>NC_054829.1:67666449-67980580 GCF_018345385.1 Vulpes lagopus
AAAAGCAAAGAAAATACACTGAGGAGTAAGTTTTATTGCAGTTTCAAAATTCAAAAACTTTTTCTATTCTTTTAAAAATGATTATGTGTTTCAGTACATACTAAATTTTAGTTTTTCTGCTCTCCTGTTTATACAGGTCAGACTATTTCCACAGATCAGACTGGCAGATTATAACTACAGTGTTGAGGGTCTATAATAATTTTCCCCTGAAAACTGAAGGACTATCATATGAGAAGTCCTGCAGAATGATAGTTACAAGTCAAAACTGGTGCCAAATTGCTTATGATCCAAATCCTTGTTCTGGCACTTATTTGCTGAGTAAATTGGGTTTTCACTTTCCCCTTTTGTGAAATTAAAATAACAATAGCATCTCATAGTGTTTGAAGAAAAAAAGAAATTCATCGTGTTACAGTGTCTAGAATGTGATGTTAACCTTAAATGATAGTTTATGTTTATTTAATTTATTTTTTCTAAAGTATCTTATAAGTGATATGAAAAAGAAAGTATTCTTTAAGGTGGTAAATAACATGTAGCTTATGAAAACTGAGTTTTATCTTTAAAGAAGGATTCTCAGATACTAGTTGCTGAGAATCTAACTGCTTTTTTAACTCCAAAATATTTCTGTAATAGAAGTCTCTACATGCTTTTTAAGATAGTTTAAACTATTCTAGTTATTTTCTTCTCTAGTGAGAGTACTAAGTTTTGTGTTGTCTAATGATAAAGCAAATTGCTATTATTTCCCTAATGAGAAAGAAAAGTTAGGACTTTTTTTTGCATGTATTGCCTATTATGAGGTGCAACATTGAAATTTCTTATATATGGAATTGTAAATATGAAGCAAATAAAAAGATACAATAAATATAATTAGATGCTTTAAGCAATGTGTTTTCAAAAAACTTATAAAGAAATTAAAAAGCAATGAGTAAAAAAAAAAGCAATGAGTTGGGTTTGATCATCAGTTCTAAGTTAATATTACGTTTCTCAGTCACTTCAAAATTCAACAAAATGGTTTTGTTAATCAGTTAGTGGTGCCAAAAATTAAATTCCACCCTTAATTTTAGGTTCCTGATTGTCAGCTCTCCTGGGATTCTTCATGACAAGTAAAAAGAAAAATAATGATTGCAGAAATATGTGCTTTATTGACATTTGTTTGTTTACTGATAAATTTGATACTATATACCAAAATATAATAAAACATAAAAATAGGCAACTCATATGTTGCACCCCTTTGTTATAGTTTCCAAAGATCAAGAGTCTAGGCACTGCTTCACTGAGTTCTATGTTCGTAGTCTCACAAAACTGCAATCAAAGTGTCAGTTGGAGGAGTACATTCTCATCTAGAAGCTTGACTGGAGCCTAATCTGCTTTAAAGTGGATCCAGGTTGATGGTAGCATTTAGTTCCTTGTGGTTGTCTGACTGAGACCCTGACTTCTTACTGTTTGTTGGCAAGAGGCAACCGTCATATTCTAGATTGACCCTCTCTACAGTAGGTACTTTGCACCATGGCTATTTTCATCCTGCAAAGCCAGCAGAAGAATCTTTCTCCAGTGTGTGCCAGCAAGATGGAGTTTAATCACAGGAGTGACTTCTTACCACCTTTGCCATACAATATAACCTAACCTCAGTACTGACATTCCATCTTTTTGCCACATTCTGTTGATTAGAATCAAGTCACAATTTTCACCCTCATTCACATGGAGGGAATTGCACAAAATGTAGCACCAAGGAGGCAGAGATCATGGGGCCAATCTAAAAATTCCTCTATCAAACCTTCTAATATCTCTTACTCCATCCTCACTCCCAACTGACAACCTTACTCCTACTTTACTGAGAAAATTGAAACAATCAAAAGAAAACGTCCACAAACTCACACCAACACATCTACTTACTGAGCCAGTATTTATACCCACATATTCTACATTCTCTTCTATTATCTTACCTTCTACGTAAAGCCAGTAATTTTAGCTATACATTAAATCTCATCCTTTTTCCTTAGTCAAGGAAATTCCTTCAGTAGTTCTATCTTCTTTCTCCTTTAACTTTCATGATTTTTGTCTCTGTGGACATATTCCCATAGCATACATATATGTCTTTTTTCTCCCATCTTAAATGACAAAATTTCTTTTTATCCCACTTCTCCCACCAGCTAATGCCCTACGCCTTATACTCCTTTGTAGCAAAATTCACAAATTATTTTCTCTACTGTTTTCCAATATCCCTCTTCCCATTCTTTCTTAAATCCACTCCAGGAAGATTTTTGCCTTCATTCCACCATAACTGTGTTTGCCAAGGACACCAGAGATGACCAAACTGCTAATTCCAGTTGTCTGTTCTTAATCCACATGTTACTTGACCTATCCATGGTATTTGTCATGATTTATCATTTCCATTTCCTTGATATACTTTCTTTACTTGATTTCCAGGATATTTTACACTCATGATTTATTTCCTACATCATACGATATACTGTCTCAGAATCCTTTGCTAGTTCCTCTTCTCATCCCACTTAATGTTGGGAATGCCCCATGTCTTAATAGTTGAGATGACCTCTGGGTTCATACTTTTCTTTCTCCTCATCTAATACCATGGCTTTCATATGCTGACAACCTGCAAAATTTATGTCTTCAGTGTGAGGCAGGTTTCCTATGAACCAATGAAGCTTAATTAAGCCTTAAGATTTCTCACCTCCACAAACTTATTACAAGATGCTATACCTAATTTTATGTTCAAAATTTTGAATATATTTCCCAGAGATGTCCCTTAAAATTCAGATTCCACATAACTTGGTACTTCTCTCTAATCCAGATATCACAATGAAATGATAGACTGTATTCAATTTTCCATGCAGAAGTTTCCACTTTCATATCTAATGGACATCTTAAATTCAACAATCCAAAAACTATCCCAAGCCTGCTCCATCTATATCCCCCTTTACTATCTCAGTAGAAGACAATGCTATATACATATAAACATATATATATACATATATATACACATATAAACATATATATACATATAAACAATTTGTTTATATACATCCACTTGCTTAGACCAGAAATCTTGGTTTCACCTCATTTATTTCTTTTGTACCCCAAATCCAGTTCCTATAAGAAATAATAGTGACTCTACTTTTAAAAAAGCATATACAATCTTAATCACTTCTCATTACATCTGCTGCTACCTTAGTCCAAGCATGAATTATTGCAACAGCTTCCTTGTAGAGTTTCCTGCCTTTCTCCTCTTGGTCTCCAAAAGTCTTTTCTCCACAAACTTTGTATTCCTTTTAAAATGTATCAGTCTTTTTTTTTTTCCTTTGCCTATACCTGTAATAGTTGCCCATTTCACTCACTAAAACACAAAATCACCAAAATAATACCCATTAACTTACAAGATCTGGCCCTTGTCACATTACGTCTTTCACTTCATTTCCTACCTCACGTCCTCATTCACTCTGCCACAGCCAAATTGACCTGCTTGCTTTTCCTTGAAGGCATTAGGCATGGTCTAGCCTCAGTATTTTGCTCTTGCTTTTCTCTCTCTCTCTGCATGAAATTCTTTATCTCAGATCTACTTGGCTAATACCTTTATAGCTCTCAAATCTTAGTTCAGAATTCACCTTCTCAATAAGACCTACTTGACCACCCTATATAAAACTACAAACTGGCCTACCCCTTCTTTTAGTACTCCTGTGTTTTTTCCATCACCTCATAGAATACCATATACTTTGTGTATTGTCATATTTGCTGTGTATTGTCTCTCTCCCTTTTCTAGAAAGTAAGTTGCATGAGAACAAGGATCTTTGTTTTATTATCTCATGTATCAAAAGCACTAATCTGGAACATAATAGGTTCTCAGTAAATATTTGTTGAATGACTAGTATTAGGAGGAAAAATAGGCTTATAGCCTATATGTTTAAAACTGTTTATTTTTGAAAATCCCTCAAATGACATTTTCAGCATAAGTTCTTTAAAAGTATAAACCAACTGGATAAAGTGTGCTTTTAAAATTTTTATTACTTAAGTATAGTTGATATACAATGTTTCAGGTGCTCAACATGGTGATTGGAAATTCTATGAAAAATGGAGTTACAGTTGTTACCATAGACCATAGAATGTTATTACAATACTATTGGCCCTATTCCCTATGCTGTACTTTTCATCTCTGTGACTCATTTATTCTATAACTGGAAGTGTGTAGTTCTAAATCCTCTTCACCTATTTCACCTGTTCTTCCACCTCCCTCTTTCTGGAAACACCAGTTTGTTCTCTGGATTTATGTGTTTCTGTATTGAATAAAAAGGTTAAGTGAAAGGGACATAGCCTTATTCAGACTTCTGTTTTACTCAGAATACAGTTTGAAAGCCAGTCAAGCTTTTATCTCTTACCTCAATTGTTCTAATTCTCCAACCATCAAAATTAATTTTCATATCCTTCAGTGTTTGTGTGTGTGTGTGTGCACGCGCATGCACATGAAATGTCAGAAGTGTTCGTTAAAAGTGTATTTAAGAAAGTTCTAGAAAAACAGTGAAATCAAAATGTTCTTTGTAAGTGACCTTACTGATTTTACTATATACGTTGGAGTTTATATACTTTGCTTACTACTAAGTAGAGCCTTATGAAATTACCAATATTAAAGAAATCACTAATATTTGAGCACAGTTTCTTAATGTATATTATATACATATCAAAATCTTCAAACTCCCAAGAATAAATTGAACCAAAAAAGCATAAGAACCCCTATTAAGAGAATGTACAGTTTTCAGAAAAGTACATAAAACACTTCCTTAATGAATTGACTTAAAATAATTTTGGAAGAGAAAATTTAATGTAGAAATATCAATACTTTTAAAGTAAGATGCAAATGTACTGTAATTTTCTTCCAAATTTTTTTTGGTTTTGTGGGAGAAACAAAGGCAAGTGATTTTAATATTCATATGAAAAATAAGTGCCTAAGAATTACCATAGGGCTATTAATAAAAAGAATTATGAAGGAAAATAATAAAAAGAATTATCAAGAAAAGTAATATTTTGTGAGATGACATACTTCACTCAGTATTAAAATTTACTATAAAGCTATCATAATAAAAAGAATGTGGAATTAACACAAAGTTAGCCAGTGAAACATAATAGAGATTTCAGAAATCCAAGTACATTTGAAAATTTAAGTATTTTATTATATATTAAGAAAGGTAGTATCACTTAGGGGTTAAGAGAACTGTGATCTGGAGTCCTAATTCCCTGGCTTCAAATCAAATCTTTGCCACTTCCTAATTTTCTTATTTGAGGGCCAAGATTATGAAAAGGCACTTTACAGAAGAGGAAATGAAAATATCCAATGAACATATGAAAGCATGTTTAACCTCAAGAGGCATCAAGGAAATATTAACATCACAAGATTATACTTTTTTTTAACAATTAGATAGACTTCTATGTGTGTTAATAATACCCATATATTGGGAACACGAAAGTCTGTGTGTATGTGCATGCATTTGTTTATAAATTAAAAGTGCTGGCACAGATATAGGAAATAATCATTCTTATACGATGTTGATGTAAGAAATGTTACAAAATTGCAGCATTTGAGATTCTATCCAGTAAAACTTAAAGCACCAATACATAGGAATATAGAGACAAGGATGTGTATATCACAGTATTATTTGCACTGGCAAAAGTTAGGAAACAGCCTGACCTCTTAACAGGAGAGTAACTGAATAAATTATGGTATTGCAGAATATTATGTGGTGAAGCTATTAAAAGTAATGAGTTAGAGCCTCATAAATTGGCCTAGAATAGTGTTTGTAATATATTATCTAAAGAATATTAAGCTGGTAAGAAACATATGGCCCTATGTTTAATAGTCAAAAAACATCTTGAGTTCATGTATCATCAGGGTGATGACAAGAAATATGAACATTTTTAACTTATTCTGTTATATCTCTACTTTGTTTTTAAAATCTTAACTATGAGAATGTAAAACAAGATGGAGAAAATAATGACTTCAGTTGTGGTATATACTCCGCTTTTAAGAATATAAAGTGGGAATTTCCCAAGAGGAAAATTGGACTGTCTTTGACATTATATATCTGTTTGAGCTACTTGGTTCCTTCTTTTTCTAGTTGCGGATTGCTTTATTGAGGATTTTCAAGAAGGGTCATGAGAAAGGGTTCAGGCCTGGAAGAGGCACTTAATGACTATAAAGAAATGAAAACTTTCATATTTTAAAGTTATGTCAAATTAAATGATTGATATTTGTGATAGTTTTCTTCATTCTTCCTTAATTCATCTCTCAAAGGTTCTCAGTCCTAGCTTCAATCAAAATTACCTATGGAGATACTTATTTAACAGGGCTAGCACAAGATTGGACGTCTATATTTAAAGAGCTAGAGAAATGCTTTCTGAAGCTGTTTACTGTATGAAAACTGCATCGTAGTTGACTCAAATCATGATGATTGTGTCCTATACAATGCTGCTTCTCTCAAACTTTATCAAGACTTTTTTCATAAGATAACACACTTTATCTGAAAATTATTAAAGAAAAAATACTTGATTCGTGCAAAAGCTGAAGGGTAGGTATTAGGTTCAGCATTGAGAATGGTAGAATTTACTAACTAGTATAATTTAAATCTGAAGGGTTATTATACAAAGGATGATTATCTTTTCAGATACCAGTAGTAGCCTTTGACGATTATCAGGTATGTTTAGGAGTTCTCTTACCTTGGGGATCTTTATATGCAGATTACAGTAATATTTTTTAAGATGATTTAGCAATACTCTTGCTCAAAATTATGGAAAAGGATTAAATGAGTACTTCCTGACCATATTCATTCCATTGCAAACTTCTAAGTTTGTTAGTTTGCTATACCGTAGATAGTGTTCTTCACACCCAGTGTTGGGATAAATCAGAGGACAAGTTAAGAATTGCTGCTGAAAGCACATAATTTATATTTTCATAGCATGCTATATGGTAAATACCAGATTATATGACCTTCCAAAGTCCCTTTTGAGGTATGATTTCATCTGAGGATATATTCATGTTTGTGATAAGTCTCGGGTTTTTCAGTTATTTTGATTGAAGAAAGTGACAGATTTGTAATACTCTGTCTTTCTGGACTACCTCCTAGGTAAAGGTGGTTTATGTATCTCATCAACGTTTTCCTTGCAGTCGTGGCTATAGTACTTCTTACACCACAGCATGTTCTCTAGACAGAACGTTATACATGCATTTAGATAGAAGCTCTTAATGCTCTTTATTCCAGAATGTGTATCAGTCTTCTTCTTTTTTTTTTTAAAGATTTTATTTATTCATAGAGACAGAGAGAGAGAGAGAGAGAGGCAGAGACACAGGCAAAGGGAGAAGCAGGCTCCATACAGGGAGCTTCACATGGGACTGGATCCTGGGTCTCCAGGATCACACCCCAGGCTGCAGGAGGCGCTAAACCGCTGTGCCACAGAGGCTGCCCTGTATCAGTTTTCTTGCTGTGTGTGTGTGTATGTGTACAGCTCAATAGAATTTTTTTCTAATCTTTCAAATAAAGCCATATAAAAGGGATTGTTATCAAGCTTATTTTCAACATTTTAATTTTCTTTTTACAATCATTAGAAATAGGAATGAATGTCTTTACACGTTCTTTCAAACAAGAGTAGTTTTGCCAGATTAGAGAATTTGATTCCTGCTCACTATAGAATAAAAAATTACTTCTCCTTGTTGGCTTTTCTAATTTTTTATCTTTGATTAAGGAATATTCTAGGAGATGCTAAGTTGATGTTTTACATCTTCTCTTCTGAACCTAATGGCTTTATAATTCATTTTATTAAGCATTTGATTTAGCTATTGTTTTTTTCTTCAATTAGATGATAGTTTTTTCACTTAATCTTTGAAAATATTTTTTGAAAAAGGAAATATTCTATTTCATTAACTAACTGCAAATTGTTTTTAGCCAAATAATAGAAGTTATAAAAGTAATGTATTATTTATGATTAATTAAATATTAGAAGTGAACCTTTTCAGTCCATATATAGGGGAAGAGCTTATTTTTGTGACTAATAATAAAGTTTGTTAAGCTACAGACATTATTCTGTAGCCTTATGTTTAGTTAGTATTTGTTTATCCCAAGTGTTAATCAAATAATAATTCGTGAAATTTTCATTTTCTTAACAATAGTCATTTGTGACAGTAAATTATCAAACTTTACGAGTAAGATTCTGAACTGCAAACATGTATTATGGCTTCAGAAAAATAGTTGATAAAAACTAAATATAAGAAATGTGGTATTAGCATGATTAGTAAATCTAAAATACCTGCAAGCACTGACATTTGATTTCAGTAATATCTTAAATCATGTAAGAAATATGGCACATCAGTCTTTTCAAACATAGTTGAGACATTTATTTCTAAAAATATCTAATTAGTTTGGTTATATCATGGTGTGTCAAATCAATCCATGAATAAACTCAGAATTTTAAAAGGCTTTAAATTCCAAAATTACCTTTGTGGTTTTTGTGAACAGGCATTTATTTTAATTACATGATTCTTATTTAAAACTGTTATTTTAAAGTTCATTATCTTAAAATTTAAAAGAATATTCTAAATCTCCTTTCTCTCATTTCTCAGCTAATTTTATAATATAAATTTCAATATTAAGTAGTCTTTATGATATCATCTAACTGTAACCTTCGTAAGGGTGAGATCTTATCCTTTTTATTCACTTCTATAAAATCTTCAATATCTGGAACAGTACATAGTATATAATAGGCACTGAATAAATAATTGTGTAGTGAATAGCAGAAATGTACTAAAACTATTTTAAATAAATTATTTTGCTTTTTTTTTGTATTTTTTTATTGGAATTCAATTTGCCAACATATAGCATAACAACCAGCGCTCATCCGTTTATTTTGCTTTTGCAGGATTTATTTATTCAGCATCCTAATTTGGGAGTAATTTTTTTATTTCCTTTTGTTACATTGCTTTTAAAATAATAAAATAAGGGAAAAGTTTTTATGGTAAAGGAAAAAAACACACCTGAAATTCAGCCTCTATTATTCCTGTCATTTGTTTTACCTGCATATAATTTTACACTATTTAATCCAAACCAAACACATTTATATATATTTTAGGATTTTGTGTTATTTTCCACATTATTTTACAACTGCATATAGTGCCTGTGCACTGTTCTGTGCGTATGTTGTTTTCTGTGTTTTGGATTATTTCCCAGAAGGATCACAAAAAGAGAGAAACTAAGGTAAAGATTATGCTCATTTTATAACTTAATGTATACTATAGTGTGATCTCCAAAAGGCAATATACTGCCCTACATTTCTTTTTAAGAAAGAGACCAGTCCTGGTTCACTTTTTTTTATTGATTAATTTTGCTGATCTACTTTGAAAATTTTTTATTGATTTTAGCAGGGTATTTTCTTGTCAAACACAATTCTTTACTGTTCACTGTTTAATGAATTATTTACTTTCACCATCTCCTAGACTACCCTATCCATTCCTGTTGCTTTACGTAATTATCTCGGTGTTAACTCTCAAATTTCCTCTGATCTCTGGACCTACTTGGTATCACCACTTAGATGTCTGATGGGGATTTCAAACTTAAAATATCCAAAACAATTCTTGATTCCCTCTATCCTATCTCTTGTCCCTTTTTATCATTCACTTCCATGAACACAGTCCCTACTTTAATGTTCATAGCTATTTTTCACTTTTTTAAAAAAATATTTTATTTATTTATTCATAAGAGACACAGAGAGAGAAGCAGAGAACACAGGCAGAGGGAGAAGCAGGCTCCATGCAGGGAGCCCGATGTGGCATTGGATCACTGGACTCCAGGATCACGCCCTGGGCCAAAGGCAGGCACTAAACCACTGAGCCACCCAGGCATCCCTGTTTTTCACTTTTTAAATTGACATTACAACCTTTAAAATACAAAATTAAAATCATTAGTTTTCATATTAAAAACACAAATGTTTCAAATACATTTTTTCACTAATCAGAATTACGAATACTAAACATCATATTATATATACTCTGCAAGAGCTGATCTAAGAAGAGATGGCTTAAAATAGTAATAGTAATAATAATTTCTAAGAGACTTTGGATGATTTGAAACATAGACAATGAGACAATTAGGACTTCCAGAAACTAAACCTCATTTTAGTAAAGTATATTTTAGTAAGCATTAGGATGACAGTGCTCCACATTATTTTCATCTGTAAATAAGCTGTCCTAAAGTGTTTTATCATTTACAACCCTTGTTGTTTATTTATAATTATTTGATTTCTAGTATTTTTCTCTTTTGACATAATTATGTCTAGAGTGCTTAGCGTCTTGACAGAAATAGTTAAAAGTGCTTTTCTTTTCCTTGTTCTTACCTATAAAAAGATTATTTTTCTGATTTTTCTTATACTTAAGTTTATTCCTCTCTGTAATGTGATGTGATGTATCTTTAAATTATGTAGCAGTCATCAGAAGAAATAAAAATTTCTAATAATGCTTCAAGGGGCAACATGAAATAATGTATTAAGTAAAAAATAGTTAAGTTAAACTTTATTTGCCTTTAGAAATTTCATGGGGATTATCATTCATTTTCTGTCTTCCAGAGAGACACAAAAAAGCAGTGTACAGTCTGTCATTCTCTCTCATATCTAACAGCCAGAGGGACAAGTAAAGTAAGGCCCTTTGAAAGAATATGTAAAATGAAGTACTATCTCCAAAAACCTTTTAGAGTTAATTATTCTGAGGTAAAAATGTGATTGCTTGAAGCAAGACAAGGGAGAGGAGTTAATTGCACCAGTTATGAATTGTGATTATGACTCAGTAGAACCTATCATTTTAGTCATGTTATTAATTGTTCCAGCTCATCACTTAATTAAGTAAACACAGATATATTTGTATTCTGGACTTTTAGAACCAACTTGACGACATTTCTTATGACTAAAATAGCCTAGCCACAAAACCTTAGTGAGTAAGAAACTACAAATTATCATAGAAAAACATAATCAGTGAAAATTTAATAAAAAGGCAAATAGTACATATTTAAAAATTTTATTATTATAATATTAGTGATCTTTTTCTCTTTTTTTTTACATTTTCAGGGTATATCTTTTTTCTTCTATTTATGTTTTTTATGTTTCAAGACTTATTTAAATCCCAGTTAGTTAACATAGAGTGTAATATTAGTTTCAGGTGTACAATATAGTAATTCAACACATCCATACAATTTACTTATCATAGCAAGTGTGCTTCTTAATCCCCATCACCTATTTTACTTATTCCCTCCACACACGCCCAGCCCCCTCCCCTCTGGTAACCATCAGTTCTCTATAGTTCGGAGTCCACTTCTTGGTTTGCCTGCCTCCTCTTTCTTTTCCCTTTTTTTTTGTTTGTTTGTTTCTTCAATCCCACATATGAGCAAGATCATATGATATTTGTATTTCTCTGATTTTATTTTGCTTCAGTCTAGCTCCATCCACGTCATTGCAAATGGCAAAATTTCATTCTTTTTATGGCTGAGTAATATCCCATTGTATATCTATACCACATTCCCTTGTATATCTATACCACATTCCATTGTATATCTATACCACATCTTCTTTATGCATTCATCAGTCACTGGATACATGGCTGGTTCCATAATTTGGCTATTGTAGATAATACTGCTTACTATAAACATTGGAATGCAAGAATCCTTTTGAATTAGTATTTTTGTATTCTTTGGGTAAATACCTAGTGTTGCGATTGATGGATCCTAGGGTAGTTCTATTTTTAACTTTGTGAGGAACCTCCATGCTGTTTTCCAGAGTGGTTGCACCAGTTTACATTCCCACCAACAGGGCAAGAGAGTTTCCCTTTTTCCACATCCTTGCCAACACCTGTTGTTTCTTGTGTTGTTGATTTTAGCCATTCTGACTGTTGTGAGGTGATATTGTAGTTTTGATTTGTGTTTCCCTGATGATCAGTGATGTTGAGCATCTTTTCATGCATCTGTTCATCTTCTTTGGAAAATTGTCTATTAAAATCTTCTGCCTGTTTTTAATTGAATAATTTGTTTTTTAGGTTTTGAGTGTGATAAGTTCTTTATAGATTTTTGGATATTATCTCTTTATCAAATATTTCATTTGCAAATATCTTCTCCCATTTTGTAGATTGTCTTTTAGTTCTGCTGATTGTTTCCTTTGCTATGCAGAAGCTTTTACTTTGATGAGACCCCAGTAGTTTATTTTTGCTTTTGTTCCCCTTGCCTAGAGAGATATATCTAGAAAGAAGTTGCTGTGACCCATATCAAAGAGATTACTGCCTGTGTTCTCCTCTAAGATTTTTATGGTTTCATGTCTCACGTTTAGGTCATTAATCCATTTTTTAATTTATTTTTGTACATGGTATAAGAAAGTGTAAGAAAGTTTCATTCTTTTCATGTTGCTGTCTGGTTTTCCCAACACCATTTGTATGAACTACCAAAACTGAAACAGGAAGAAATAGAAAACTTGAACAGAACAATAACCAGCAAAGAAATTGAACCAGTAATCAAAAACTCACAAGAAATAAAAGTCCAGAGCCAGATGGCTTCACAGGTGAATTCTACCAAGCATTTAAAAGGAGAGTTAATACCTGTTCTTCTCAAACTATTCTAAAAAAAGGAAAAGGAAGGAGAACTTCCAAATTCATTCTATGAGGCCAGTATCACCCTGAGAAAGGTGATAAAGCAGATAAAGACTCCACTAAAAAAAGAGAAGTATGGGCCAATATGTGATGAACGTAGACACAAAAACCCTCAATAAAATACTAGAAACCAAATCCAACAATACATTAAAAAAAAATAGTTCACCATGATCAAGTGGGATTTGTTTGTGGGTTGCAAGACTGATTCAGTTTTCACAAATCAATCAATGTGATACACCACACTAATTTAAAAAAGGATAAGAACCATATAATTTTCAATAGATGTAGAAAAAGCATCTGACAAAGTGCAACATCCATTCATAATGTTAGTGTTTTTTAAATGACCATAAATCTGTGAGTGTGACTAATGTCAGTGATTTGATAAGATTAAAACATCTATACATTTATCTTTTGTGTATTTCAGTATAGTTGTAATCTTTGAATTATTTTTTTATAGTCTTGAGGTGTTTTTTTTTTTTACACTTATCATGCTATGAATTCACAGGGAATGGGTTGCCGCAGCTCAGGCTCCTTTCCACTCATTCCCACAAAATATGCTTCTCTGGATGGGGCAGACTGACATTTCAGTTGAACCCAAGTACCTTTCTCTTTGGCTTCCTTTTTCTGATCATTTTCCTTCACTTCAGGAAGTGCTTAATATGCTCAATACATACATTAATTCTCTTGGCAAGAATCTTGCCCTTGTTTGTTTACAACAATGTCAACAGCATGCTGAGGAACATTGTAGACTTCCAATTTTGCCATGGTAACATTTGTGGGGCATTACTTTTTGAACAATACCCATTCCTTTGATGTCCACAATGTCACCTTTCTTGGAGATTCACATGTATGAGACCAAAGGATCAACTCCCCATGTTTTCTTAAAGGCCTAGAGAACATATAGCAGGGAAAGAACAGTGTGGGAATATAGGTAGATGACATTTCAGTCAATTGGACCAAATGAATCAATAATAAGCAAAGACATGGAAAAATGACTAATAAAGACTATATCCAAGAACTAGAAGGTAAAGTTTGGATTCAGTGTGGTATACCAGTCTTAAAAGATGAGGTTGGAAAGACAAGTCAAGGACAGGATATAGAGAATTTGGAATGTCTACATAAGAATTCTAGATAATTTGGTGGATAACTGAATGGGGGAGTGGTCACTGACAGCTATTGAGTAGGGTTTTTTATAACGATAAAATAAAAGCTCTTCATCCATAATCTTACCAAGTTGTCTGATTTTATAGATGATGAAACTGAAGTGATTTGACAAAGGTCACATAGCAGAGCCAAAGTGAGGGCCTGTATCTTTGAATGCCTATTCTAGATCCTTTTTATTATACCACACATTTCTTCAGATAGGATAAAGCAGTTGGTCTGGGCAAGAAGCATTTCAGGGAGAGAAAAATAAAACAGTACATAACAGAATGTGGATCTAGGGAGCAAGAGAAGGCACAGATGGCTCCCAGGTTTGAAACCTGGTATTGGCTGTGGTGGGGGAAGAACAGGTGAAGATATATAAGACAGCATGGTATTTTACAATAATATTATGCATGCTTATGAAAACTGTATTGCCTTTGATTTGGTTATCAAAAATGAGTAGATTAAATAGACTAGTAGAAAGTTAGAAGAGTTGCTATTTTTATTCTATTTGGATACTTGTGTTCATGTAACAGTCCTGTAAATATTTTGTTCAATCAGTACTTTCCAGGAAGGTAGTTATTTATGTGTATAAAAATCTATAATCAAAAAAATCTATAATCAAAAAAATCTATAATCAAAAGATACAAGGTTTTCAATTTACTTTGGTCATCAATTCAATATGGATCCCCAAAATGACACATACATCTTCATTGGACACTACAAAATGGTCCTCGGTAGCTTAAGGTGTAATACATCGGGGAAATGATAGAGACTTATTCTGTTAGATCATGTAGGGTATATCTTGGTAAAAGGTAAATTAAGGAATGCATTTGTGTTTCTTTACCAGAGCTGTAATGTTTTGACTTTTAGAGCATCAAGAGGTACAACAGATGTCAGTATTTCATTTGGATAGGCAAATAATATATATGATATAACAAGAATGTAAAAACATTTTCTAATATACTACTTGGCTGGTTATAAACTATAGACACCCAACACAAATTATATTGATCTGTGCTAGCTTTAGACATGGTTAGATTCAGATGCCAAAATGCTGTCAGAAATTTTTCTCCTCCATTTCTGTAAGTCTCCTTTTAGGTTAACTTTATTTTAGTCAGGTTCTTCTTTCCATAGGGTGACAAGATAGTCACTAGTAATGTCAGGCTTGTGCTCTGATAGATTAGAAACACAATTATCTCTGTCCCAACAGTTTTACCAAATTCTCAGTTTCACTCATTGGACCATTCTGGGCTACGTGCATAGTCCCAAATCAGTAACTGCCAGGGGTATGGAAATTGTGATGTATGAGGCTCTGTTATGTTTCCACTAGTAGAGTCTTAGAAAGTTGTCAGCCTTACCTGAAGCACATGTACTAAGAGTGAGAGGGTGTTCCCCAAAGGAAAATTAGGTTCTGTTGCCAGAGGGAAGATCAGCACTGTTGAATGAATGAAATAATAAATGAAAGGTATCCACTGTTGATAGGCATTGCTTTATGAATAAATGTCCATGCATATGTGGTACATAATATGGCAGCCCTAAATAATCCATACTATTAATTGAGATCGTTTAAATTATAATGGAGCTTGTTTTGAATTTATATGAAAGTATGGCTTTGCGAAATAAATAATTTTCCTGTCATGATGATGAAGAATTATGATGACTACAGACACTTACATTGCTTTATAAGACAATAATGAATTTTAATTCTTATTTGGCCAAGACTGAATTTGTTTTGCTTAATATTTATTTTTAATCAGAAACATATCAACATTAAAACCTACCTAATTGTGGGATCCCTGGGTGGCGCAGTGGTTTGGCGCCTGCCTTTGGCCCAGGGCGCGATCCTGGAGACCCGGGATCGAGTCCCACATCAGGCTCCCGGTGCATGGAGCCTGCTTCTCCCTCTGCCTGTGTCTCTGCCTCTCTCTCTCTCTCACTGTGTGCCTATCATAAATAAATAAAAATTAAAAAAAAAAAAAAAAAAAAAAAAAAACAAAAAAAAACCTACCTAATTGTAATTTTTAATACTTTTCATAGGATTCCCATAGAGGTTCTTCTTTGGCTGTACATAGAAAAATAGCCATTTTATTACCTTTTTTCTGAAAAATCACTTGATACTAATAAAATTAGCATAATTATATTGTTAATCATAGCTCATATTTATCTCATAGTCCATAATTTTAAATCTAGGAATAGAGAAAACTTAAGTAAACATTTTTTTTTCTTAAAAAAATAATACTTAAGGGGCACCTGGGTAGCTCAGTAGGTTTAAGCATCTACCTTTGGCTCAGGTCATGATCCCAGGACCCTGGGAGGTTTAGTATATAATAGTATGGATTATTTAGGGCTGCCATATTATGTACCACATATGCATGGACATACATTTATAAAGCAATGCCTATCAACAGTGGATACCTTTCATTTGTTATTTCATTCATTCAACAGTGCTGATCTTCCCTCTGGCAACAGAACCCTACATCAGGGCTCCTTCATGAGGGAGTCTGCTTCTCCCTCTCCTGCTCCTGCCTCTGCGCATTCTCTCTCTCTTTCTGTCTCTCTCTCGTACTCTCTAATAAATGAATAAAATCTTAAAAAAACAATACTTAGGCACATGATCACTATTGAAATGGGTTTAGGTGTGAATGGGAATCCTCCAACATAGAACAGAGACCTATCTTTCAAGAATGTCTGATAGTAAAGAGCAGGATTCTTACAGAACAAAAATGTGAAAGACATTTAGATAAATGTAATCATTGTGTCTCAAAGATTTTCTTACTCCTTCTCCTTCCAGTTAGGTTTTGTGTCTACTGTGTAGTCTTCATGTACTTATGTACCAGCACTTTTAAGACTTCACTGCCCTGCTACATTTACATATCTTTTTCTACACCTAATCTAAAAGTTCCATAAAGGCAGGAGCAGCATCATATATATCCTTTATCTCTAACTCCCAACAGAGGACCCAGACCACTCAGTAAGCATTCCATAAAAGATTGAATTGATGGTAGCAACTTTAGAGCATAGTTCTGAGAACTGATTTGTAGCTGTCAACAGTATATCTATTTAGTTGGTGTCTGTGACAGCATATAATTTATATGCTAATTAGAATCCAGGCTTTTTTTTAAAAATTCCTCTCAATTTTCCACCCTTCTTTGCTCTCCCATACCCCACCCAGTATTCAGTAGCCCACCATTTCCAAGTTTCCACACTGGTGCCTCACCTCTTGGCTCTGACCTGACATATAAAATGGAACTAGAACTCTACTTTTTCTGAGATATTATGCAAATTGATTAATTTTTCTTTTTGTCTCACTTTATTCTTTTCAGAGAGTTTGTTTCCTATTTGTGTCCATGTTAGATTAAGTGTGAAAATAGATACATTTTTTTTTAATTCTTCAAGGAAAAAAGTATAAATCTGAGAGGTTTTTCATTTCCTTGGGTCAAAAGTAAAACTTAAGTGACATACTCCCTTTGCTAGGCTATTAAATATTTATATTTTTAAATTTGGAATTTAATTAACTTATATTTATATTTTCTTTAATTCGTTAATTTAATTTCTGAGATCAGTAACCTTATACAGAATTATTACTATCTAAAGTTAGGAAGTGCTACTATAAATATTAATATGCAATAATTAATGTCTTCTCTTAAATCATAACACACCTTTACGTAGTTATATGTGGATAAATGTAAGGTCTACCAACAAAATTTTGGAACCACAACACTATTTATAAAATAGCAGTTATGGTGACAGTACTTTATATAAAATCATTTCAGATAGTTAAAACTAAAATCCAGGGACTAGTACTTACTATATGAAGATATCTTTTTTTTTTTGTGGGCTGACAATAATTCTAATTAGAAGGACATCTTTAATATAAAGATAGATGGCATGATGTCATCTTTCAATTTCCAAAGAGATTTTTTTGAAGGTGTTTACTGATATGAGAGGTTCACACACCATTTCTGAACTATATGTTATTTCAGAATTTTTGAATATAGAAAAGAAAGAAAAATGAAAAAGGGTAAAGCAAGAAAAAAGAAATGTGTAATAATAGAAGTGCTGTGCACACGTTTGCAAGTTCTTTTGAAAGGATAGAACTAATACTAGACTTAAAAAAAAGCTGTGGAGATGCAGTAAATATAGTAGGAGACTGATGTGGAGTATAGTAGAAATTAGTATCATTTTCACGCATCTCATAGAAGCTTAAGGTGATTTTAGGATGGATGTTGTGTATTTATATATTTCATTTCTTTTTATTGTCAGTCTATAGGAACATTCCCATAGTTAACCCTTCATGTGTTCTTTTCTTCTTGGTTTATAATCATGCAGGTAATCATAATATTGGGCAAAAACAATAGTGATGTTAAAATGTTAAATAATTCAAAAACAACTCTTTTAAAAGTTATGGTTAATATATTTCTCTTCATAAAAATTCTGTTAAAACATAAGAATTAAATTAAAAACTACAGTTTGCCATATATAAATGTTTTCAACTATATAAAAAATGTTCTGATTTTGAAAAGAAGTGCTTATTTATAAAATATAATCATATTTAACAGTCAGATATTTAAAATCTTAAAAGTAAATTTTCTCAATACTTCGTGTGTGCAGGATAAAATGTAAGGATGTTTCTAATTTATCTTTATAATTAGTGTAGGAAGTAATCATGGTTAAACTTTCTAATTGTAATACTTTAACATACTGCAGCATTTTAGACAAATAATTTTCTACAAAAGAGCCTACGAACAAAATTAACAAATTAACATGTTTTTAAAAATTATTTCTCAGCCTGCTTCTTGGAACTCAATGCACCTAATCAGGAAGAATATGAAGGATATATTTGACATTCCTAAGAAATGTTTCTAGAAAACTCAGCTTGTTTTCAATAAAGTGAAATTATTTTATAGACAAATTAGAATGAAACAAAATCTCATTCTCAAACTGTATGTGTGAAAAGAAAAGTTGGGTGTGTGTGAGTACATGAGTGTTAATACATGTAAACATATTTATGAGGTGACCCAGTCTAGAATTTGAATTTATACTCTGACTGCTTGCTCCTTTCAAGAGCACAATTGCTAGAAATGCATGGTGGCATTTCTTTAATATATTTTTACCCAGATCTGTGTTTTCAAGATAACATGACAATACTTGCTAAAAAACTAGCTAATGCATTATTTCAGAGAATATCTCTACCAAATCCCTGCTCACATTTCAACAAGTTGCTTCAACCTGCCCATTTTAATATCTAGAACAAGGAAAGCAATCCCTTCAGTGCTTTGCCAGTGACACAACACTCACAGTTTTTGATCTACCTGGAGAGTCATAAAACAGTGCCTGTGTATCTTTGTGCTGCCAAAATAAAATTTTTAATATTTATATTTTAATTTTAGGGTTTATAGAAAATATCATACTGATTTTATACTTTTTACAATAGTATTTGATTGCAATTAAATAAAATAGGCTAGGTTTGGGGGATGTATGTTTCAATACAAATTAGCTAAAATGCCTTTCTATTCATATGGTCACATTGCATCATTGTAATTATTCCTGTGACTTCAGTAATTTTTTAGTAACCTTTGATAATATAATGGTGATCCCTATTTTTTAAAAATGTAGCTGTGACTGCCAAAAAGGAGAATTACCTATCTAAGATAGTCTTTTTACAAATTTAAATAGAACATCCAGGTAATATTCTCAGATCATTCTTCACCTACCTAAAGTGATTGAAATTTTTTATATTAATTATTTAGAAATAGCTGTTATTTTTATGAAGTTCCAAAATTCTGTGCCAGTTTAGTTGAAAAATCAAAAATACTACTAGCAATAATTTTGTTGATCTCTGAAAATATTAGTCACGAAACAAGTAAGGCTTGAATAATACAAAAATTGCTAGGTGGTAAGGAACATGAAATTAATTTTCTGAAGGGACTCAAGCTAGAACTTTACTACTTTTATCTTTACAAACTTTGTATTATAATCCAGCACTCTTTGTTTTTATAGGTTTTAGATCGAAGGTATTCTTAAAGCTACAATAGGTTAAGAATATCAACAGTGTTTTTATTTTGGAGCTATATAAAAATGTTACCATTGATGTATAGTTATGATGCCTTTTTAAAAAATATAGTAATTTCTTATAACTTCTACTGCAATGCACAAAGACTCCAGGAAATTTTTTAATAATTTTAAGCTGAAAATTGCTTTTCAGAAATTCTGATTTACAAGATAGTTGTATTAAAATGCTATAAAAGTCACTTTAGAAGTTGTGATATTTCTCTTTCATAACTTATGTTTAAACTAATTTTCAATTTATTTTTTTAGGATAGCAAAGTATTATAATGTATATGTGCAAAACAGAAGTATTATTTATACGTATTTTTTTTAATTACAGGTAAAGATTATAGTTCCCAACAGCACAGCAGGTCTGATAATAGGGAAGGGAGGTGCTACTGTGAAGGCTATAATGGAGCAGTCAGGGGCTTGGGTGCAGCTTTCCCAGAAACCTGATGGGATCAACTTGCAAGAGAGGGTTGTCACTGTGAGTGGAGAACCTGAACAAAACCGAAAAGCTGTTGAACTTATCATCCAGAAGATACAAGAGGATCCACAGAGTGGCAGCTGTCTCAATATCAGTTATGCCAATGTTACAGGTCCAGTGGCAAATTCCAATCCAACCGGATCTCCTTATGCAAACACTGCTGAAGTGTTACCAACTGCTGCCGCAGCCGCAGGGCTATTAGGACATGCTAACCTTGCTGGCGTTGCAGCCTTTCCAGCAGTCTTATCTGGCTTCACAGGCAATGACCTGGTGGCCATCACCTCTGCACTTAATACTTTAGCCAGCTATGGATATAATCTCAACACTTTAGGTTTAGGTCTCAGTCAAGCAGCAGCAACAGGGGCCTTGGCTGCAGCAGCTGCCAGCGCCAACCCAGCAGCAGCAGCAGCCAATTTGTTGGCCACCTATGCCAGTGAAGCCTCAGCCAGTGGCAGCACAGCTGGTGGTACGGCGGGGACATTTGCATTAGGTAGCCTGGCTGCTGCTACTGCTGCAACCAATGGATATTTTGGAGCTGCTTCTCCCCTAGCTGCCAGTGCCATTCTAGGAACAGAAAAATCCACAGATGGATCAAAGGATGTAGTTGAAATAGCAGTGCCAGAAAACTTAGTTGGTGCAATACTTGGCAAAGGAGGGAAAACATTAGTGGAATACCAGGAGTTGACTGGTGCAAGGATACAGATCTCCAAAAAAGGAGAATTCGTACCTGGCACAAGGAATCGGAAGGTAACCATTACTGGAACACCAGCTGCAACACAGGCTGCTCAGTATTTAATTACACAAAGGATCACATATGAGCAAGGAGTGCGGGCTGCCAATCCTCAGAAAGTGGGTTGAGTGCCCCAATTATACATCAGATTGTTTTAACCCCTCCTTTACCCCATTTTCAAGAAGGATGTACTGTACTTTGCAGAAGTGAAGTTTTTCTGTTATTAATATATAATTATGCAAATGAATGCGACTATGTTGACAATGTGTATATGTAAATAATATGTGTTTTACCAGATGTTTCATAGAAAGAATTTTTTCTTGATCTGTTTTGTTCTCTATACTTTGCTTGTGTATATTTGTCAGAGGTGTTTCTAGTGTAAGATTTAAGCCTGCCATTTTACCAGCATTATTGTAGTTTAATGATTGAATGTAGACAGGGATATGCGTATAGTTTTCAGTATTAGTTCTAGATAACACTAAATTAACTACTGTTAGGTTGAGTATGGTGGGGTCAGTGACCTAAAATGGAGTGAGGCCAAAGCACTGTCATGTAAGTCTTACTTCCTGCTTAGGGCACAGTGAAGTAGGAAACAATATTTTGAAAATAAGTTTTAAATTTAAAATGATCAAAAAGCAATATAGTTGCATAAAAGCACTGTAAAATATTTAAAAGGTTAAAACTGTGGAAAATTATATTGGTAAGTTTACAGATCAATAAAAGCACCTGTTCTCCATCTGAACTAGACAATGGAAATAATGCTGCATGCTGGCCATGGCCCATTCTTCATCATTTGTAAGTTCAACAAAAGTTCTCACATGGAGTCCCACCTCTTCAGAGGTTTGTACATTTGTTTTTAAGCACTGAATTCACTACTGATCCCATCGCCTGGCCAGTAGAACAGTCATTACTCCATTAACATCCTCACTGTTTAGACACATAACTGTGGTACAGTGTATTGGAAATTTTATAAACAAAAGTGAAAGTGCCAACAAATTATTGATAGCTGATAATGTTTCATTATCTGCAACTGCTTGATAAGTATGTTGCATTTTAAGAGCTTATAATTGTGTATAATTTGTTAACACTAGAAACCTATTAGTATTGTGAATGTAGATTTTACTGTGAAGCTATCTGTGATTTAGCTGTTTGCTCCCATGATGGAGTCTTTGCAGCATGGCGCTAGCAGCCAATGCAGTTTCTAATACTCGGTAATTTGCATGTTTTGTGGAGCATTTTTATGTCACCAACCAGACAGTATTTCCTGCATGCTTATTTAGAAGAGGCAGTTTATCTTGAGAGGTAGTGTGATCTACCTTTGTCAGGCTTTTTGACAGGTCATTTCAAAGTAAGCCTTTGTTCCCAAGACCCAACAACTGTCACCCTCTTCTGTACCTCTCCTGAGTGCCAACTGTCCAGGCCATTTGACACACCATCTGTTAACCTCTGAGTTTGCCCACTCAAGGCCACTCATAGGGGCATCCATCCCCAAGCACCTCCTCATGCTGTGCATGCAGTCTTAAATTCAATGGACAAAAATAAAATGCTGGCTACCTCTGGATCATCTGGCTGAGCAACTGAATTACAAAAGAGAATTACTTCCATCTCAACTTCAACCCATTGATTACGTCCATCCTAGCAAGCTAAATGGCATCCCAGCTGCTCCTTTCTGTGCAACCAATTAAAGAACAATGAGTGTGATGCTCCATGTCTGAATTTCGTCCAGCCTCTCTCTGAACTGTGATCTTTGTCCTCATGAACTTTCCCTTTTGTTCATTGAACTATATGGACTCTTCATTTCATATTGATTTACTGTGCAATTTACTTTTGGACATTGAGAACTTGAAATTATTTCCTGATCCCTTCCCCTTCCACTATTAATAATTCATTTCTGTCAAACTGTAAGAGTAGATTCATTTTTTTTTTAGTTTTTAACATTGGACTGTTATTTCATTTAGAGTTCTCTATCTCTAAATATTTATTTAGAGAATGATTTTAAAAGGGAATGATATGCTTGTTTAAATGAAAGAGAAAAGCTGTAGTAAACTGTGTTAATTGGTAATGACTATTTATCGTCGATACTCTGTAGCTGTGTAAGTTTTGACAAATAGTGTATCTCGTGGAATCAGTGGTTAGCATTGCCGCTATTATATTTACTCATTTTATCATTATAAATGTGCTTAGTTCATCATGTAGCATCACTTGTCTCCCGTCTCATTTTTTCCTTGCATGTCACAAGTCTCAGATCATTTATAATACATTAACAGTAAATAATATCTATGTAAATTTCTTTCACCATGCTGTCTCAGAGTCAGCAGTGAACAAAGGCAAAGATTGGGGCCCCACTTAGTTGAAAAAGAGAAAGGAAGTGATCTAGGATGTGTATTAGAAGCATTTCAAATGTTGGGTCTTTAAAATGTTTTGTTCAGTCTTAGCAAATCTTCAACCTTTTATTTCAAAATTCCAGTAGTCCACTGTGGAGCCCATGCATTTCATCTGGAATTTAATGTTACTTTGAAGCCAAACCATTTAAACAATTATGTGTATTTTATTAGCTAGTATTGCTAAAAATGCACTCAGTTCGATTTTAATTGTAAATGGGAATTTTAAACTTTTGCTAGTTGGCATGGTTATATGTTAGTTAAATCTGAAAGCTAAATTGAAGATATTTACATTTTAATTTATGGTAACAGATAAGGGTTTGTGTGCATTATGTGTAAATCAGCTTCATGCTGTCTAAAAACTTATTCTCTGAAATTTATAGACCATGTAGAATTGATTTGTGATGTGATGCTTTAATTTACTGGAAGAAAATTAGTATGGCTTCAAACTGCCACAGGTAGGCATGTAACAATGGCTGTTCAGCTATACTGATCCAAAATGGAGAAAACTGATGATACAAGGGCCAAACATCTTATGAAATGCAACTATTTATAGACTTGTTTTGCTATAGGGAGGCTGGTGAACATGCTGAATACGAATTACCTCAGTTCTGCAGCTTTCTATGTCTTTTTAATGCATTCTGTTTCAGGGTCACTTTCAATCAATATTTCATTTACTTACTGAGATTGAATGGGCGCTCTGAGACACAGTGTGCTGTTTATCATACAGATTGGACACCTCATTCTAGATCCAAGATCTTTTCCTCAACACTGGGAGCTGTCCTTTCAGCACCACAAAATTACTGCTTGAAGTTGCATTGCAGTTTTTTTTTTTTCCTTTATCACTGGGAGCTTTTCTTTCAGCACCACAACATTGCACCTAGACTTTTTAAAACGGCTGCCTTCCTCTTTGCACTGAAGACCAATTTCGTCTGCACTTCCAGTTATTGCTATTACCTGTAGGACTTTCAATCCTACTTCACCTCACCCACCCCACTCCTGAAACAGTTAAATGTATCTATTTCTGTGGAAGTCATTTTCTCATTGAATGATCAGAAACAAAGATAAATTCTAACCTGTAACGGCTCATTTCGACTCATTGCTTACAATAGATCTAAGCTCTTTTTTCTGCTTATTCGACTCCTTCCAGCTTCCCATCACATCTGTAACAAACTTTTAAAATTATATTGCCACACCACCATGCACAGCCTACCTGCACAGTAGAGATAGATTATTCCATCGTATTCAGATGGTTAACAGAGGTTAGCAAGTCCTGTATTATATATTTATATCGCTTTCTAAGAAAGTGCATATTAATGTTTACTTTAAGAATGTGTAAATGGTGCTATCAAGAATCTGATAAATTTTATCCCAGTTTTTTGTGTACCACTTCTAATGTATGAGATTTATTTTTCTATTGGAAAAAAATAAACAGTATGAAAGCATTAAATTGGTAGATTTTAGTAATTTAACAATGAATGGAATCACTATGTTACAGGCCCTATCTTTCCTTGGAAATTTTAATGGTGGTAATAGATTTCAACAAAGGTACTGATAATCACATTTTTTTAATCCATTCTTATATTGCATTCTTGATTCATGTGCTGATTCCTCACTGAGTCCTTAAGTAAATTTTACTTACTGTAAGTCTTCTCCAAGAAGGGAATTCTTGCTTTCCAAGGCAGCAATTGAAAAGAATGAAAGTATAATTTAATACTCTTTACATCACAGACACGATTTGAGAGCAGTTACTCTGTTAGTAGGAGAAATTCATCACTCATTAAATACAGGGCAAGCATGGCTATCCATAATAATTTTGGGTGCAATGCAGTCTTAGAAATTTAATGTACACACTTTATTTAAATGATGCAAACAGCCATATGAAATTGCACATGATTAGAAAGCAGAATGAATTCATTTTGCCTCCTGCTTGGTTTCTCATAAACATGAATACATAATATTGTTATGCACTGTTGTTCATAGATGTCTTATTACATAAAGGGTAAGTATCATTACTTTAACAGATTATTTTTGGAATTCTGCATGTTATTTTTTGTTTCATCAGATATGTGCCCCAATAAAATAACATTTTTTCCAAAAAAATGAAAGTATTAGAAAACTTGTCATGTTAATTTTGAAAAAAATGAAGTGTAGTACATATTACTAGGTAGGATGTCATTCCACTGGTCTATATATTAAAAAAAAAAACTGTTCTTGAAAATTGAAGCATTACCTTGTGTAATTAATAAAGTAATCAAATCAGATTTGTAAATAAAATATTGTTTAAATCTAAAGTATTCAATATTTTGATTAGATTATTTTTTTAAGGAAAAATATTTAACGTGTATGTGCCGAATTTTTTTTTAAATAGTTTTTTATAATTGCAATGGAAGGGCAATTGTCTCATTACAAGTGGTACAGAAGCCAATACTTGGGTTACCATAGATATATAAACAAGTAAAAACTGTGGAACAAGTTTTAAGCTCATTTTGGAAAAAAAAAAAAACAGTTCTGTAGAAATGCATATTTGTATTTGTTTCTCTAATAAATCTGCAAATAGCTTTAAACACAAATTAGTTTTAATTATTTAAATTATGAGTTCTCTTAAGTAATTTAACATGTTTTGCCTTACATTTGTGAAAACATTGTCTCATGGAAATTAATAGAGCTTATTGTGAAAAATCAAGGTAGGTCTGCATTTATTTGAAAAGGTCAGGTATTTAGCATTCAAGTATGTTTACCTCTATGAAATGATTAAAGAATTTTTACAAAAAGACACACTTCTCCACCCCTCCCCCGTCACATCAGTTTGGCCACTGCCCAAAACTAAAAGGCCAATTTGTATCAGCTTTAGTTCAGTATCAAAGAAAAGAACAAAAAATAAGTGAAATCACATGTTGAAATGGTTGATAATAAAAAGATTATTTGATATAGATAATTGACTTCTTTTTATATAGAAAGGAAGAAATTTGAACTCTTCTGAACTGCAGTGCCTCCATCTTCTTTAATGTGATTTACACATTATGATTGAAATTGTTATATAAATTACATATATTTCCCTTGCATTGTGACCTTATAATAATTTTTGTTGAAAATGTTTTAGGATAAAATACAGTTTCTATTTCTGTTATTAAATAATGTAGAATCCCCATTTTTTAAAACAGTCTTGTCGATAAGTGTACTAAATATATATATACACACACATGTATGTTTATATATATATATTTTTTAAGATTTCATTTATTTATTCATGAGAAACACAGAGAGGAGAGAGAGAGAGGGAGAGACACAGGCAGAGGGAGAAGCAGGCTCCATGCAGGGAGCCCAATGTGGGACTCGACCCCGGGACTCCAGGATCACGCCCTGGGCTGAAGGCGACACTAAACCACTGAGCCACCCAGGCTGCCCTGTATATATTTTTTAAATTGTCATTCTGGTTGGGCAGAAATGCTAAGCTTTTGTTTAAGGACTCAATTGAGTATTCCAATACTGTTGAACTACAAAGAGCCTTCAAATTATAATGAAGTCATTTACTTTACAAATTTAATTTTATTCATGAAATGTTTTGGGAGATCTGGCTTATGAAAACTTAAGGCATTTTCTAAGATTGTCATTCATTGGCTTATCCATTTTTATAGCTTTTGATCAATAGCAAAAATAGTGTTTCTGTCGATATTTGAGATGGTGGGTAATTATATCTTTTTTTTTCTTGAAAGAAATTATTGTAACCTAAATTTCAAAATTACTTCTCAAAATTTCCACACTTTTAATGTTATATAACTTTTTTTAAATAATATATATCAAGTCTTTAATACATAAAGTAATGTATTAACAATATTTTAATATATATTTACCAAAACATCTTGGATAGATTTTATTATTTTCTGTTATTTACATATTTTAATTGCCTATTTTACAATATAAATGCTTAAAAAGGTTCTGATTGAATATACTTGTAGTGAGATCAAGCCACATGCTGAGATTGTTTATTGTAAAATAAACCACTGCTTTTAGAGTTTAAAGCAGAGACAAGAAACAAATTGTAATGTTTTAAAAATAATAGTTGGGTACAAATTAACATACCTCATTGTGAAAAAGAAAACCAAACAAACTATTTTGAATCTAATAAATCAAAGCCTAACCACCATATTGTCCAAAATATCTTAGAATAAAAAGTAAAAACTCCCCAGTCAGTTCAATACAGGATGCATTTTGTGGGGTTCAAGTCCTTAGTAAAAAGTGTTTGCTAATAAATTCACCACTTAGGTGACACTACTCTTAGAAGTTTTTAACATTTCTAACGTACATCAAGATTATACGTGGGATTCATTTTTGGAGTGGGGGATATTTATACATAGGCAAATAGAGGATAGAAGCAATTATCAGAACTATTTGCATTCAAACTACTTGTTTTATAAAAAATTATTTGGAAGGCCAAATTCTCAATTAGCTAGTTTCAATGAAATTTCCCCTTTGCTTTGTCAGTAGATAAAAAAACCTTTGAGGTTGAGCTTCCTCTTAAGTTTGATTTTATGAATTCTAGAAAATGTTACTTGTGTATACACTAAAAAGGCTTAATCTAAATTAGAGAACTTTATAAAATTTAATTTTTATATTCAAAATCATGAAACATTTTACACCTAGCAGATAGCTAAATATAACTATTGTTCATTATCTTAAGAACATGCTTATAATTTCAAAGCTTTAAATTATCACCAATGTTGTTATTTTTTAACAAAAATTCAGTGAAATTTTAAAACCTTTTCTTAGGATTTTTAAAAAATTTTTTTGTTACCTGTCCTATTTAGGAACTACTTCATTTAAGATAATTTAATTGAATAGCTTTTTAAAAAGCATACTTACATTTCTTTTCATTGGCTTCTCAATTTGTTTTTAGTTCATGCATTAACTTTTATTATTTAGAATAGTTTTCTCTAGCTATTAGAGATATTTGAAGGTTGGGTAAATGATTATAATGATGCTTTTTTAAGACTTTCTGGAAAGAATAATAGGTACTGATGGATCCAGTCATCATCAGTATGCTGGTAAATATTGTATCTGTTAGGCATTAGTCTTCATGTGGATTTTTTCATTGTGAACGAAGTCAAGTATTCTAGATACTTAACTCAGACAAAAAAGGGGGAAGGGGTGTAAGAAGGCAAAGCACTGGAGAACCAGGCTTTTGAAGAGTGGCAGAATAATCAAATCAGAGATCCCTGAGCCAACCAAGGATACCTCATCCTGAGACCTTAGGCATACGGAGGTTGATAACGATGTAAGGTTATCTCTGTTATGCACCTTCATATTTTGTGGGTTTGCTATGTCTTGAGTATTACTTTCAAATCATTACTATATTGATAGGTCTCCTATAGTGAAAAGCAAAGATAAACAATAATTAAATTACCAGTGAAGTGGCATGTGGAATGTAATGGTACAGAAAAAACATGTTATTACATTATATTGGTAGTACTGCCCAGGTGTCTTCATTATA
This sequence comes from Vulpes lagopus, assembly GCF_018345385.1. NCBI lineage: Eukaryota > Metazoa > Chordata > Mammalia > Carnivora > Canidae > Vulpes > Vulpes lagopus. Next base: position 67,695,397 of record NC_054829.1, read on the forward strand.
TCAAATATTTACAGATTTACACACACTTTTTATTATTTTCTTTCTTCATTCATCACTTTTTCTCATGCATCACTTTTTATCCTAACATGATGAAATCCTGGAGAAGAGAAACCTACACCAATTTTTAAATTTTAAGCACAGTATTATATTTAAGAGCACAAAATTGACAAAAAAGTACAGATACAAAACCCCTGTTTTTCTGAATAGTATGTTTTAACAATTGTGAATATATATTCTGTATATACTGATTCTGATTTGGAACTGAGAATACATTATTTTCACTAACAATAAAAATGCCATCACTGGTCTGCGGTAAAATAGTAAGAGTGGTGTAACTAAGTGTATCATGCCTCTTTTATATCATTTCAAATGTTTAAGACAAAGTTACATCTAAAACCTTATAATATTTTCCTTATTAGTACAAGCTCTATTGCCATTAATTCTTAAGTATATTTAAAAGGGTGAACTTCTAAAATTAAATAAAAAGGAGACCATTTTTCTCCCAAGTATTATTAGGACAAGCATTTTCAGAAATTATTTCCCAATATGTGATGAGATTGTAATAACTGATGTTTATGTTATTTTCTGTCATATACATAACACACTTTTATTCTTTATTTAATTCTCACAATATTATAAGGTATCGATATTAATTTTATCCCTGTATCTTAGAAAATGGAATAATATAAATCACTGAGCCTCAAGCCACTAAGATCAAATTAATAAATTGAGGATATATCCCATTTTACTGAGAACATAAAGGTTTTGAATTTATAAATTAAAATCATAAAAAAAATGTTCTAGAATATTTTAAAATATAACTTTAACACAAGTTGTGTTTTTGTTTCCAAAAAATTTAAATAGTCTGAAATTTCAGAACCATAGCTTTCATAGAAAGCAAAAAAAAAAAAAAAAAACTAGTAAGCATGTTTCCATTTAAATTGTACCTTTAAGGCTGTTACAGTATATGTTGCCTCTTTGGTATACCTTAAGTGGAGAAGTAAAGCCATAAGCCTTATGAGAACTAAAGCATTTTATGGAAATAACACATTTAAATAATTGGAATAACATCATAGGAACATATGGAATTATTTGGGATAAATGTGTATCTCTTCCTCTGTCCAATGCATGATTAATTTTGTGACCCTAGAGAAAATTCAGATTTCATTTTGAGTGCTTACAAAATGCAATTTACTACAGAGTTTCAAAACTATCTCTAAGTGCTATTGTTGGTCAACTGTGCTCTTAGACGTTTTTTTAAAAAAGTTTTTCACTTAGTGTATTTTTTCAATTAAAAACAAATTATTTCAAGTTATCAAAGAATGCATATGATATAGAAGAATCAAATGATGGAAAATTTAATAACATTAACATGGATAGTTTATCTTCCAAACCCGTGGGGAGGAAAGTGAGTTATTAATATATTCAGAAGGTGCTTTGTTTCAGAAGTACACATTTTCAAGCCAAAAGAATTAATGTTAATTAGTTAATATTAACCCATATTAATATTAAATTGAATAAATAGCACATATGGAAAAATAAATGAAAGTGGAGGTTATATCTCAATTTCTTTCGATACATGAAGATACCAGTTTCCTGACAATTCTGTTGGGAATTTATATTTTCAAGTATTCATCTATAAGAAGCATTTTGTCGTATTTTTAAAATGTATTAAATTCTTGTGTACTAAATTATAAACATTATTGTATAGAATACATTACTAATGTGTTTTTATACTTTAAAAAGTTACATGTTATAAAAAGTTCGGGAATGACATGAGAGACTAGTTTTAAAATATGAGTAAGATCTAAAGGAAATTTTTTTAAATTCTGCAATAATAATTCTTGGTCTATCATTTGTTGTCCTTTCTCTTTCTGAGAGTCAGGAAAGTTAAAAATATGTGGCGATTTCCATAGGTGGTATAAACTGATCATTAATAGTTCGCAATTTTTTCTAGTATCCTTACTCATCAAATGCATTCTTTATATATTTCATCTTTCCTTACGTACTGGATTATCAAAACACTTCTGAGAACTGAATTAACTCTGTCATAGACAATTTGATCATCACATTCAGCATATCCACAGATACTTATTTCTTTGTAGAATAAGTACAACACTTAAATTTTCAAATCCTAGAAGTAGCTGAATTGTTTTAAAAGGATTACTTTGCTCACACATTCCTTATACCAAGTTTTTTTTTTAATTTCTAAAAATTAAAGTATAAACATTAGTATTAAAGGAATTAAAAATATTTCTAACTTTTTCATCAAATGATGATGATGTTTTCCAGTTAGGAAGCAACCTTTGTATATTCACTATTAAAAATATGTTTATATTCATTTTCAAAGGTCTTCAGGAAAAGCAAATTACATTATCACTGAAAATGCTCCTTATATAACATTCTATTTGCCTTACACTCAAGAATAATAGCAAAAATTTCAGGATTATTGTAGCCATTCTATAATATGATAATTATTTTCTCTAAAATAGCAATTATCAATCAATAGCATGTCCTACTAAGAAAATCACAATTATTTAAATCTCAAAACAATTACTTCCTGCACCTTGTTGTCCAAATGAAAAGACATATAAATCATTTTATTAGATCTTCCAATTTTTAATCTACCCTAAAGCAGAATCTGTGCTGTCCTAGGCAAGAAGTATAGTTTGAAATTAATTTTCTAGAATAAATGATATCCAAATTGAAACATGGTTAAGAATTTAAAAGTTATAGATGTGGTATCTATAATCTCAAATTAAAACATAAATGTCAGTGTGCTTATTTTCATAACTAAGAAAAAGTTTTGTGACTCTTCTTAAGAAGTTTTCATTATCAGAAGTTTTAGCTAAACGTAATCTAGAGAATACAACCCAGCAGAGCTTGATATAGGGGGAAAATGTCTTAGAGTAGACAAATAGGGATTTGGGATTTTGGGTTGTTTTTTTTTTTTAAGATTTTATTATTCTTGAGAGTCACAGAAGGAGAGAGAGAGACATAGGCAGAAGCAGGATCCATGCAGGAAACCCGATGTGGGACTCGATCCTGGGACTCCGGGATCATGCCCTGGACCAAAGGCAGACGCTCAACCACTGAGTCACCCAGGCGTCCCCAAATAGGGATTTGAATCTTAGTTTCACTCCTACTGCTGCTAAACATTTTGTAGATGTCAATACCATGTATAGAACATGGATATCACAATTACCTCAGGATATAAAAAATAAATGAGATACTTGTTCTAAAAACCTAATTCTTAGTACCTAAATTCAACCTCAAGGAGACAAGAGATTTTCAATAAATATCAATTGCCTTTAAAACTAAAGGGGAACAAATTTATAAGTTAGTAAAACTTGAATCAGAGCTGGTAAAGTTTGTAAATACACTTTATAAAATATATGAGCATGAAGGAACCTAAAGAGAAGACCTAAAATCAAAACCTTAGATCTCATAGAAAAATGCCTAAGGAGATCCCTGGGTGGCGCAGTGGTTTGGCGCCTGCCTTTGGCCCAGGGAGTGATCCTGGAGACCTGGGATCGAGCCCCACGGGCTCCCTGCATGGAGCCTGCTTCTCCCTCTGCCTGTGTCTCTGCCTCTCTCTCTCTGTGTGTGACTATCATAAATAAATAAAAATTTAAAAAAGAAAAAGAAAAATGCCTAAGTACAATATAAACACAAAAGAAGAATTATATATTTGCTGATATCCACTTATTTATTATACTTCCATTTCAGTGATCCTATAAGCCTATTACAACAGGTTTTTATTAAAGCCTTAATAGAAATGCTCATATTGACTAAAAACATCTGCAACATCCTAAATTAAAGAGTAGGAAAAAATGACTATATAAAGAAGTAGATTTTTAATTCTGGCTTATTAACTCAATAGAATTAGAACCGTAATTATAGGTATAAGGAAGTGTTTAAGAACACTCAAGGAAAACATATTTTAACTCATTTTTTAATTTAATTATATAGATAAGTTATTTAACTTATTTAATTTCTTTGCCCATGGACTTCAATGAATAAATGAAAGAAAGTGAACTCTTGTAAAACTCTAAAAGTTTATTATAGAAAAAACTTACACTTAAAAAAAAGACCTGCTGAAATGAAATGAACACTGGCAATCAGTGACTTTATCTGAGACAGTAAGTTTAGTGAACTGACAAGTCTATCAGATTGTTTATTAATAGTCTTATTTTAATTTAAATCTTTCATAAACCTCTCCAAAAAAAAACCACACTTCCACTTTATCATGTCATGTAAATAAAAGAATAATGAAGAGCTTGAAATTCATCAATAATTGCACTATATTGAAAACTAATAAAATCTGACTCGTAGTATCTCAGCAAAAGTTTTTGTGGGTTTAGTGCTTAATGTTTTCCATTTCAAATAAATAATTTCCCTGTAAATTATTTATTATTTATTTATTTATTTATTTATTTATTTATTTATTTTATCTTTAGTGAACTTAATATGTCATAGAATAAAAAACACAACAGACCTTTACATTTAAAAGGTCTAGTGCACATGTCTTATTATAAGTAAAAGGAAATTTTATTCAGAAATATTTAAAGATAATAAGTATCTACTTCTAAAAAAGAACTCTTGAAAGCTAATAAAAAGATTCTGAGGTATCTCTCTTTTCCTTAATGGGTGAATTGTAAGCAGATAAAAAATCAGGTCATGAATAGATTGCACATGGTCAAAGGTAAGTTACACAACAAGGAAAATGAGAGGAATTTCGGGAGTCTTTGTAGGGTATTTTTTGTAGAACAATTTTATCCATACTGTACTCCACAGAGTGTATTTACTGCTCACATAGATAATTTAAGGTTTTGTTTTTTTTTTTAATTTTTTTTTTTTATTTATTTATGATAGTCACAGAGAGAGAGAGAGAGAGGCAGAGACACAGGCGGAGGGAGAAGCAGGCTCCATGCACCGGGAGCCCGATGTGGGATTCGATCCCGGGTCTCCAGGATCGCGCCCCGGGCCAAAGGCAGGCGCCAAACCGCTGCGCCACCCAGGGATCCCTAATTTAAGGTTTTAATAAGTTAGAAGAATCCCACGCTTTTCCAAAAATCTACAAAGTGCTTTTGACACTACATCAATTTTGATTTTTTCTTTACAATGACTCCTTGAAAATGGCAGAACCAGCATCAAATTTAATGTTCTTTCCCTAAGCTATGATAATAATCTACCCAATTTCAATAATGAGGAGAAAGGCAGAGCAGACTGCACTGTGCACTCACTGAGGGAATTTTAACACAAGCCACATGGCATGTTGAGGTATTCAGAGGTGGCTCTTGGGCAGGTAGAAACCCCCATATTTAAATTTAAAAGTTGCAGTCAGGTTCTTCACCAGCATAAGAACAGAAAGTGCAAAGTAATTTGGACAATCCCACAGGAAAAATTGGCACTTCGATTAGTATTAAGCAGACTTATAAATCCTCAAAATATCCATCGTTTTAGCGACAGCTACTGGTTATAGAATATTTAAGACTCTAATGAAAATATATTTTTAAAATACTCATTGCCCCATCTAATTTGAACAATCAATACCTTTGCTGAAATTGGCTCTTAAGTTGTGTTCCCATATTTGGGTAAGAAGCAATCATCATTACGCATATGATTTGGTATTCAAGCAAAGATTTAAAACATGGTTCAGTGCTTTTTTTTCTGCTAAAATGTGTTCAGTTTTACTATGGATATAATATGTTACTAGTTTTGTAGAAATCTGATTACAAAATTTACATGATGTAAAGATGTTTTTGAAAAGCATACAAAATGGAAACTCAAGGACACAGGATTGCTTTTCCACTCTGGGCAGGAATTATTCACTGTGAAGGATGTATCAAGCACTATATAGAGGTTAATGAAAATGATATTCAGTATAACTTATTACATAAGAGCCTAGTTCTAGATCTCCTGGGTAAAGGAAAAGTATATTTGTTGCCATTAAAATGTTTTCTAAGACCAATGGTATGAGAAAGAAGCAAACATTAGGAACATGAGAAAAGGACAAGATGCATATCCAAACATAAGCAAGACATTGTTAATAATTCTTGATATTTGAAAACAAGATTTTAATAATTAAGTAGATTTTCATTCTCATTAAATTTAACTATGGGAAATAGTAATCTCAGAGAGTTTTGCTTGCTCTGATCTTAAAAGCATTAAATTGAATATTGTGATAAATGTTCAAAATGCACTGTTTTTCGAATGGTAAGAAAGGGTGTCTGAATAAAAACAAATCTATGAATATAAAGTTAATGGGGAAAAAAGGAAATGAATTATTCCCAAATTAAACTATAAGGCCTAGCTTATTTAAGCTTATTACTATTTCTGGTGTGTAATAAGCAATGGTAATCATCTTATCATTTTGGGTAGGTGATTATATTCATTAAGAAGATAGAAAAAGAAAATGAATATTCTACAACCTAGATATATAAAATCAACACTTCAACATTATTTCTTAATGGCATGAATGCAATAGTGACCAACTCTTATTATCATTGCCAATAAAGATAGTTCTAAAACATAGTTTCAAAAGTGATTTATATAATAGAATATGGAATTCTAAACAGTCTATAATAAGTGCAGTAAAAATTAATTACAGATAGTGACTCAATTTAAACGCTTATCATACCAAATATTTTTAAGAGCTGATTTTGAAGAGAAGGCATATTTTTTTAACTCTGAAATTTTACCCATGATTCTAAAAGGGGGAGGTGATTTTGAAAGAATTTCCTTATTTGTGACTCAGAACCCTTTGCTATCTCTGTCTTTGGGCATTTCAAATGGAAATTCTCAATGTAAAGCTTAAGACACTTTCTTTGATTCACGAGAAAATTTTTTTTTACTTCAAAAGCAAAAGAGGAAAAGAGCATTTCAATTAAAAGACCTATGTTTACTGATCTAATTAGAAGATATTTTAAAATTTTCGTTTCCCAAATATATTAAAATTATATGTCAAGTTGGTTACTACACAATATAAGAAAACACCTTTTATTATGTTAACAGAGGAGCAATAGTACAGAAATGTACTTGAAAAGAATGATCCAACTGTATTTTTCTTGCTGTTAGTTTTCTCTGACTTCTCTGTCTAAAAATGGTGTGAACATTCACTAGGGAAAATTGCATATACATGAAAAAGATGAAATATGGGCCCAACATATTGAGAGAAACAGCAGTTCTACACTGTGGTCAGTGAGAAGACTGAAGATGATCTTCAGGATGCATACAACAAAGATGAAGATGACCATACCATTTGTATTTTACTACATGAAGGGCAGTTATCTCATTTGATCTCTCACAACACTCCATTAAAGTAGCAAAACTCACTTAATAAGAAAATTAAAAGTTTACATCACACATCATAGATTTTATAAAGCATCAAATAAAAAAAATTACAGTTTCAAAATCTAGCCCATAAATTGGGTTCTCTCAAATTTGTGCACGGTTATTAGTTTTACACTGTTTATAGAGAAGCCTTTCCAGGAAAACCTTCGGTAAGAAAAGAATGAAATTTTCTTTTGTTTATAATATGCCTTGACTTTAGTACTATTGAACTTAAAATATCAGAGGAACAAAATTAACAGATAGGAATGCTTTATGCAGGCTAGCCTCTTCCCTTAGAATAAAGATCAAAGAAAGTACCCAAAAAATAAACACAAATAATCCCATATAGCACACCCTTCTCCCCAACATTTAAGCCTAGAATGGGTTGTGTACTGATGACATTGAAGGAGTAATAGGTAAGCTTGTTTTACTTTTATAATTCCAAATTTTTGAGCAAAGAATATTTCTCTTGACCTATTCACAAATTTCATTTCTAAATTGGTAAAGTTATTTCAGGTTCTACATATTTGGAATTTTTGTGTCCTGGCTTTCAGCATAACCAAGAAAGATAATAAAAACTAAGTAAAATTTGCTTTTACCATTTTTATCTTTCATAAAATGTCATAAATTTTGTTTTGATTGAAATAAAAAGCAAAAACAAAAATTACTTTGTGTAAATTCTTAAGGTGAATATCAACTAATTTAAAATATACTTATTTCTATATATAATTTTACATTGTAGTATATAATATCATTCAAGAATAATTTTCCTTGTATTTCTCTTAAAGGCAAAAAATATAATTTTAAATATGAATCTTTATGTATATATACTTATCTAAAGTTCTGACAACATATATGCTGAATACCTGACAAGTAAGGCCAAATCTTTAGGGTCTGTTAGCTTTTAGTGTGCATGAAGAATATGACACATTATTCAGAAAAAATGGCAATAATAATATTTAAATGTGTAATGTATTAAAATTTTAACCTGCTTCATGCCTACTTAGATCAGCAGCTCTCAGAAATAATCCAGAATTTGAGAAGGTAAGTTAAAGTGTGCTTGGATTACACTCTTTATGTCCTATTGTTCATTATAGAGGCCTGACTTTCAAGAAATAAGTAAATATCAATCATTGACATAATAAATTTTTAAATGGCCTTTTGATGTTGTATATTTCATATAGCATAATTAAGTAAAGTAGGACATAGAAAGTGGGAAATGGGCTCTACAATCTTTTATATCTCTTTAAGATTTGTTTCCTTTTTGCATTAAACAAGCCCAGATTTGGGGGGGGGTATGGCAGCTGAATCTGAGAAGCATGACTGGTTGAGGCCCAGCTCCACCCTTTTTTCCCCACTTTGGTCTTAAATATTTTTTCCTGCTGAATGATATGGTGAAGCACAGTAGGATGAAGTATCCTGGCTGAATTTAAAGCTAATCAAATTTATGCTTAAAAGCTTCCTAAGAGCTCTTCTTTTCAGGGGAGGAGACACTGGAGGTTGCTTATTGCTTATAGACTATAACATGGCTATAACAAATTAAATAATGCCACAAAATACAAAACTGTCCCCCTGTAGACATAGTTCAAAGTCCACATTATATACAAATAGATATGGTGGTTCTCTTCCTAAGCATTAAGATGATCAACTTTCTTAAAACTTCTTATAATATATAATTGTGATGTTCAAATATTTCTCAACAACATCATCATTGATTAGATGTGAAAATAAATGTGAGGAATGAGTGGGTCATACACTACTTGATGGCAGCATCAAATCAACGCACATCTATGCTGGTAAGTTTTTACACTGATGTTATTAAAACACTGAGGACACAAAAGCTCAATACTAAAAATCTGTGACTACATGATTTTGATTCTACAAATTACGTAAGCATCTATATTCAGATTCAAATTCAGAAAACTAACCCTAAAGAAACATGAAATCACCTTCACCTATGTGTTATTCCTGGAGCTACCTTCAAACCACAATCCAACATAACAATTAAGTATCCAGTTGAATTCTCATACCAAACAAAACTGAGCATATGTTTAGTTTCTGAAACAAGGACTTACATTTTTCTCATATTAAATACTATCTTCCAACTTTGAAAAAAGACTTAAGGATTCAAGAAATATCCCTTAGTTTCCTGAAAAGGAATCTGAGAAATTTCAAGAAAATCAGAAGTTGCATTTTAAAAGGTTCATATATTTACGATCTTTTCAACAACAACAAAAATAGCTACGAAACTAAGTAAGATAAAAATTAGTACCAAATAAGATTCTTTTTTCCTTTAGCATATATTTTCTTGCTATAAACAAGGGAAAGTCTCAGAGTACGTTAATGACAATAAAATAATAAAAGCAACTTGCATTTTCATAGCAATTTTGTCACATAAAAATAGAAGGCATTTACATTTGTTGAGTGAGTCCCCCCAGTGCCACATAAAGAAGTCCATTATTCACTCAAGTATTTATTGAGCACCTACTGTGTGTCTCTCTATAACACATAACAGATTCTAGATGGAACAAGACAGATAAGTGCCCATCTGATAGAGCTAACATTTCAGTGGGCAAGTAAAAAACTAAATCATGAAGACAATAAAATAGGGTAAAGGGAGAGAAAATCGCATGGGAGAGAAGTGGAGAAGGACAACTTTAGACAGGAGAATTGGAGACGGCCAGTTGAAGATGGCAAGACCTCTTTTATGAAGTCATTCAATCTGTCTTGTGGGTTAGAAAGAACCAGAGGATGTTAAATTATTCTCTATCTTTAGACGAGCACAGAAATACATAGCAGAGACTAGTTATCTTATCTGTGATTTTCATTCTTGAATTCAATAAACATTATGTGTCCGCAATATGCCTAGAATTGGGATAAGTCTTGGGTTTATTAAGATAAAAAAGAAATAGATCTTGACCTAACTTTAGAGGAAACATAATAGGAGACCAAAAATTATGCTACACTATAACACTTGATATAATAAAAGTTTCTGATAGGATCATTACAAAATACATAGGAAGAAACAAAAGGAGGGGACACTAGTAAATGGAGAAGTGACCAAGTTAAATGGACTTCTATTTTATTTTATTTTATTTTATTTTATTTTATTTTATTTTATTTTATTTTACCTATGTATATATTTATTGCAGATTAGTTAGTGATCACATAGGCAAACCCATGACAGAGCTGTGACTGGAAATTCCGTTTTCTGTTCCTCAGTCAAGTTTCCTTCTTAGTAATCCATTCCAAATCCATAAATCCAATTGGGGAAAATGTTTATATAATGCCTCGATAAAAGAGAGCCTGTTTTTAACATTCATTAGGACATATTATAATCCAGAAATGACTGAAAAAGAATCTGAAAAGAAAAATTTAATGTTCTTATGTTCAGAGAATAGAATTCAAAGAAAAATTTCCTGTATATTAATATGTAAACTACAACAGAGTGAAGACCTGAGAATAAAAAACAGACCATTGAGGTCAAGTAAAAGAACTGAAAGAAAATTCTTGCCTTCTCTTTATTGTGTTAACAACAATTTGCCTTTCTGAAACAGTATTTCATAATAGTTAAAGATTTGAACAAGTAAATCTTAAAAACACTGATATGAAATATATCAACTTCAAAAGAACATCTCCAAATGTAAAAACTGTCAGGTTTTGCGTTTTTTAGATGATGTTTATTGTTTTGATAAATAAGTCCTAAATGAAGGGACCCCCTTCTAGCCTCCATTTGGCTTAAGTTACAGTGAACATTCATATTTGGGACAAGAAGGAATTTAGGTCAGAATTATACCATGTTCTATTTTACTGCACTCCTATTGACTTTGGAAGAATTGATGAGAAAACCCCATGCAAAAATACATTCCCACGCCACTGAGTTACTATTGTGAGTGTGGTGGTGATTCCTTAAATGCCTAAGGAATTTACTCATAGTGAGGAGCCTGCACACAGCCTCTAGAATCTAGACTGAATTTCCAGCACATATGAGCTCAATGGTAGCTCCAGCTACCTCCTTGAACTACCTCAGGTCCAACCATTTATAGTGGAACACTCAGTTTCTTCTAATACCTCTAGAACATCTTGTGAGTGAATGGCCTTTTTTTTTTTAAATCCTACTGCCCTCACCTACCCTTATTTGTTTATTTTCTCTTCAAATAACATGTGTTTTGGGGGTGCCTGGGTGGCACAGTCAGTTAAGCATCAGATTCTTGGTTTCTGCTCAGGTGGTGATCTCAGTCACAAGATGGAGCTTCAGGTTGGGCTCAGTGCTCAGCAGGGAGTCTGCTTGAGATTCTCTCTCCCTCTCCTTCTGCCCCTCCCACTCATGCTCACTCTCTCTCCTAAATAAATAAATAAATAAATAAATAAATAAATAAATAAATAAATCTTTAAAAATAAATAATACATTTAAAAAAACCCTCTAGCACTGAAATGTGATGTAGAAAATTTCCAAAGAGATTCTTCATCAGAATTAGCTAGTAATACAGAATTAAAGTCCTAGTTAGGAAAAGTGGAAAGACATATGTTGGAGGAGAGATGGCTGGCAATATCTTGGTAACTAGTTCTAACTTTAGATGCCCATGGCTGGTGAGTAATCAATTATATTCTATTTCTCTTAGAATGGAACAAATTGGGATAGTCTTAAATGTTAAAAAGATGTTACCTGGTCAAAGAAACTGATTCACTGTCAGAAATATATAGTACTACAATATTTTATCATAAATGACTTCTTGTGCAATATTTTAAGAGTATAGCAGTCATATTTTCTTTTGAGTTATTATAAGGACAGATTTTCCATGGCAGCAAAATAGTGTGTGGCTTTCTAAATTTTATTCCTTTTTTAAAAAAAGATTTTATTTATTTATTTATTTATTTATGAGAGACAGAGAGAGGCAGAGACACCGGCAGAGGGAGAAGCAGGCTTCATGCAGGGAGCCTAATGTGGGACTTGATCCCGGGACTCCAGGATCACACGCTAGGCAGAAGGCAGATGCTAAGCCGCTGAGCCACCCAGGGATCCCCCTAAATTTTATTCTTAAGCAGATCTTCTGGTGCCCCAATAATTATTCAAAGTCTCCTCATACTGAATTCAATACAAAATTACATAATTAAAGTATCTATAAAAAGTCACTTCCAAACAAGTTTTCTTCTAGAGGATTATTTCCAACCATTAGTCTATCATTCAAAAAAATCTAGTGAGCATATAAATGTAGCAATATTTCTCCTTAAAGACAGCATCCATGTCTCTGCTGAGTCTTGCACAGTAGTATTCTATTAATACCTAATGAATAAAGTGTTGAGAAGTGTGAAGATATATCTAGAAAGGAGAAAACAGGGATATTCATTCCAGGAGAGATTACAATCCATTGTGTGTTTTATAATCTTGGACTAAGATTATCCATATGGGAATCCCTGGGTGGCGCAGTGGTTTGGCGCTTGCCTTTGGCCCAGGGCGCGATCCTGGAGACCCGGGATCGAATCCCACATCAGGCTCCCGGTGCATGGAGCCTGCTTCTCCCTCTGCCTGTGTCTCTGCCTCTCTCTCTCTCTCTCTCTGTGACTATCATAAATAAATAAAAATTTAAAAAAAAAATTTTAAGATTATCCATATGAGGATATTTTACAGTTGACAATTCTTGTTAGCTTATACCTCTTATAATAATTCATTTATGTTCACAACAAATCCTCTACTGAAAGCACAAATAATCCTGGAATCAGGTATCATTGTGTTTTTTCGGTGTTCTAATTATATAATCTTAAAATTCTTGGAATTTTATTCTACTTCATGGAAGAATTCAGGCTCACTATTCTAGTGTTGTTAATATTACAGCAGTACATTCTTCCTCTGACCCATCAAGGTTTTCCTGGTCCTTAAATTAACATTCTTTTATTAAAGAATTTTTTTTTTTTTAGTTAGGAAAATGATGTAATGACGTAAAGTCATAAAATTTTAGAGTTAAGAGAACATCTTAAAACATATTGTTGAAAGAACATATGTCAAAGGAGTGAATGACTTTGCATATGAGGAACCTGATAACAGTTTGAGATAAAATAAATTGCCCAAGGTGACACAGCTTATTCTAGAAGTAGAAAAATGGCAGATTACATTTAGAATAGAGTTTGATACATTTTCTGGTGGTTCTTCCTACCATACTACTTTGTCCAAACTTGATTTCCAATTTCTATTATGTGGCTTGGCTCACAGAAGTGAGAAATGACTTCAGGACAGCCCTTTCTTGTATGTTACTGGAAGAAGTCACCTAAGTTTTGATTTATCTTAAAATAAAAGATAAGAATACAATTAGCTGCCTTTCAGAGATAATACCAAAATAAATGAAGTAGAATAAGAAATACTTAATCTGTGCTAGCTGTGAAGAGGCCAGGGAAACAAAACAGCCAATCCAATGTTGTATAATGTTGCATTTGCCTTTGACATGTTGTATTTCTCTTTATGCTGTGTTTAGGAGGATAACATTTTCTTCCAAATGATAGTAATAGAACCCAAGAAGCTAGGCAGTATTTAGCTGCTGCTGCTATAAACAATTCAAAGAATGGCCAAGATGTGCACACAGATTTTCAAAAAAGTAATAGACTTCTTCTGAATGTTCTTTCCATGAACTCAAGGCACTGACATTGTGAGTAGTAACTTCAGGTACCTGTCAGACCTATACACAACAGTGGATCAGATTTGGGTACTCATAGGGAACTCCCTTGCATTTAAATCTAACTTACTGGTTCATCAAATGTGATTGATTTCTTGTCAACCTAATGAAGTATAAGCTTTCATTTTCCTTATTCATTAGCTTATGTAAACTCCTGCCAAAGACCACTTATAGGCTCTACTTTGCTAATGCATGAAACTAAGCGATCTTCTGATGCATTTTTTGCTTCCCAAGAGAGATTCCACTTCTTGGTATTATAGTTCATTACCTTTTCAATCATACTGTCTTGTCTTGAATGCATGGTACACAGTGCAAGATCCAATTTTTGGTGTAGATTTCATATATATACATACATACATATATACTTATTTGCTGGGGAACTCTACACAAAAATTATATATTCAAACTCCTTTTATAGTCAGTGAATTTCAAGCCAAAGAACATTTTACATAATGAAATACATGTCTCTTACTTTACTTCCTGCCTCCTTAAAATTATAAGTCCCTTGAAAACAAGTTTCTTCCCTCAAAACCTTAATTCTTGAATCTCCTCAATCTTATTTAGAATATGAATTATTAAATCTTACTAGATTGCTCTTAATGATTTGTTTTCTTTTTCTTCATCAGTTTATCCCATTAAATTCTGGATTTAATTATTAGGAAATATTGTAAGAATAACATTGTAAGAACAAACATAAGTCACTGACCGTGTGTTGTAGGAATTATTCCTTTTTCTGTCCTCTCATGAATACAGAAAATAAATGCAAACCTCATTGGGAATAACAACTAATTTATCTGGTTGGTTGTCTGCTTAGCAATCTTTAGTTGCCATAGTATTTCAATCAATGGAAAACTCCTTCTTCTCTCCTTCTTCTCACTATACACACATTGTACATCTCAGACAAGAATTAGAACCTCCCAGAGCAGCAGCACTTGTTATGAATTAGTTTGTACCTCTCCCTATGCTTGAGCCCCTCAGTTTATCTAGTTGAGATCTATTATAATGAGTGAACTATGAAGGCCTCGGTGGCTCAATTGGTTAAACATCAGCCTTCAGCTCTGGGTTCTGGGATTGAGTCCCCACATCAGGCTCTCTGCTCAGCAGGGAACCTGCTTCCCCCTCTTCCTCTATCTACCACTCACCCTGCTTGTGCTCTCTCGCTCCTGTCAATTAAATAAAATATTTTTTTAAAAAATGAAATATATAAAAAAACTTACTTTTAATGTCCTTTCTCAGCAAAATGGATTTCTTAACCAGACTACATCATGAATATATTAACACATACCAGAAGAAGTTAAGGGAAACTTCACCAAATAAGACCTTCATAGTGCATAGTGTAATCAAATTAATGCCATTTATTTTCCTCTCATGCATGAAAAACCTGGGACCAATGGTCTGTGGACCTTGAGATCTTTTTATGAGAAAATATAGATATATAGATATATTTTTCTTGGGCTAAATAATAAATTCATGGAAAGCCTCTATTCTGAGGATTACAGTTTAAAAATCAAAATAGGCTAAGCGGTCTGAACAAAAAAACATAACTGATAAATCCTAATGATAAAAGGATGCTAAGTGTGCCTACAGTATATGTCAGATCTTATGAGGTAAATCATATAAAATGCAATTACACACTCCCTTGAAATGACCTTTTGGCCACCAACTTTTGAACCCTCTTAGGTAGGATACCCTATCTCATTCATCTTCACAGCCCCAGAAATAACAGTGGTTCTAACATAGAGCCAATGCTTAAATAAGTAAATTAAACAATCAAATGAATGAATAAATGAGTGAATGAATGAATGAATGAACAAATAAAACTTATTTACTGAGGTTTTAAAAAAGAATAAAAGAATTTTATAGAATCTAGCCAGATGGCTAATTGGTCTGAAAGCAGTAGCAGTTATTTTGTTCTAGGGCCAAGAGCGTGGAAGATAAAATGAAAAGAATGAGTATGTTTAGAAATAAAAGAGACAAAACCCTAGAAACAAAAACACAAGTTTAAAGGCATTTAAGCCAATTATGTCATTTCAAAAGAGAAAGTAAAATATTCAGATTCACACTAACTACATTAGAATCTTCTAGTGTGGGGGAGGAAGCAGATCCAGGTTTCAGAATTCATGCTGGAGTAACAGAACCCAAACAAAAACCACAATGGGACAACAGATTTTTTTTCCACCCCTATATGTGGCTTATAAAAAGCAAATCACCCAAAAAGAGAAAGTAATTTACTTTGAAAATAAAGTTGAACTGTAGTTTGAAACTCCAGTTTGTGGTTTTACTTGATTACATATCCTTTCAGGAAAATAAATTCTATTGTTTACAAAATGTTTAGCATTCTCCAAGCAACACGATAAACAATGAGTAAAAAACAAATAGATGTCGACAAATAAATGTTAAATCTTATACCATGTAACATCTCAATAATTGTACATGTTGATGGGAGCAGCAATAAACACAGTCCATCTGTCACATTCCACTTAATATGTTCACAGAGTGGAAGCCCCTGTGAAAACCCACTTTCCTCTCAAAGCTGTCAGAAAGAAATTAGACATATATTGCTGCCCCAACTCAGTCAGTGATCACATGACAGTCATCAAGTTATTTAACTTCTCTGAGCTTTAAAAGCCTGGTCTCTATATAATGAGAGAATCTAAATGATTTCTAAGATGCCTTACAGCTCTAGACAGTATTTCAAATTTAGTTATAGAAATTAACTTAGAGGGGGCAGCCTGGGTGGCTCAGCGGTTTAGTGCTGCCTTCGGCCCAGGGTGTGATCCTGGAGTCCCATGTCAGGCTCCCGGCATGAAGCCTGCTTCTCCCTTTGCCTGTGTCTCTGCCTCTCTCTCTGGGTGTCTCTCATGAATAAATAAATAAAATTTAAAAAAAAAAGAAATTAACTTAAAGGCCATAATACTTACCTACAGATTTACATAGAGTTACCATTTTTCATTTTAGATTTCATCATATAAATTTGTTCTTAATTCATGTATAGTCCAAATTTATCGTTGAGGCATTCACATTTCACTGGCTTTCCAGTCCTAGATGAAGTGGCCTATCATTTACCCACTTTACCCTTAAATTTTCCCTCCTTCCTTGATTCCAACATAGTTTCCCAAGGGGAAGTCAAAAAAAGAGCTGGAATATATTGAATTCCTACTAGCAAATTTTTTTATTACTTTTGTCCTAATATTTATCAGGCTTCTGCCTGTAGGGCCATTGCTGCTTTTAGTAATAGCATGTCTCAGAGATATAACCAATTTAGAATTCATATTTCAGAGGCTATACTGTTATAAATCTGTTTCATTGATATTAACTTCAAAGTAGTAAACATTATCATCATCATAGAAATCATCATCACCATCATCACTGTGGTCATTACTGTGCAAATCCCACTTTATTTTCAGTGCTAAGAATATATTATGCAGTTTAGGCAAAAGCTAGGACTCTTGTAACATCACTCCCTTCTTGGGAACCAACTGCCCTCTGAAAAATGAGTGGGAAATCAAATGATCATTTGCCTTTGGTTTTGGCATGTGACTGTCCTTAAGCTACTATCTGATACAAATGTAAAAAAAAATGACCTCGTCTCAAGCAAGTCAGGTCACATTATTCCACTTGTAAGACTTAACCCAGATGTTTTCTTAAGTATCTGAATATGACAGTATATAATTGTTCTCTTTCCACTAAGGAAAGCAAAAAGAAATGGGATTAATCTGTAATAAGTTTCCTGTAAGTGCTTCCTGATTTTAAACTATTAGGCAAATTAAGAAAAAGATGAAAAGAAGGTTATTGACACATCATTCTCCTCTTTTCCCTTCTAATGGTACTGTTTTGTTTGTTTGTTTGTTTAGAACAGGAATACCTTTGGGAACACCAAATTTAGACTTCATCTGATTCAGAAATTCACCAAGACCAGTCTTGGTCTTTTCAAAACCATCTCAAAAGCCATCTTTAGAATTCACACCTCAAGCTGTTGATCTGACTTTCAGTCTCGATAATTTTACCAAGGCCTCCATTATCAGAGATGTGACTTCCTGAGCCACGTGATCTCAGGAGCTCCATGGAAACTAGCTGTTCAAATGATCTCTTCTCCTCTGCTGATGTATGGGTGATATTGTACAGAGACTCACTTCTTTAATAAGAATTTTACCCCCATGAAAATATAGTGAAATAAGAAGAGAATATGATATATAAAAGGCATAAAGAATTGAAAGGGAACAATAATGAAGTCTCCTTTCTTCACTTTCTTTGGTCTCCTAATGGTTAACAATTCCACAAGTTGTCAGTTATTTAATCCTTTAGTATATATATGTTGCTCAACTAGATAACAATATTCTTAAGTATAGAGAACATGTTTCATTAATTATACCAACCCCATACCTTTCTTTTTTCTAATTCTGTTTTCCTCCACTAACCCAGAAAGGTGCCCAACATTTACCTGGTGCTTTATAAATGTATACAGTTGAGTCAAATTAAATCACATTCAGTTTTTTCTTTTCAGCCCCGATTTTCATCCAGTACTTTAATAACAAAGAATGTGAAATAGTCTAAAACTTGCTTTGGAGATTAATAGTTAAAGAAGTAATCTGATACACCTTGTTATTGCTAGCCAACCTTTGGTACTAACTCCAAAATTTCTTCTATGGCTAGTGAGAATTTTCTTCTTTATTCAACTATTAGTTTTCCCTGAGGCACAATCTATTCTGAGAAATTCTGAGTACAGTTCACCAAGTTTTCTTGGACACTGCTTTTAGGATTTCACTGATAGAAGAGTATCAGGTATATTTTCTAAGTGTGCCCACAGATGCACTGTAGAGATAAAATAGCATACTCTCAATTTTATATGTTACTGGCTGGTATATATAAATTTCCTTTAATACAGGTTTAGATGTTATTTCTCTCAAGAAAAAAGCACTAGTAAATATTAAACAGTATAATTTTTAAATATAAATATAGCTGTAAATTTGTCACTCCCTTTAGCATAAACAGGAGTATATATTCTTTCTTTTTTTAAGAATTTATTTATTTATTCATGAGAGAAACAGAGAGAAAGGCAGAGACATAGGCAGATCGATATGGGACTCGATCCCAGGATCCCGGGATAACAACCTGAGCCAAAGGCAGATGCTCAACCACTGAGCCACGCAGGTGCCCCAATAGGGGCATATTTTCAAACTAATATTATCACAATCTGGAAATACTCATATCAAAAAGAGAGCTCACTTCTTTGACTTTCCTGGTCATAACTTTTTAATTTATGTCTTTTATTTTTAGCATCTATTTCCATAATCTCCACTTAACATTGATATGAGATGTCTGATCCTTTCTTTTTATATAATAAAGAAGACTTAAAATAACCAACTTCACTCTTGCTGGTAGAGTGAGGTTCTCACTAATTGGGCTCACCTAAACTTTTAACAATCTACTTGGAGAAAATTTAATTGATAATTAAGAGCAATTCAGATCATCACCCCAAAGGTCTTTCAAAAAATACATGAAAAGCATATGGCTCTTTGCTTGGATGAAAAGAAAGACAAAAAGAATTTTTTTTAAAAAATTAGGTACACAATTAAGTAGAAAGACAATCTTGATTACTTAAATCAAAGCTTACTGTGTTACTGAGATGAATGAAATCTATTACATGAAGGCCTCTTTCATGGTTAAATTAGCTTTTTACACACTAATACTGATCATGCCACCTGCAAGAACAACATTACACGTGATTATTATTGTTTATCCGAACACTTAGTACAAATACCACAGACTGCCCCCCTTAGAAGAAGGCCAATTAGACCCTCCTTGCTTTCCAACAGTAAAATAGAACACACAACCAGGCACTTCAGACAGATAAATGATCCTTATCCTCCATATACTCTACTTTCTAAAAGGACTCATAACAGTATCAGTTGTACCCTAAAGAGTCTCTTTATAAGCTTAATGTATTCCTACGCTCACAAATTACATGTAAAATATTATGTGTGTGTATTTATATTCACTTTCTTGAAAGAGAGTCTGAAGCTTTCACCAGATTCTCTAAGGAGATGATGACTACAAATGTTGAATCACTTCCCTCTATGAACATGTACCAGTAGTGGGCCAGAAGAGCTATGCAGCTGCATCATGTTGTCCAGAACACAGTGGGAAGTCCTTCCCCCTAAACTGTTGCTCCTCAAACTTTACAAATCACTGAATTTTTAAAATCAGCATGTCCAAAGTGGCATCTAAGATTTTGAATTTCTAATAAGCTCCCAGAGGATGCTATTGGTCTGTGGACTATGCTTGGAGTAGCAACATCTGTGCTTCATATCACATAACCCCTTATTCAGTCATAGGCTAATCAAATGCAAATGCTTACCGGGCATCTATTTCTGCTTTATAGTGCTGGATGTTGTAGTGATAGAGAAGACATATAATCTCTGCCTGAAAATTTTCACAATCTAAGTGCAAATTTTAGCTAGATGAACATAAAACAGCAATTTATATCAGACTGGATATAATTAATTAAGCATGGAATTTTGTGGTATAATTGTTCTTAAGGGTTTAAAGGAAAGAAAAGCATAACTTCTAGAGAGACGAATTAATGGGGGAGAGATAGAATTTGATCTTGAACTTGAAAATACATACAAATTAGGAAAAGAAAGACAGTTCAAAGAAGACCACATAACCTTGATCTTAGCACCAAAAGTGAATTTGGGACAGTGAAAAGAGTAATCCAATTAGATTAGTTTGGGGATAGGATAGAACAGAAAGATGGCTAATAAGAATATTTAAAGTATTTAGGGCTACTGTAATTATGTATGTTATTTCTCACATAAAACTTGAGCCACAGGGCTACCTGGGTGGCTCAGTGGTTGAGCGTCTGCCTTTGGCTCAGGTCGTGATCCCGGCATCCTGGGATCGAGTTCTGCAATGGCAGATTTAAAAATCTTTAATAAAAAAAAAAAAAATTGAGCCACATTGCATAGTATCTAGTTAGTTTTTAACATATCAGTTCATTTTGAAAAGAATAAGGCAGTTTTTAAAAAAATTTATGCATGTGATAGCCATGGCACATTTGGAAGACTAAGGATAAAGCATTAACAATGAAATCACGAAGGACATGATTACGTTTCTGTTGTCAGCTGCAGTAACTGGCTCCATTGCTTTGCTTTATTTTACTCACACTATTTTCTAAAATGTTTCACAAACCCTTCAGAGAAATAAATTAATGAGTTATACAACATTTTTTCAAAAGATTTTATTTATTTATTCATGAGAGACACAGAAAGAGAGGCAGAGACACAAGCAGAAGGAGAAGCAGGCTCCCTGCGGGGAGCTGATGCGGAACTCGATCCCAGGACCCCGGGATCACGCCTTGGGGTAAACGCAGATGTTCAACTGCTGAGCCACCCAGGCATCTGGAGTTACACAACATTAAATTGCACAAAACTTTCTTTTCAAAGGGTTAAAAATAACTTAGGGGGCTTAGAAAAATTTTCATGAGAATAGCTTGCATTTATAATTTTCCTAAAGTAAGTGAGTGTGGTACAGGGAGTAAAGAGCTCTTGGTTTGGGCTTGCTTTTCACTAACTGGCTCATATTTCTCTAAGCTGTAAAATAAACAGGCTGATTAGGTGGTCCCTGAGATACTATAAAAATCTAAAACCATGAGATGATAACACTTAATGGTGTTTTCTAATATTTTAAAGCATTATTGATAGGCAGTTCATACCAAAAACAGACACCAGAGGGTCTGCTGAGTAAACAAGGTAAAATTTCTATTTTTTTTTTCCATCCCTACAACATAGCCAAGGAGAACATCCATGATGGAAAAATTCTAAACAGAGTTTCCAGGGGTGGTAAGCTTCCTGCTTCCACTTGAAAGGAGAAAATACATCAGGTCATGAGTAGACTTCAGATAAATGCCTGATTGTTCTCATAGGAAATCCAAATCCTGCAGGGTTCTAAATCATTTTGCCCACTGTGTATGATTGTGTGTATATATATATATATATATATATATACATATATATTACATTAAGCCCAAAGGTGACCTTCCTGTCTATGTTTGAATGTGTCTCCTGCTTAAAAATAGGAACCAGAACTATCTCTCCAGTGTCTCACATAGAAGATGTTTTCCCTAGTAGCTCTCCTTAAACACAAACTCATTGTCACCAATGAGGATCCATGAATTGGGAAGGACCTGTGGGGATGAGAAGTCATACAGATTTTGGAGATTTTTGAAAGATACGTTTAGCAGCACAAGGCTTTGTTGTTTCTCACTCCTGAGCCTAGAAAATCAGGGAACAGCATGTGCCATTGAGCTCCTGAGTAAAATAAGGGAGAAATCCAAAATGCATAGGAATGTATCCACGTGGGGAAATCTTGGATACAGAAATTAAGGTCACTTGCTTCATTTTAGCCAGCCTCAGATTTGCAACTATCTCTGAATGGAAGGTATGAAAGTAATCAAGAGTCTTTGCACAAATGTGAAGAATAAGTGCAAAGAAATCTGAGGCTAAGGAACAGAGGACTGGCAGACGCCTAGCTCTGTAGCCTGTGGGAAGAATTTTTTTTTTATCAGAATCTCTGTTGTGCTATTAATTAACCTTTGTTAGGGTTGGTGTCTTATTCATTCGGGTTCAGAGAAAGGAATATACGCATGGGTGACTTGCGCTTTGTAATCTGTTTACTGTTTTATTGCTATTTCAAAGAACATCATGCAAAACGGAACTATAAAAAATCAAGATCCAAGGGGGTGGATCTGTCGCCCTGAGATTTTGCCCAGCATAGGCCAGTACCTGGCCACAAGCCGATTGACGTCAGCTGTAATATTTGACCTCACTAGGAGCCTGGCCAGTGAAAAAACGATCAGATAAGCTCCAGAATTTACTAAGAATTTGGTCAGAGAAGTGTTCTCTGGGCAAGAGCTATTTCTCCTCTTCCTCTGCATCCCACAGAGATGATCTGAGCCCAGGGCCTGCTTTGATGTCAGTAAGAACTTGGCAACCTGATCAGTTTCATGGGGAGCAGAATAAGACAAGCAAGAAGCATAGCGAGGCGCCTCTGCCAACTATGAAAATCTCTAAAACGTAACTGAAACACACACAGAGATGCAATACACAGCACACACACACTTTGCAGATGAGAAATGAGATCAATATAATATCGGTATCTTTGCCTCTCCCAATGCACAAGACTCCATCAGAAACTATAGCAGGATCCAGGTTGGAAATGAATCCATTCTGCTTCACTGAAAAAAAAAAGAAAATAATTTTGATTTCAGGTAGGCAGAGTGAAGAGGAGTAAGAAAAAGAGATGTTGTAAACCCATTAGGAATGCAGTGCTTGACTTCATTCCCGTTTAATATTTCTTAAAGCTATAAAATTGTATTACATTAATGAAATGTACAGGCCAAGTTATAACTGCAGCTAATGTGGTTACCTCTCACTGTGCAAGAAAGCATTCAGAAAAGCTGCTGACCCATCACATGCCATTCAGCTCAGCTTTTCATGACCCAGGGTGGTTTAGGAGCACTGTACATGTCACAAGGTGACTGGGGCCCCACTGTCCACAGATATTTCTTCAGTTGCACAAGAGCGACCCAGCTTTAGTCCTTAATATTAATAGAGCCAGGCCTTGTTTAGAACCAGCCTCACAAGCACTGATTTACTAAATAGAAATTAGGAATATCCATTTTGTGCCTCTTCCTTTCAACTGGATCCCCCCTGTCCCTACTTCCCCCATGAAAGACACAGCCACTTCTGTAGAGCAGTAAAAGGATAAGATCGTTGCAAATACAAGTTGACAACGAGGCAAGGGGAAAACTGTAGAGAGTCTTAAGTATTAGGCAAAGACAAGTAAACTCTACCCTGGAGAAAGTGATTTTTCATTGAAAAGAGTGGAAAGTGGTATTTTAGAAAGATTAACAAGAAATCAGCATGGCAGATTGATTCAAAAGGAGGAGGGAAAGAGAGACCAGTTTTGCAGCAATTATCCTAGACAGATAGGTGAGGTGATGAGGATCCACAGGAGGTAAAAGCAATGAAAATGGAAATGAGGTCAGCCTTCAGAGGATGTTTGTGTGAAGTCTTACTGATGATTGTAACAGCTAACACAAATGTGGCACTTACTACACTTCTAAGTATTTTATACACACTACACAGATTTACGTCTTTTATCTGTGAGGTGAACGCTGTTAGGAAGAAAGAGAGGTACAAAGGGCACAAGCAAGGTTCTTAAGAAACCTGCCAAGATCACACAAGTAGTTTACAATGGAACTAAGAGCTGAACCCAGGCAGTCTGAGCCCACAGTCCCTGCTGTTAACCCCTGCCCAATACTGCCCTTCATGGTAAATAGTCATCCCCATGTGACTTATAAGCTTTATGTGGTAGCGTGAATAGGCATTATCAATTATTTCACAGACAGCCAAGTGCTGAGGGACAATCTTCTTTACCCTTACAGTTGTAAAGCACATGGCTCCCAGTTAGTATATCCATCCCCTCGGAGAAATGCAGCCTAGGTGCTGGTGAAACATGAATTTCTTGACTTCTTCATCTAATGAAGAAGCCAATGCTTGCAGAGAATTGCTGATTTTCCAGAAGAGCCGGCTCCTTTTCCAGGGTTGAGAAATACTGAGCTCTTCCAAGACACTTTCCTTGACTGCACCCCTACAGATGACAAATAGGAAATAACCACCAAAGGCAAATTAAACATTTTATTTACTTGGGATGTGGTAGATTCCACAGAACCAGGATCAAACCATAATAGTTTACCCCTAAGGAATTCATTTCTACTCTAGCCCATTTTATTTTTTATACAAAAAAAGTAAGCAAACAAAGAAACCTAAAGCAAAACCCCCTCTCTTTTGACAAGCGACTCTGGTCCATTGCGGTTTGCTGAGTATCTGGTTAAATTTACAAGAAAGACAAAAACAAAAAACAAAACAAAAAAAAACCTGGGAACGAAATCACCAAAAGCCTGAATTCATTCACTTTGGATGTTCCATGTTATTGGTGGGTTTATACTATATTCCATTTTTGTCTTAACCTAGTTGGTATTTACTTGCAACCAAAAGTACTAATTAACTCAGACTTGACTTACTGACATCACTGTCTTGACCTGGCCCAGATTTGCAAGAAGAGAATCCAACACACATCATTCAGGTCAACAAGAACCAGGTGCCCTAGTGCATTCTTGGACCAAAAGCTTCAATCTGTAGGTAAAAGTTCAGAACCTGAAGACAGAGCTGTTCAGAGGCAGCTGTCACACAGTGAAAATGCTGGTGGGTGTGGTCTAAGAGCAGAGCAGAGTTCATTACAAAGGAAATGAAGTCATTCTTGGTTAATGAAGAGTCACATCAGGAACATGAACGTTGTCCAGCTTTGGGACCCATGAAAAGCCAAGGGGCACGAACAAGTGGGGAAAGAGCAGTTTAGGCTTAATATTGCTCAAAGCACATTTGCATAGTCTCTGCCCTCAAGGAGCATTTAACCCAGCTGAATTGGGGCAGAAAGGAATTTTTAAGAATTATCTAGCTCTTCCTCCAGACTGCAGGCAGAGCTACTTCTTCCATTAAAAGGAGAAATCCTTTTTACCTCAGCCCTGAATAAGATCACTTCCACAGAGGAAAGATGAAAATGGCATAAATGCAAATACACAGGTACTTAAACAAGGATATCCCTCACCTCTTCCAGAATGAATTTAGGTGGTTCACAAGGATATATAAAATATAAGCATGGTGATGTCCCAATTATCATGTTAGAGTCTGGAGTTGAACTACCTGGGTTCATAGCCCAGCTCTACCCTGACCTTGGACCTTGGAAAGTGACTTAACTCTCTCTGCATCAGTTTCCTCATCAGGAAAATGAAGATAATAATAGTCCTTATTATTAATAAGTAGTACTGGTACTAGTTCTTATTATATATATAATAATAGTCCTTATTATTAATAAGTAGTACTGGTACTAGTTCTTATATATAATACAGTATATTATATTATAGTATACTGGTACTAGTTCTTATTATAATATATATTATTATATATATTATAATAAGAACTACTATAGTTCTTATTCTATATTATATTATAGTAGTACTGGTACTATATCTTATTATATGCAGCTATGGCATAGTGTTTTCCTGATTTTAATTAAGATAACCCGTATAAGGCACTTATTAAAGTGATTGGTACCTAGACTCTATCTTCCACATGTTTGTTTTTACTATCGAGAGCCTATCTTTAAAGAAACGTCAATTCCTCCCCTTCCTTTAGTATTAGGAAATACTAAAATGCACTGACCTTGGAACACCTGGGTGGCTCAGTTTTTGAGCATCTGCTTTTGGCTCAGGTCATGGTTCCGGGGTCCTGGGATCGAGTCCTGCATCAGGCTCACCACAGGGAGCCTGCTTCTTCCTCTGCTTATGTCTCTGCTTCTCTGTCTGTGTATTTCAAGAATAAATAAAATCTCAAAAAAATTAAACGTCCTGACCTTTTGTTCCCTTATACATAAAAAAAGGTGACAATTATTCCTAGTATTTTGTAAGAATTAAGTTAGTGGTATATATTGAGCTCTTAGCATATATTCTTGCAGATAGTAAGCAAACTATAAATGGAAATTATTATTATAAATATTGTTATTATTGTTATTACAAAATGATGTAATTTAAAAGCAGGGGAAAAAATAAAGAATAATAAGGATGGAGATACAAAACTAAGCTTGAAAATTTGCTGAAATGTATTTGTAGTGTCTGCACATGGGTATACCACAAAATTGGTCTAGGTTTTCTAGTTGTCACCATAAAATGGGATTTACACAATCATGGTGTTTATTCAACAAACAGTATTCATTACAGAAGGTGGAACCATCCTGGTTACTAAGACTTGGGAGTCATTTCTTTGAGGGACCCTTATAAAGAGTAGACTATGTAGAGCAGAAAACAATTATCTTGACAACATCCTCGCCATAGACATTACTGTGAGACCAATTTCTTATGCAGTGTGATAGCACCACACCAAAGTATAATTTAGTAAAATAATTCTATAGGGACAGAGAGTGGTGGCAACTGCCTATGCTTTAAGTACCTAGCTCCTTTCAAATCTTATTTGATCCCAAGGAAACTGGATAATCTAGAAGAATTTCTTCATAATGAGCTTCACATTCTACTGGCAATCCTTCCTAAGTAGTATCTTTCTCAACTGAACTTTTGATTACCATTGAGCAATAAGATTAAATAGGCAGACAGAGAGAGAGAGTGAAAGAGAGAGGGAGTAGTAGTTTACATCCTATTGTGAAGGAGACCATATAGTTAGTTTCCCTCATCAATTAATTCTAATATTCAACAAGGCATCAGGAGGAAAGTCTAAGTTGAATTTCGTTAAAAGAAATTGCATACTACTCTCTCCTCAGAGAGGATGGAGAGTATCTGGTCCGGATTACCTATAGAATGACATGTTGTATATTTGATGATAACTCAAAGTTTCCTTCCAGTCATTTTGAGACATATGGGGACCATAAGTTCCTGTTGCTTGGATGGATCCAATGACTATGGCTTATCATAAATACTTATACTTTGAAAAATGAACTCATCCTATTAAAAAGATTCACACAGATTGAGACAAATTATTTGCCCAGTTATCCTGATAGTAAAATCAAAAGCACTCACACTCCCTCCCAGGTAAAGTAATGAACATTTTATTCAAGCATAGGGATTGCATCTGAAAAGCAAAGCTCTAAAGAGTTGTAGCAAATACATATCTGTAAGAAGAGCTAGAAATAATTTTTCTTAAGCAAACATTATAACTGAGCATGTTAAACTCTGTTAAGCTTAGTTCAAGCTTGCTTAACAGTATTTACCTTGGGGCTGGATGTATTAAATTCTGAGATGCAATTCAAGTCAACAATTCAAATTCTAGAAGATCATGCTTAAAATTGGTGTTCTCTTTTATAATATAACTTTTCAAATTATTTTTTATTGTCTTGCAGGTTTCTAATAACCACTAGCTGAAAATGTGATGAACTTTAGGTATTCACAGCTGAAAAAGAAAAAGTGTGATCTCAATATGCCTATCAATTTGCTATGTAATAAGGCAAGATGGGTGGATCTTTTCAATTTTAGAAAATTGAGCCTAATTTCCATGAGACAATTTGAGGCACTGTTTAATAGGCTTTTACCTGTCAGACGTAGTGCAGGGGGGATTTTGCTATTTTTGGCTTGCCCCATGTAATGACAGTACAGAATACACTTCACATGTACCACACTGACTACAAGAGCTTGGGTTTGTGTAGATGTCCTACTCTTCTTTCCAAGACAGAGCAGAAAGCAACAATGATTCAGCTTCAAAACGAAAAAAGACAGAACAGGAAAGAAGTCTCCAATGTTTTACCTACAGGAAACAAAATAGTTTTTACTTCAGCATGGAAAGGGATAGTTCTGATGCTTTCTCATGCTCACACTCACTCTGCCAAGTGCTCCAAGACACACGATTCATTTCTGACACAAACTCAGGTCGAAAGGGTTAGAGATAGTATTCCAGAAGCCAATTTTCTTGTGCCTGCTTTGGAGACAGCGACACAGTTATTGGAAATTCCTGGGCCTAAGGATACATATGTAGGTTTTGAAAGACATATGCAGAAAAAAGTATTTTGTGTGTTTTTGTGAAGATTGTTTTTTGTATTTTTAATTTTTTTCTTTTGTATTTGGTGTGGTTTTCATGCAAATCATTTAA
Source organism: Vulpes lagopus (assembly GCF_018345385.1). NCBI lineage: Eukaryota > Metazoa > Chordata > Mammalia > Carnivora > Canidae > Vulpes > Vulpes lagopus. The sequence continues at coordinate 67,724,108 of NC_054829.1, forward strand.
CAGGTCATAACAACCCTTCTATGTTAAACAAACCTTTTAGCTTTTATTAAAATCCCATTTCTTTATGGGCTTTTCTGACTTGTGTTGGGTAAAGTGCAAACACGGATATACACGCAGCCTTCACATTGTTAGAAACAGGACCTGACATAGAGACTCACAAGTATTCTTTCCAAATAACTTTTGAAATTATAATAATGTCATTCTTAAGATTTTGTCCAATTCCATCTCTGTATTCTTTCTTCCCTTAAATTATAATTGTAGATAATTAGGAAAAATGAACATATAATTTTTTCTCTAAATATCTATGAGACTATGTAAAAGTCTACAATTAGTTTCCAAGAAAAAAGGGGTAAATACAGAAAGAGAAAACAAAATTCCCAGTATCATTTTAATCAGAAATTGTTAATTTTATCAGGTAAGTGAATTCTACCCAATTTTAGAAATGGCTCATAGATGAATGTGAAGAAATCAGATCTGGGGTGCCTGGGTGGCTCAGCTGGTTAAGCATTTGCTTTCCACTCAAGTCATGATCTCAGACTCCTGTGATTGGATTGAGCCCCACATTGGGCTCCCTGCTCAGTGGGGAGTGTGCTCCTCCCTTTCTCTCTGCCCCTCCTCCCTGCTTATAAATACTTGCTCACACACATTCTCTCTCTCAAATAAATAAATACTATATTGAAAAAAGCACACACAGAGAAATCAGATCTTGTCAGAGAATTTGAATCAATCTAAGAATGGCAAATTTAGTGCTAATGGACACTTAAGAAATACCTCCCCTTCCAGTAATCTATTACTGCTTAACAAATCCATACACTTAGCAACTTAAGACAAAAATATTTTATTATTTCTCACAATTCTAAAGGATGATTTGGTAGTTTTTCTGCTGCTCTCACATGGCTGCAGCCCTTTGGCAGCTTGAGTGGAACTGGATGATCCAAGATGGCATCTCTCGCAAGTCTGGCATTTGGTGCTGGCTGTTGGCTGGGATTTGTCATTTGGCTGCCAAGTGGGCTAAACTGGTCTTCTTCATGGCCAGGTATAGTCTTTGGGTTCTAAGATAGTGAAAGAAGAAGCAGTAGGGCCTACCACAAACTGAACTCCAGAGTTTGCACTTCAGCATTTCTGTTGCTTTCTGGTCAATGAAAATAACAAGTTTGGCTCAGATTTAAGGGGTTGGCAAACAGATCCTACTTCTTTTTTAGCTCCTTAACCCCTTTCACCTATTTCCTCTTTCCTCCTACCTCCCTCCTCTCTTGATGGAAGAAGCAACAACAAACATTATAAGGAGTACGATTCATTAGAGGTCATTATTCTAACCATCTACCAAACTTCTGAATCATACATACATTTGATCAAAATACAATGCATGCTATGAAACAGGTTTTTTCCAAAGTATTGTTTTCTGATTCCATAATATGGCCACTAGTAGGTGCTCTGACTGCACATTACTTTGGCACTTACCAGAAACTCAATGAATTTTTGTGGAATAAATGAAAAAGGAAATAGATATATAGTCCAATTATAAATACAAAAAGTCGAGTCAGAGATACACTTGAAAAGCAGTTTTTAAATTCTTCACTAAGAGTTTGAACTAGACTTCTAGTGAATCTATGAATATATATCTGTAAGACCCTCTAGATCTTTAAATCTTGAGATAATAACATAAAAACACATGGATAATTGAGAAAATATTTACAACAAATGGCAGTAATATTCCTATGAGTCAATTCAGGCAATGAGACGTGGCAGGGAATAGTAGAACCTGAGATGGTGTTCCTACCCAGAGAGCTATGAGATTGTAAAATTAGTCTGTCCCTGATGCTTAGACTCCTACTCATTACTGGAGCCTAATTTCTCAGGAGTCAAGTCTATAAACCACCTACTATCCTCTTAGGAATTTTCTTTCCTACTTAATTTTGTTATTCCCTGATGCTTAACTAGCTGATATAGGTTATCATATATCTTTATGTTTTCTTCATTTAATTCAATCCTTCAAACTGATTTTAAAGTGAATCAAATGGATAAGTTGAATGAACATCTGAAATTTTACCTATCTAACTTTGAAATCTTCACAACAGGAATTAATAAAATATAATGCATTTCTTGAAGGATTAAATATTTTCTGGAGAATTTCTTTTGACCAGAATTGGCCAGCTTATGAAAAGAAGCTACTACATGTACCATATGTACTTTTGGAGATTTAGGGGTACCAAGCGCCTTCAATAGGGTCCTTTCAAATGAGAAGAGAAAAAAGGAAACTAGATAATATCAAAGCATTTGCATCATTACTCAAAGAAGAGGGCCCAATTATTAAAAAGTAATGCATCTTTTTACACAAAATGCAATGCAGCTTTGCATAGTGGAGAAAAGCCAGATTCTGAACCTACAACACGAGGGTCCAAATTCTGGTTCTGCCACTTAATACTTGTGTGATTGACTACACATTTCCTATCTCTGTATTTCACTTTTCTTATCTGAAACTCTGTAGCCAATGGTTGCATGGAGATTAAATGACTTAATATTTGCAAGGCAGATGCTCAGCACATGGTTGTCACTACATATGTTTATTAAATAACTAATGCAGAAGTGAATGCTGCAGGACAGTACAGCATCTTATATAATTGTATCTAATCTCAAAACATGCTATACATTATAACAACAACAACAAAAACCTCTCCCTTTTTCGATAGGTATGAAAGTCAGGTGTTAAGGTCTTTGCTCAAGATCTATAGGGTGAAGCATTCATTCATTCATTCATTCATTCATTCATTCACTGAAACACAACAGAGTGAGGGCCTGTGATGTGCCAAGCACTATGCTACCAATTTGGCATGGAAGGTAAATTCAGAGTCACTATATTCAAGGAAGTTTCAATTAGAATCACTTAAATGTCCTTAACCTCAAATAGTTGAGATAATCAACAAAACCATGAGTGAGAAATCTATTCCTTCATGCCCATCTAAGGCAGAGGTTGTCAAGTTGTTGATTTTTTTCCATAAAGAAGCATAGTATATTGTGGACCATATGGTGTATCTTTGTTACAACCATACTACTCTGCTCTAGTAGCACCTAAGCAGCCATAGGCAATGCATAAATGACAAAGATAGGCAGAGGATCAGATTTGGCTCACAGGCCATCATGTGCCAATTCCTAGTCTAAAGGCTTATGATTGCCATTTTTATAAAAGAGTTAGTTACTCCTGAATCCCAGGAGCAAAAAACTCACTATCCATTTTTATTTATTGACACACTGTTTGTTTCTCAAGCCCTAGTCAATGATTTAAAACAGCTACAATAATAGAAGAAAGGACAAAGAAGCAGAAACCTATGAATGCCCTTTCAAGGCTTCTACAGTACATACTAAGCAGGGGAAACTTCATATTCTTAGTTGCATGCACATTTCAATATGTTGCTAATCATGATTAATTCCTTTTGTATTCATTGTAGGAACATTAATCATGATTAATTAATTTGGTATGAATGTGGATATAACATTTAATTTCTCCCAAATTTCTGGGGAGACTATTTCAATGAATAATTAAACAAAAATGAGTTGCAGAAGAAAGGGACCAGAAAGTTTGTAATGCCGGCCACAAAATGCAAGATGAAACCGTATAATTGGCACTGTTTTAATGTTATATTAATAAGTGATGTGTTCAGTAGGATATAAACACAGTATATGTGTCTCTTAGTAATACCTTATAGTGAAAGAATTTTTGTAAGAATAAAAGAAACTCCAGAGCTAGAGAATGACACATCTCAGGTTCAGGCAATATTGTTGCTGGTCCTCTACTCCTCACCTCTGATCCACTTTCCAGAATTTCTGACAGAGTGACATTCCTCAATCATAACAGAGAAAAATTCTCAGTTGAAACTATTGATATCTGAAATTATTTCTTTATAATGTTTTCTTTACAAGGTCAAAACACCAGTTTGCTATCCTCCCTTTCTCTGTCTAATATGCATACATTAGTGTCTTGGCAGAGTATCAATTAGTGGAAAAATAATATCATTGATTGATCTGTGTCTTCCCTCCCTAGGGCCAAACCAATGTTTCTGTTTTTAAAAAGTGTCCCTTTTTTTCTAGGTGACATCACATATTATATCAAGAATTACCATATGGCAAAAATAAAATAAGGTAAAAACAGACAGAGAGACAAACCATAAGAGACTCTTAAATATAGGAGGCAAACTGAGAATTGCTGAAGGGGAGGGGACGGGGGTGAAGGCATTAAGAAGGGCACATGATGTGATGAGCAATGGGTGTTATATGCAACTGATGAATCACTAAACTCTACCCCTGAAACTATATGTTAACTAAATTGAATTTAAATAAAAATTTTTAATTACTATATGGCACAGATTGAAGGTTGAAAAATATGAAATGGGTACAAACTAAATTTTGTTACAGTACCCTGAATCAACCACATTCTCTTGCTTACTTTAACTGTAAATGTTATTTTATTCCTTACCATTTTCTGCTCCCACTGGTGATATTTTAAGGCCGAGCCTACTGAAAAGTTTAAAAACAGAAAAAGGAAAGTTTTGGACTGTTAAACCACAGGACCAATGAGTGCAATCAGAAAAAAAAAAAAATTCTATTTTCTTCTCTTCCTCCTCCTCCTCTTTCTTCTTCTTCCTCTTCTAAAAATCAACTTGCCTTCCCTGCATCATAACTTCACTGGGACACACTGCTCACTTTCTGAGGCCACCATGCTAATTTATGCTATTGTCGCCTCTGTAAGAATCAGCCCAAGTATGGACTCCTCAAATTTCTCTAGGCTGTGTCAGTTGCTCTTGCACACCCACGGTATTTTTCTCTTATCTCCATATCCTATCTACCCAGCTGGATTGCAATTGATATCTACATATTAAACTACACTTTAAGACTGTAAGCTCCTTGAAGACAGATTCTACACCTAATTCATTATTGTACCCTCTCTCCTAGTTTTGTGCCTCGTATACAGCCTGACACATGGTCTAGTATGCGCTTAACATTTGCTTTTTGAGATAATGTCCTCACATCCTGGGCACTGGGTTTACTTCCTCTGACTTGTCTTCTCCTTATATTGATCATCTTTCCTCTCCAACCCATGGTAGAATGGAAGAGTCCTCAAAAACATTTTCCCTGTTACTTTTCACTCTAAAAGTCTGTAACAAGTTGATATTTTATGTTCTCAAAAAGCCTATGTTGATCAGCTTTTCGCTATAACTTAATCTCACCTAATAATTCCTCACTGCTATACCCAAAAGTGTGTGCACATGGTTTCTTCCCCCTTGTTCCATCCTCAGATGTTAGATTTCTCTGCTTTTACGCTTTAGCTTTTCTCTTCCAATTCTGAGCCATTTCCTACTAAAAAAGCAAATCAACAGCAAGAATAAGGAAACCTCTCAAACTTTCTGTTCTGGGACTCTAGTATTGTTTATTTCTTATCCAACAATTTTTGCTTACTATCTCTGAATGCTGCCTGTATGTGCTCTTTAAAAATATATATATATATATTCATTTGAGAGAGAGAGAGCATGAGTGGGGGGGAGGGAGAGAGGGAGAGGATGAAAGACAAGCAAAGTCTGGGCTAAGTGTGGGGCTGGAGGGGTGGGGCTGGACACATTCCAGATTCCATTCCAGGACCCTGAGATCATGACCTAAGCAGAAGTCAGAGGCTTAACCACCGGAGCCACCCAGGCTACCCTGCCTTGTATGTGCTCTTAAATCTGTTGCATAGGTGTATCTTTTGTTTCCTTATCTATCTCTATTACATGTTCCTTAATTGACATAAAATGAGAAATTTGCTGTTGCTATTGTTCTTCTCAACTACTTTTGGGGGTAAAACTTCTCTCTTGTTCATTCTCATCCTGGTGGTTTGGGCGAGATTGACCTAACCCCAACTCCAGATGTGTGCTCTGATTAGTCCACCTCCCTTGGCCAAAGGATTGGTTCAAGGATTAAAATGTAATCTTATCATATTTAACGAGTTAATAGAAGATATTTGTTGGGATTCAGGAAAAAGGAGTTTCTCTCTTTTCTGAGAATTAAGAATCAGTCTTTCTTTCCTGGTTGACATGTTGAAGACATGCCATCTAGAGCCACTGGGGAAACATTTTGGTAACCTGTGAAAGAGGTAGAGCTGCTATGCCCAGTGGAATCCCCTTTTATGAAAGATAAGGGTGGATAGACTGCAAGAAATTATGCTCTTGGTGATATCATTTAAACTGCAGAAGCAAGCTTCCACTGAAGCCAACCTCTGGCTTTTTCAGTATATGAGACAATAAATTCTCTTTATTGTTTGAGCCAGTTTGCACTGGGTTTGCTGCCATTGAAAACAAGGCTCCTTATTGATGTGTACAGCATGGACTGTGAGTCAGCACAGACCTGTATTTGAATCCTGACTACATTCCATTATAACCTGAATAGTCAGATAAACTCAGAGTCTCTGTCCAGTTTTTGTATCTAAAAAATGGAGATAATATCAATTTTGCAGAGTTTATATAACAATAATATTTCTATAAATCACCTGGCTCATGAGGGGGTTCAACCAGTATTAGCTGCTATTATCATCAGCTATCAATTTAAACTAAGTCCTGGTGCTTTACACATTTATGGGCAATGCAATTGTCAGCAGTGATTGTTAAAAACACACACACACATATATATGCCCATGTACATCTATGACGAGTGTGTGCACGTATACACACATACATCAGTATTCTGTGCCATGAATCTGGCATGAGTCATGATTCACCAGACGTAGGTGGCGAGTAGCTATTTGCAAAGCTGGATTATAAATCTCTGATTTAATAAACCTTTCTAGAGCCACATAGTTTTATTCCCACTCCACGAAGATCTGTGGAGCTCTTACCAACTTGTGACAAGAGGCTATTTTTCCCCACTTTGATGAGCTCATACTATTGCTGGACTGTATCTTGTAAATCAGGGGAAATCATCATACAAATTCTTCTGGAGGAATTGGATATGTCAGCTGATCTCTGCCCCATTAATTTCCAGTTGCTCATTTTACACAGATTATATTAGTTCCTCCCTGGGGTGGGCGCTGAAGGCAGAATAAGGGAGAGTGTGGGAGGGAGGAGAGGTTAATGGAAAGCTACACTATGTTTTCATGGTTTTCTCAGCGATAGTAAGAATGAGGAAAACATCTTACCATGGATATATGGTTCAGATATATGTCCACTGGGGAGGCTAGACTTTCATCTAAAAATCAAGAGACCCGACCTTGATTTTTAGATCTTATTGGTAATATACCAAAACAAACTTAGTCCTCTGTTTCCAAAAGGAAGGAAATGTAGTCACTGTTTTCCTGGTGATGGACCAGCACCTATGAGTGGGAAGCAGTATCAGAAGTGCTTAGGGGCAGATGGTTGATTGCACAATCATCTAGGACCAGGACCTGCTAAGTGTTTACCATCCTGAGATGTGAATGAGGACAAGGTGCTGGGGACGTAACTCCAGGTTTATCTGATGGCTTGTCAGCAAATGCTGTAACATTTTCATCACCCAGGCTGACAAGTTTTGCCGAATCAGGAAATAACTTGTTTTGAGGCGTGCAGATGTCTGTGTGTGTCTTGTAAACAATCTAGGGGGTGGGGGAATCAAACAACAAAGGGCAGCTTTGCAGATCACAGCCCAGGATGATTGCTTGACAGGTCTGTGCCAACTCTGCTGGCGAACAAATAAAAATGAGCCATTCCCCTTCTCTGAGGACTCTGTATTTTTAAAGGGGGATAATAAATGCAAAGCTGTGTGAAGCCTGGCTGGGAGAAATGTGAAATCCATCTCCCATCATTTGCATAACATAATCAGCAGTGCTCTGATAATCAGGCTGGGGGAGGCAGTTGGAACATGTGTTCCATGGAGAGGTCTTGGAGCAGTCCCCAAAGTGCCGCTGCACGTTCCTGAGCTTGACCCCAGGTGACTGGCACACCCCTCAAGACACTTTCCCTCTCTAGGATTGGAGACCCTGGAGCTGGCACTCTGTCCTCACAGGTTCCTCCACAATAAGCAATGACCACAGCACAGGATGTTCTGCCTACATCACCTGTTTCTGTCCTTTGGAAGAAAGTGACATTTGTCCAACTCATAACTATGTACACGGTAACATGACTGAATAGGAGCATTTCACACTATTTCTTGCTTTGTGCATGAATGACTCATTTTTCAGGGATGCAGCTCTGGCCATTTCAGAAGGTGTCTTGAGACTAAGGTAATTCATATCATTGTAATTCTACAGCACAAGTGCTACAGGGTCCACTTTGCATTAATGTTTCCATGGCAATCAGATACTTGACATTTTATTTAAACTATTAATCTAGAATGGCTCACCAGCCTATGAGAGGAAAATCAAAGCCCACGATTTCAATTCTGGAACCAATACCAAACCAATAGGTAAGGTACATAATTAACTTTCAGAGTTTCAAAAATCTGTAGTTGCGACAGGTGCTAAATACATCCCTAAATATAAGCTCACCCCAATTGCTCCCTTTGAGGCTCTCCTTTTGTTACTTACATTCAAAAGAAATCACCAAGGCTGTGCTTCTGAAGGTCTGCCCCCCTCCCTTACCAAGGCCCTCCTACCAACCCCTGCACACTGCAACTCTAGAGTCAATTCAAACTGCATATGATTAAAAGATGGAAATATTCCCCATGGACATTGGGCAATTTATTTGTGAAAAAGATTTAATGAAGAATTTCAAAGCAGCCAGTGCCCTACAAAGAAAGCTCATTTGTGAATCTCTGTGTTCTCTCTGCTGCCCTGAGAGCATCTGAGGGGAGGAGGAGGAACCAGTGCCCTGCAGCTATTGCCAAGTGTATCACATGTGAGTTTCTCAAGATATAAATATTCCCAGGGAGCTAAAGGCATTAGAACAGGCTGTTTTTAGACGATCACCTCTAGTCTGGGCTTCCCTTGGCCAATCTGGGAGAGAGGCTGTCTCCCCTCAGTCTCCTCAAGGTTCTGCTCACTCCAGGACCCCAGGCTCTAATGGTATCCTCTGACCCTGGATATTCTGAAACAAAAGCCACACAGGCTCTGTCCTGGAAGATCTCTGCTTTTTTTCACTCTCACCAAATGACCTTGTCTCACTTTACTATTGTTCAGTATTTGGATCCCAGCTGATACAAAACGTCCACACTCATATGATGATGGGTAAGAAAGGAGAGTAAAATTCAGTGTCCTGGAACATTTCAGCTTCAGAGTAAGAGGCATCTGAATTCAAAGCCTCCCTTATTAGCTGCCTGATCTTGGACATATTATTTAAACTCCTTGAGCCTCAGGCATCTCACATGGAATTAGGAGAAAATAATTTCTCACTTAAGGGGCTTTTTGGTATGTGTGGATTTAATAAGATTATGAATATAATACTCTTAAGTGCACTTTAAAATACTGGTTATTACTTGTAGCAAAGGAAATCCAATGACACAACATCTTAATCCAAACAAATAAATTCTAATGGAGAATTGACTGGACCCATCTTCCCATGTGCAAGAGAGGACTGGCAAAGGGGATTGCCTTTCAGGCATGTTACAATTGCAGCAAAGAAGTGTTATCCCCAATTCAATAAAATTCCAATCAAAATTCCTGCAGAACTTTTGTAGAAATTGACAAACGGACTCTAAAATTGATACGGAAATACAAATGACCTGGAATAATCAAAGCGGTTTTAAGGGGGAAAAGAAAGCAAAGTAAAACTTAAATTGTCTGATTTCAAGATTTACCATAAAGCTACAGTAATCAAGAATAGCACTGGTGTCAACATGTAGATCAATAGAACATAATAAAGCACCCATGAATTAACCCATACTTACATAGTCATCTGATTTTTTACAAAGATGCAAAGCAAGGCAATTGGAAAAGGAAAGTCTTAAATAAAGGTTACTGGAATAAATGGATATCCATAGCATGTGAAAAACAATAAAAAAAACCATGAACCCCCATCCCTACCTTACACCATACACAGATTAATTCAAAATGGGACATATCTAAAGGTAAGAGTTTTTGAGGAAAACACAGGAGATAACTTCATGAGTTGGAGATAGAAAAAGGTTTCTTAGGTGACAGAAAATAACCACAAAAAATGGGCAAATTTGAAGACATCAAAATTAACAATTTCTCAATTGCTTATTAAAAAATTTACTTAAGAAAAAAATAGGTAAGCCACAGACAGGGAGAAAATGTTTGCAAAACATATCTGACAAAGGACTCCATACCCAGGGTATATAGAGAAATCTTATACCTCAATAACAACAACAACAACAACAACAACAAGAACAACAACAACTCAATAGGAAATAAACAGAATATTTGAAAACTTGCCAAAAGAAGATATACAAGTGACTCATAGCACATTAAAAAGTGCTCAACATGGTTAGTTATCAGGGAAATGCAAACTAAAGCCACAATGAGATACTACTAACTACTAAACATCCATGAAAATGGCTGAAATTGAAAACACCAATGGCAGCAAGTGTTGGCAAAGCTATAAAGAAACTCATGCATTACTTGATGGGATGAGCACTGGGTGTTATGCTATATGTTGGCAAATTGAACTCCGATAAAAAAAAAAAAAAAGAAAGAAAGAAAGAAAGAAAGAAAGAAAGAAAGAAAGAAAGAAAGAAAGAAAGAAACTCATGCATTGTTGGTAGGAAAACTGTGCAATCACTTTGGTAGAAGTTCTATAAATTTCATGTACAACTGAACATATGTCCAACATTACACATAACCCATGATTCCATGCCTGGGTATTTACCTAAGAGAAATGAAAACAATGTTCACAAAAATACTTGTACAAGAATGTTCATGGAAGCTTTATTCATAATAGTCCCAAAGCAGGACTAACCTAGGTGTCTAATAACAGGAGAATGGGTAAACAAACTGTGGTGTATTCACACAATGGAATGCTATTCAGCAGGAAAAAGAAATAATAAATGGTATATGCAACAACAGCGATGAATCTCAGAAACATTATTTTAAGGGGAAGAAGCCACACACAAAATATAAATACTGTATGATTCACATGAAATTCTGGAAAAGGTAAAATTAATCCTTGGTAAAAAAATACTATAATTGTCACTGGAGCAGGGAATTGATTATTAAGAGGCCTGATACTATTTATAACTGGAAAGCAATGTGGGCAATGTGTGCATTTATTAAAAATTCATAAAAGTTCTTGAGTGTTACACATTTCATGAGCTGTGAACTTTATACCAAAAGAAAAACTTTAAACAAATATAGAAGTTTAGCTAATAATAAGCATGCTGAAATTTCTGAAGGGACTGTATTGCTATCTGCAATTGGCTTTGAGAGGTGACAAAAATGAGATAGTTATAGGTATAGATAGAGCAATGGATAAAACCATACCTATATGCTAAAGTAAACATAATGAAGTGTGAATGGTAGAATCTGGAGTGTGTTGACTATAAAATTCTTTCATGTGTATTTTTCAAAATAAAATATGGCGGGGGGGCCGTGTTACTGCTTCAGTTCACTGGTAGTTATTCAAAGAACTCTCAACAGGCAGTTTCTACATTACACGCTTTGGTCTTTATCTTGATTAAGCTAAGTTCTATTTATCATTTATTTGACAAAGAATTTGGTGGGGGGCATCTGCTCTATAGTGCACACTAGGTTAGGCACTGAAGATCCAGTAGTGAATGGGATAGTTTTAGACTCTGCCCATGGAGATTACATTGTAGTAGGTGCCAATATTTAATAAGCAGATAAATAGACTATCTACAAATGGTGATTTGTCATGAAAAGAGTCAACAGGACTGAGACTGAAGAGGCCAAGGGGACAACCCATCCTAAAGAGGATGGTCACAAAGTGCCATCCCTGTAAGATGAGGTTCTTTAGAAAGTTAGGAAAAGAGCAATCCATGGAAGGTACAAGGTATGCATGACACTTGCCGTCATCAAACAGCTAAAGGACTAGTGAAGCTGACAAGGGAGTGGACTACAAAATGAATTTGAAGAATCAGACAGGAACAGGATCAGTGGAGCCTCATAACTCATTGCAAAGAGTATTATTCTAATGCAATGGGAAGGCCCTGGAGAATTTTAAATCAGAGTATGATGTGATCAGATTTATGCTTTAAAATCACTGCCCCTGTTAATGGTGAGCAAGCATTAGACACAGTGCTAGAATCCAAATGGAGAGATCAGTTGGAGAGACTGTTTGAGAGATGAGAGAGACTTAAGCCAAGATAGTGGCTATGGGAGTGAAAGAAAGTACATTGACTAGTAATGTGTTCTGGTTGGGGGCTGAACAGGCCTAGTTTGCTTCGACTTCTCTGCGGAGTTATACATAAAAGCAGAAAGCAGTTTCTTAACTAAATGCCCTAATTGTGTCCTGAAGTCAGGATGGAAAGGAGTTTGTAGAAAGTTTTTTTTTAGCCCTTCCAAGTAGCAATACAGAGTGGTACAGATAAGGCATCTTGCACTCTTTTTCCAAATCCACAGTGCTGGTGTTCTTTGTCATACTATTACTATATTAGTGGACTATATATTAAGATCTTTTAAACTTTAGTTGAAAATAGCAATAAGAGTCTCTTTTGTGTCTTTGTGGGCTAAATTAAGTGGAGCTCCTAAAATCCTCAATACTATTTTCAGCAAAGATCTGTTAAAGATCACTGCCATTGGAGAAAATAGGAGTCTTCTTGTCTTGTTTTTAAACCAATCCTCCAGATTGCTTGTCAGTCCGGATTAATCAAAATCATCAGATAACTACTCAGTAGCATTCCACTTTGCTCACATAGAAGCAGTCATAGTATTTCATCTTTAAAAAATTATGAAATAAAAACATCATGGCAATCTGGCTCACACATCTGTCACCACACTGTTTGCCAGGGCTAATTTGGCTCATTTGGTTAAGTTAGCTGGCCAGACAGCCCCCCTCCATTGTTCACACTACATCTTCCACTCTAGGGAGCCCTTTTGAGGACAATCTTCTCTGATAGAGAGGCTTACAGAGGTGTTCTTCCTTTTGAGACCTCTAAATACTATTTTTGTAGCTGGCTTTGTTACAGTTAGAACCCAAGGCTGACTAGTGTGTAGGTACAAAGAACTGAACTGCAATTCTGTTTACCCTTTACTGTGAAAAGTATTCATTTTTGGTTGAAGTGAAAAACCTCTGTCCTAATTGGATATGTCAGGAAAGGAAGATGTCCCCAGGCTAGATATGCAAACTTGTTTTCATTAGGTAATTGGCGCTGGAGTCTTAATGAAGGTAAAATAACCTTTCCTCAAACAAGCAAATGATCACTCTTAATATAACATGCAAACAAAAGTCTAATTCATGGATGTACATACTTTATGCCTCACTGTTCCTTTCTATGGGTCCAATATACTTTTATGAAAAGCACTACTTGTTATCTCAAAGCATACCTCATATCTCAATTTCTTACAGAGAAAGAAGCTGGCTACTGTGTCCTGTTTTCTACCTAGCAGGGTACTATTAGCCCTCCTTGGGAAGGGTCTGTGCTACCGAGTTGCTCCTCTGACAAAATATAAGGGATTTGCTCTGAAACATCTGGTCTCCCTTGTAACCAGAGTACTTGTATGCTAGATGGTTTAGTGGGGGTTTGGAGAAAAGTGATACACACTGGAATTGGTCAAAAGTCTTTGGTTTCCTCTTCCTTGTGGTCCAGGCGATGCAGCAAAGGTCATCCCTCCTCCATTGTGCTTGTGTTCAAGGAAACTGCAAAGTTAAGAAAGAACAGGGACCATCAAGCAGGACTTCCGGGACTTTCATCTTTAACTGGAGTTGAAAACACAGGGACTTGCAGACCTTATTGGTAACCCTTTAAACTGAAGTCAAAGGGTTCAAAAAGAAACGGAGAGTCTATGAAATATATACTAAAGCCAGAAACCACAGTGAGAAAGGGAAGTAACATGTGATTTGGGATAGACGCCTTTGACACATTGATTGATCTTGGTGACTTGCAGAGTGCTGATAGCACTGGCCTCAGGGTGAGGCGCCTTGCCAGCTTCCAGATCAAAGGAGCGCCTAGGTGCTGAATCCCTGGCGTACTCCCAAGCAAAAGTGCCTGGAGCCACATTTGCTAATTACAGGTTGTGTTCTGCTGTTTCCAAACAGGGTGAAAGTGACAGAAGTTTAACTGTGAATAATTACACACTTGAATAAGTATGTGATTAGCACTATTTGTTGTGGTTGGGACTGGAGTGACGGGACAAGAATGGAGTGATTGCATTATTTACAGCTTAATTGTAGACAAGTAATTACTTATGTAAGCTGATGGTGTGGGGTCAAAGAGGACCTGCAGAAGAATGTAGATGATCTGAAATTCAGCTTCTCAAACCAGTCACCCTGCCCCCATCCCTTCTGAGTGCGATAAAGAGAATGAACTATGCATTTCTTGAATGAAATGCTTTGGAACGTTAAATGTCTTGTTCAGTCTAAGCAAAGGATCAGCAGAGACATTTTAAAATCTCAGCTTCGAAAGTAATAAATCACAAATGCCACCTAGTGGTTCCTAGTATCCAGGGGCTGCATTATCTATATAGTGTAGCCATACTGCAGTTCCGGGGAGGATTTTTCTAGTGGGGGGGAGGGGGGTTCCAGATGTGGGGATTGAGGTGAATATACCAGGACTCAAAGTCCATCACTCCATCCCCTGCGGCTCTGCTTACCACTGCCTGCCTCCCCGCATTCCACCTTAAAACCTGCCTTCCCAGATCGTTGCAGTCTCAAATGTTGCCCTACCTTATGCCACTGTAACTTCTAGAGGTACAGTGAAAATCTGAGTGCAAATCATTTTGTAGTTTGTACTTCCCCAAGCCACTCAAATAATAAATGAAATGTCGATAGTTTTCCTGATTTGGGAGTAGACTCAGGGCTGTGTTTCCTTGGCTGCCACTTCTCATTCACCAGGTGGTTGAAAGCCACTTCCTCAACTACTACACTCAAGTGTTCACATCTAGATTTGAATCCGGAGGGATTCTGTTGCCACAACTCTCCTAGGGAGAGTGCTGTTTAAAACGTGCATTGGAAGGGTGGAGCAGAGAGAATTTTGTTGTTGTTGTTGTTAAGCCTTATTTATTTTCACAAACTCCCTCCCCCTGAGCTTCTTCTCATGATTTTCGCAAATAATAAATAGAAAAGTCAATTTTCCTTAATGGCTCAACACAGCACAAGTAAAATTCCTTGATCAGGGCCCAGAGAACGTCGCTGTGAACCCAAAAGTACAAGCTGACCCTGTTGTACGGGTCCAGTAGATGCCACCTTCCCCAACTAGCAAGGTTGCCTTTGGAGACTCTGCTTCTCTGACTGTAACACCAGGGGAAAGGGAGTGGTGGTGATCCTAACTGTTCCAAGCCAGCACTCAAGGGTGCTGAGTGTAGCGGGTGGCCACTTACTGTTTGGCCTACAATTTGATATATAGTTTGTCATTTCCTACTGTGGGCGCATTTCCCTCTGTGCTCACCAAGCTCAGCAGACGGTCCATCCACTTCTTTTGGGGGACATTCTCCTGCAGGTGACCACTCCCACCACAGCTGGGGCAACGTCTTTCATTCGCAGGATTGCCTTCACACTCCCTGATATTATCACCTCTCATAATATGTCCAGTCGGATTAAGCACTTTCTTTCCACAGGACACCACTTACTGGTATGTCATGAGAAAACTCTTTCTTTATTTAAATTAGGGACATCACCCTTAGGTAACTATTTATTTTCTATATTTCTGATGCTTTGACATCTGGGGCTTAGCTAACCCTATAGCCAATTCCTAGAGATAGTAAGCAACTCACTTGCTAGAGGGCCTTTCTGCGCTGCCTCTTAACCAGACTTACACTCCAGGTCACCATTCCCCACTCCAGGCATCCCAGGGCCATGGATCAGACAACTAAAGATAAACCCTATACCCCCTCCACTAAAATTAATCAAACCACCCAACCCTCAACCTGTTTACCCTGCCTTGCCCATTTCTTGCCTCAAAAACTACAATAAAGGCTCCTGCCCATGCTTTCCCCTTTCTCACTCTGTCTGCTGACCGATCCTGATAAATCCTGGTGTGATCCTCCACCATGTGGCCTGCCTTCCTCCTGGGAACTGTGAGTAACAAATGGTTTTTTCAAAGGCACCCATCTCTTGATTTGTAGGGCTTATTCCAATAAATCATCACTTTCTCCTTCTCCCTTCAATTCTCATCCCAAATGCCACTGAACAACACACCCGTCTTAGAGTAGGAAAACCTCATATGCCATGCCGGGCTGTCACATGCCAACTTATTCTTATTCTTTCCTGTTCTCCTGCTCTCTCACAGACCCCACTCTGCCCACCAAAGGACATATTTCTTTCTTAGAAATGGCTGACCCTCCCTGCCCCATACTCTTAAATACCCCGCTAATTTAGGAACAATCCTTTTGGCATTCTTCTTTATCTCCTTCACTTAACCGTTCTGATTTTGTGCTTATGTTTACCTCTAAATACCTAAAATGGGTTGCATATCTTGAAAAATAGAGATTGGCCTTCAGCCAAACAGCACGAAGCTGACATGGAAATGTCAGTATGAAAGCAGAGGTTCACTGAATGGTCAGTTTGGGGCTTGGCCCCAGCTCTGCAAAGGAACCATGAGTGAGTTTCGCTAAATCACAACTGATCAAGACCTTGTGTTTCTCAACGTAAACTGAGAAGCTGAGTTAGATGATCTCTCAAGAATCGTCCTTGGAAGGAACACGGTATTCCTACTACTTTGGAATAGTTCCCAATGAGTCAAAAAGATACACACTCCTGCCCTGGATAAAATGCCTCTTTCCAACATCCTCTTTGTCTTCTATGTGGTGATGACTTCCTGATTTTCAACTTTTATAACCTCTGTGCTATTGATTCTATTTCTTTCTCCATTACTGTGCTTTCTAGCAAATCTGATAGATGCTGGTGGCCAAAGAGCAACTGGCATGAAAAATTACATAGCTGGTCTCAAGGACCCATCTTAAGCAACCAGTCTTCAACCATTTCCAGGGGGGAGCTACCCCTTATGGATTTTGTATCTTTCAAAGGACAGGTGACAGTGCCATTCATGTAAGGGCTGGTTCAGACAGTTCTTTCCAAATAAGTCAGTGAGCAGTGCTTCTGATCTCTCTGCCTTCCCGGATCTTCTCCAGGCAGCATTTTTCTGTGATACTAACACTGGCTGCATTTTATATGTTACTGCCAGTAAGGAAATCATATTCTTACCTCAACGCCTTCCCACAGAGCCATGCTTTCTAAAACCATAAAGTGTGCTTTAGTGAGAGCACACTGAAGATTGCTGAACATCAGCATAACCCTAGTCATTGCCACAGAAGTTCATCAAGTAAATAAAGGATGTTTTCACTTTCTCCTCTTTGCTTTCTCAGCTATACCTATAGTGGTGAAATAAATCTATCATGAAGGAATTAAGCCTATGGTATCGCTAAAATTAATGTAAGTTAGCTTTTTGTGTAAAGGTGTGGAGTGGGAACAGCGAGAGACTTTGGGGTGTCTGTTACTTTGATTTCATCGCCATGAGTGTAAGGTGTTCTATCCCTCATTGCTTGAGCAGCTAGCCATTAAACATACCAATCAGAAGAGAATGCTAAATTGCTGGTGACTGCAATGCATAAACTATGTTTAATCATTTACTTTGAATCTCTTTAAGATGATAATACCCTAGCCCATAAGAGAATCAATACGTTGCATTAAAAGAGGATTTGACGTAGTGGCATAATACACTATGTAAAAGCACAATGGAAAAGATACTTGCAAGAACACTTTCAGCCCTGAGTAGAAACAGACAATGACTGATGTGATTTCCACTCTTCTGTTTTTAAAGAAGTGATGTTTCTCCTTCTCCACCACCTCCTCCTCCTCCTTCTTCTTTTTTAAAGATTTTATTTATTTATTCCTGAGAGACACAGAGAGAGAGAGTCAGAGACACAGGTAGAGGGAGAAGCAGGCTCCATGCAGGGAGCCTGATGTGGGACTCAATCCCCAGGACTCCAGGATCATGCCCTGGGCCAAAGGCAGGTGCTAAACCGCTGAGCCACCCAGGGATCCCCTTCTTCTTCTTTTGAAAGGTATATTTTGAGAAAGTTCTATCAAAAGTTGTAAACTCTGAGACAACCGAGCTTAATTGCTTTTAGATTAGTCCTTAAGTAACCACAGAATATGCCTTGGAGGCAGGATAGTGTGATCAGAATCCCTACTGCAGTGAAGTGGAAGCTCAGAATGTCATGAGGTGCCAGGCCAAAGCAACAAGTGAACATCCCATGGTACTTGTTGATGGAAATTGTCACTCTTCTTGCTCATTTTCTGCCTCCAGTAAAAACAGCAGGATCTCTGGCTTGGAACCAGGCTAAAAGGAACAGCAGTAGTTCAAGAGAGGATAGAAGAAAGGGGAGTGTAGTGCCGACAAGGTCACCTCTCTGAGCCATTTTAGAGAATGAGTCAAATGGTTTCACACCAAGCAAACTGGGGATGTGACTGAGCTCATGGGGGGAGTTTCTAAAACATGCACCTTCCAAGATCCCTCTAGGTACTTCTCTGATAGTGCCAGGTATTTGGGTTTAGGAAAAGAAGACTTTACTGGGATTTAGGCTTGGCCACTAACTTGCTGACTTTAAGGCTTCAGATCTTTTAAAATTGTATACAAAACCATTTCCTATCCCACAAGGACTTCCTGGTGTTAGTGAATCAATGACTCAGATGTGCTTTGAGCTCCTTGGCACAGTTCAAATATCCCAAGGTGTTACTCTGTGCAAGATTTCCTGACTCCAGTTGGTTCAACAGCAGTTACATCTAATGCCAATGTCTTTGAGCCGGGACAGGTAGAAACCTGGGATTTCCTTTGTTCAACCACCCTATGACCTAAGGCAGTCTGGCACAGAATGATTTTGTGGATGGATGAGCATCTGTTCTTATTTACAAGAATGCTACAGAGTACTGCCACGCTCGTTTCCTACCTCCTGGGACTTTTGTGAGGTTTATCATGATTATTCCAGCAGCACACCAGAGAAGACAAGAGCTTTGGAAGTATAAAATATGTTTAGTGTTTGCCAGTGACTAACAGTGCTTTCAATTTGCTACTTACTTTAACTTTCTGATTTTCTTCATCATGGAGTTCATGCCCAGCATGCTTAGGAGGTGAAAGTTGGCCAGGCAAAATATCTCAAAAGTATTTTGGTGATTCTTTTTCAAATATTTTATATTGTTTAACTCATAAGTGCACTAGGAGCTTGTTTATACTAGTGGTAGACACAGTTTTACTGTGGTTTTCCTCAGTTAGGGTGCTGCTGTATCCCTGATCTCCATTTTCTCTTCTCTCTTCATCTGCCTGGACCGGGGTGGTACCAGCATTCACAGCCTCAGCTGAGCTCCACACAAGACTATATGCCATAGTGTTTCATAGCGACCAATCAAAGAGCCAACTTATGTTTTCAAATTAAAATTTGTATTCTTCTACTTTGGAGATTTGGAGTTACACTTAAGTCTTCTCTCTTTCACATCTCCAATCTCCATTTAACTCCCATGCTCTGATAGTGTATCTATTTAACATTGTAGATATCCACTTTGTCCTCTCTATCCACACTGCCTCTAATGTCTGGGATATTGTAAAATCTTCCTATCACTTCTACTGACTCAGTCTCACTTACTTCTAATCCCTCAGTTTACTGTCGGAGTGATCATTCTAATACAAAACGCCCATCATACTGAAAATCCTTCAATAGTTCCCCATTGTTTTCATGCAGAATCTGTTCTGCTTCTTCTATCCATTTGCAACTCCTATAACTTCCTAATACTCACATAATACTCACTCGCTCCCAGTCATACCAAACAAAGTATGGTTTGGTACTTCATCATGCTCATTTTGTTGATATGCTCAGTCCTGATATGCTCAGGACTGCATTTTAAAAACAGTCGCTTGAATGTTGAAGGACAAGGAATAGCCACTTATGCTTAGGAGAAAAAGTCAAGGTGGCTGGAAAGCCAATCTAGTGGTAAAGAATAACAGGCCCAAGGGCAGAGGTGTGAGAGAATGCCACTGTTTCCTGGAGAATCAGGTCTTTTCGAAATTCCCTGACCTGGGCTACATACCTTCTGCTTTGAGCTCCCAAAGTCAGTTCCAGCAACTATCCCACCCACAATGTTGTTGTGCAGCATTGGCTAATGTGTGTCTCTCTCATTGCCCTGTGGACTCTCAGAGTTCTGGTTTTCACTTTTGTTTTTTAATCTTTTTATTCCTGAAGCCAAGGTTAATATATGGCACACAGTAAGAGATCAAACCCAGTAGAAACTCATTCTGAGGGAGTAAGTTTCCTTTCTCTTTGATGGAAAGTATATTTTTGTAAAGGATTTGTAAAGAATGACAAACATAAAGCCCATTTAATAAAAATACATAGGGATAGGATTGTGATTTCGTGTTCTGAGGACTGAGCATATCAACAAAAAGATTCCTATAGAACCTAGACAAAGCACATCTAGTAATCTAAGCTAAGAAGTGGATTAGAGGGGCACCTGGGTGGCTCAGTGATCAAGCATCTGCCTTTGGCTCAGGGTGTGATCCCAGAGTCCTGGGATCGAGTCTAGAAGCAGGCTTCCACAGGGAGCCTGCTTCTCCCTCTGCTGTGTCTCTGCCTCTATGTTTCTCTCACGAATAAATTAATAAAATCTTTTTTTAAAAAAAGAAGTATATTGGAATTGCTCATAAGACAGAAAGTAGGAAAATGTTTGGAGGGTCAAATAAAGCGTGGCTGAGAGAAGAGTACTCACTCAGTAATTCATCAGTTCTCCTACATTTGCCGGCACCTTTGCTATTAGATATGACCACGTAAACAATCTGGACTAATAAAATGTGACATGTGTCACCTCCAGAATAAGGCAGTGAAAAGCCTATGCATGAGTCTTTCTCTCTTCTGATGTCAGGGCAATTGAAGAGATGATGCTGTACATGTTGCATCTAAAAGAAGGTAATGTTCTATCAGTTTGGGTCATGGTATGGGACAGAGCCTTGTGCCGACTAATATGAAAACTAAAAAGTGTTATATTAAACTTCTGAGATTTGGGGAGGTGTTTGTTATTACAGCATAGTCTAGATCATCCTAATATAGAGAGGATTTAGAAAAAAAACCAATGACATAGAAATGTCCTTCTTAAAATTGGATGACAGTAATTTAATGCAGGTAAGTTGATATCTTTCTCCAAGGACATTTAGACCTGAATACTCTTACAGAATACTACTGAGAGACAATCCTCCATGGATCTCCCATATGTCTGCATGTCTTATGATCAGAGGAACTGATTGGCTTTTTCTGTACTATCTTTTTAGGGATATTGTAGAGTGAACATCCTTGGAAAATAGAAATAATGTCCCTCTCTGGAGCAAATGGTAGGATTACTTTCAGCCTTGGAAGATAATAGATAATAGTATACCACTCTGGAACAATGGACAGCCATGCTTATTATATTATATATAAGAGATTCAGGTTCCCTAACTTGAGAGTTCCTCTTCTATAATGCAGCCCACTGCCGGTTCAGGTGTTACCTACTCCTCTTCAAGTTGCCCTGCGGGAATTGGGACTTGGGTACCCCTTCAAGAAAATGCTGATGATACTCTGGCTACTGCTATTTTGTGAGTAAGAAACATCTTTGTTTATGACCCAGGATTCTCATGTCTTCTGCCAGCATCCATGAAACTATAGTGGAGTATCTTACTATTTTGCAAGTCTCAGACCCTTCGCAGTTCTTGACAAATACTAGGGAGAGCAAGTTAAATTTAGGGACAGGGCTTGGTTTAATGGCAGCTAGTTGTATGATACTTTTCCTGAGAATTAAACAGATCATGGATCAGGGAGGTACTTCTCAGGGGCCCAGAGCTGTTTGAGCTGACCTCTATCAGAATTACAAAAGAATCCATTTCAAAGAAAGTATTTCATTGCTCAGACAGGAAAACGCCTTCCATGTGTGACAGATTAAAGCATTAGGAAAAAACTTTCAGGGTCAGTGTAGCTTCAGAGTACAAGTGCAGTGCTGTGAATTCTAGACCATGATGGTATTTTCTGGGTGCATATGGGAATAGAAAAGCAAAAGGTACACAAAGGAAGATATTATTTTAGAAGATATTTTTGTATTTATCATATGCAACGTCATGCAGACACCATAAGATTTAACAATTCCGCTTCTAGTTATATCCTCTACAGAAACAATTATACCAGTACATCAGGAGATCACAAGAATATTCACAACAGCACTTTTTGTTGTGACGAAACATTGGCAATAACTCAAACGATGAGCGACAGAAGACTGTATAAATAAATTGCATTGTAGTCCCACAATAGAATATTATTTGGCAGTAAAAATCAATTAGCATAAGTGAATCCTAGACCATAAAGAACAAATAACTAAAAAGTATATACATACAACATTTTTCAATTTTTATAAAGGTCAAAACAAACAGAATTGATAATATAGTGTTTAGGGCAGTGTTTTTAAAACTATTTGACAATTGGCCAAAAGAAGAAATCCATTTTATACTGTGATTCATGGACCACTGTAAGAAATAATTTCACACACAAACACACACATACAAGCACATGTATTACTTACCCTTACCATATCCAATGTACTGTGGCAATTGCCATTCCATTGTTTTATATATGATGAAAACCAAATTCTGGCAGTGACTCATTATTTTGATTTTATAGTCATAACTTGCAGTTGGAAAACTATTGATTTAGTGATATTTATGCGTGTGGTAAAACTATAAATAAAAGCAATAAAACAATAAACACAAAATATGTGATGGTGGTGAAAGGCAGAAAACAGGATAATGGGGGGAGAAGATCCCAGGCAGTATAGTGAGATTGATAACATTCTACTTTTAATTATAGTGTTCGGTTCATGAATATTTATTTCATTATTTTGCTTAATTATATATTTACATTGCATATATTATGTGCATGTATCAATTATAACAAAATGTTTTTACAAAGAGAAAGGTTAAAGTGAATGGGGGAAAGGAAGAGTTTAGGAAGTGAAAGAAACAAGACAGGTTCTATAAGTGACTAAGGATCCCAGCCCCTGAGGTGTCATCATTTGACCCAGGATTATTTAAATCTAGAAATTTATGTAGGTTTGCGAACTATTCCAATGTTAACCTGGGCTTCTGTCTTTGACTGCATGTTGAACTGAAGATGAATAGAGAGTATCTAGAGCTCAGTATTCCTTGTCAGAAATCACCTTTCTTTGAAGCCAGTTGGAATCCCTAAGGCCCCATCAGAACTCAAGGAAAAAGAGGACAAGAAGAGCAACAGACCAGACAATATAGGGAACTCTAAGAAGAAAGCACTGGAGTCAACTATTCCTGTATTTTCTTCTAGACTGAGCCATTTATTTCCTTATAGGGAAAAGGAATTTTTTCTTTAACCAGACTCACACTTCTAAGATCATGCAAAATGAAAAAGAAAAGGAGCAATTAATCTACAGTTAATCAATGAAGAAAATTAGTCCAGCTAAATTGCTATTACAATATGGATTTTAAAAGTTTGAAATAGCATGAATCTCCATATTAATCATATTGATTAAATCAGTTTCATGGTTACCCTTCAGCTTTTACTCTTTCAACGCTAAATGACACAACAAATATCTGGGTCCTTGTGAGTTGTGGGTTTAATGCTAAAGACAAACAGTTCTCTGTGTTTTCTCATATTTGAGACCAGCTCAGAATGTGAGGTTTCACATCTTGCTTCTTTTCCATTCCAGAAAATATAAACTCTGTGTAATAGGATGTATGAAATAACAAAATAATGATGTCTACCTAGGTAGTACCTTTTCTTTTTCTAATGAGTTTTTACATGAATTTATTCTAAAAGTAAGGCAATTCAAATGTGCTGTTCACTGCATACAGAAATGCTAACTGGGTAATACATTTGAAGGGTGGGTAAAAAATTTGGATTTTTTTCTGTCATACTGGTTGAAGCCAATCCATCACCATCTAGCCTCACTCTGTTTTTTTTTCAGGGCTTCTTAGCCATGGACATGATAATATAATGATAATCACAAATGATTCTCAAAGAGTTAGAGCCTAAGATTTTAAAATTTATTTATTTGACATATAGGAACTCTCCTAAGCACCAGGGTAGGACTTCAAATCTTCAGATTCCTCTAGGAGATTAGTATGTGAAAAAAATTATCTCTAAGATTACATTCTAGAGTAGTCTTTGGTGCCACTCTGATTATTTCCAGCTTTCTGCCTCCTAAACACATGGTAGGATTGCCCTTCCTGGGCCCTTGCGGATATAAGGGGCTTGTGACAAGTTCTAGACAATGCATTATAAGGGAAATTCTGTGTGTCATTTTGGAGCTGAGCATTTATTTGCTGCTGCAAACTCTGAGGGTCTTGGTCTGTTCTGGCACTCTGGCAGTAACCATTTGGTACGGGAGCTACTTTGTTGGCCTGGCTGTTCATATGCAAATGATATGCAGAGTATATGTAGATTGAACAAGAAAGAAACCTTTGCTGTTGATTATGGGGTTTCATAACTTAGCATGACCTAACTTGTCATTACTCCTTATAATAGTTCTGATCACCTATTTCAACATGTGTGCACGTGTGTGTATGTGTTTGTGTGTGTAAGGTTTTCCACACACCCAACAATTCTCTAGACACCAGCTGGGTGTTCTACGATTCAACACAATTCTGACACTATCTACCAGGAGACAATATCAGATTCCGTGGGTTAAAGGCTCAATCCCAAAAGATTGTCCTCCAATTCAGATGCCAAATGCAAACCTGGGTTATCACTTATGCTTCTGACCATATGGCTACAGACTGGAGGTTCTCATGACACCCCTCTTCAGGTGCAACTGATTTGCTAGAGTGACTCTCAGAATTCAGATAAACATTTTATTTACCAGGTTACTACAAAGGATGTTAAAGGATATGAATCGATAGCCAGATGAAAATGTAAATAGGGTGAAGTACATAGAAAGAGCTTGGAGCTTCCGTACCTTCTCCAGGGCACCACTCTGCCAAAATCTCCACGTATGCCAGTCTGGAAACTGTCCAAACACTGTCCTTTTGGGTTTTTATGGAGGCTTCATTACATAGGCATGATTAATTAAATCATTGGCCATTGGTTGTTGAACTCAATCTCTAGTCCTTCTCCCCTTCTTTCCCAGGGGTTAAGGGTGTGAAAGTGAAGGTGGGAGGTGGGATCGAAACTCCCAACCCTCTAATTACCTGGTGGTTCTCCTGGCAACAAGCCCCCCTACCCCATCCTCTGTCTACCTGTCAAAAAAGCACCCTTATCTCTTACTTCACTTAGGAAATTCCAAGGGTTTTAGGAGCTCTGTCAAACATATATTGCTTATTACAAATTACAATATCACACTATTATACTTTCAATGGCCCAAATCACTTTGGCAGTTATACAGTAAGAATGCTCTAACTGTACTATATTATGGTCATGGTAAACATTTCTGAATGATTGCTGTACTCTGTCTTGTTTTTTTATCCTTTTCTTTGTCACAATCCAGGCAATGAGTGTCAAAAATTCCTGCTATTTGAATGAAGGCAATATTTTTGTTTTCATGGAACCCGGAAAATACTTGGCAGGGGAGGAACACTTAGAAAAATCCTAAATGGAAAATCAGAAGGAATGGCATTTCTAGAGCATGTACTCTTAGCTTCTGACTGTACCAGAAAAGGAGATATTGATGAGATTGGAACAATGGCCGTGGCAGCACAACTGACTGTTTACTGTGGAAAGTTTTGAGATGACCCTGATCTCAGGTCCCTTGAGTACATTGAGTAAACTCATACAATATTTGCTTTTACATATGTTAAATATAAAGAAAACAGAAATTCTGGGAGATAAAAAAAATGTTAAGAGAAGTAGATAAGCCAAAGAATATTTATTTTCGAAACCTTTAACCCCCAGTGAAAGAGAATTTAGGGGAGCAAATGGATCATAGAATTTTAGAGTTAGAAAGATTGTTAGACATCATCTGGGTCACTTTCCTGATTTCACAGATGAGGAAATTGAAGTCCCAAAAGGTTAACTGAGTGGCTCAGAGTCCAGACAGTTATTTGATGAGAGAACTTGATTTAAATCCATTGCTACTTCCCTTCTATCATACAATTTCAAGGTTTTCATAAAGATGAGATTGCTGTCTTCTGATATTGCACCTAGACCAAAAGCCACCCAAATAGAAGTTCAATTATAAATGACACAGAAAGCTTCAAGAAAGAATATGTCCTTGTACATGATGTATAGTACAGATATTACTCATTTTAGATGAACTTGAAAGATAGGAAATCACTGTAATTTATTTTTTATTTCCTGACTCCCCTATTAAAGACTTCCTAGACTGGGTATACTGTTTCAGAGTAGAACCCACCAGCCAGGGGTGACATTGTGGCCAAGCATTAACTAAATGCTCTAGGTGTACAAACATTAACTTGCTATATATATTTTTTGAGCTTTGAGTGGAATCAGAGTCCCTCAGAGTGAAAAAATGTTTCATAATCTTCAAAGCAATAGTGAATTGATGATGTCTCAGTCCATTAGCAATTATATCTAACCAGTTCCAGAGTCTTGTTGGCTTTTTCTTTGAAGGCTTCTACTGTCTCTCCTTTAGCCTCCCTGGTTTGTTTGTTAAGCTCCAAATTCTCAATTTGTTATTTGTGTTTCTCTATTATCCTGCTCCACTGTAACTACCTCACATAGTCACAAAACAAATCACTTATCCCAACATGAATCTCAATTTTGCTCAAACTTACCTTGTCTTAGAATAGACTTTGCCTCTTTTATATCCAGAGGATCCTTTAAAGGTCTTTTCTAAAGCCTTTTCTGGCAGTCTTCTCAGGCTCTTCGGGCACACAGGAATCCCCTCTGCTTCACTGGGTGCTGGTTGCATATGAGAATCCTAGAGAACTTTGATAAATGTTCCCATTTAATAAAAATACCAATGTCTGGAACTACCTCACATCAATTAAATCATATATTCCTGCCATCATCACGGTTTAAAAGCTTTTCGGGTGAGTCTAAGCTAGAGCTAGGACTGAAAATCACTGTCCTAGAGAATTCACAAACTGTGTTGTTCATGTAGGTACTTATTCATAATATAATTATAAATTACAAATTCAGTGTGACAATACTCAGTGTCTTCATGTGTGTAAATTTTTCGCTTTCTGACTTGGACAAATCTCATGAGTTTTGCATATCTTGAAACCCTGTGAAACTTGGTTCAGAGATGAACACAAGTGAAACCCGGAAAGGTAATCTTATTAGTAATATGGGCACAGCCTGCACCTGTTTGTTTGTCTGTTTGTTTTGGCTTTTCCTATACTTCAAAGTTTCGACTTGTTTAAGAGGCAGATTTTTTTGTTTTGAAAAGAACCTTCTGCATAATAATATTTATTTGTACTTAGGAGTAATTTAGCTATTTTTGGCTTACTAACTTACCTTATCTTGGTTTATACATTATAATCCTATATAACTTGGTTATACATTATACATATAACTTGGTTTATACATTATAAGTCCTATATAACTCATCTGCATCAAAGCTTTCCTGCTACTGCTATTAGGATTTTTTTCTTCATTAGTTTTAGTGCCATGGCACCTACTTCAGTTAGTTGTGGCCTTGGAGAAATAAACAAAATAGTGAGGAATTAGAAATAATTTATAGGCCAGTTATATTAGCCTTTTGGCCTATCACGATCAATAAGGCAAGATGTGGCACCTAATTTGAGTTCAAACTCTCAAAAATGCTGTGGGTCTCACACTAGAAAGATGTTTTATGACATTATGAATATCTGCCACACTCACATCTCCACCTTCTGAAAAATTCAACAAGGGAGCCATTCTTTGCATATGACTTGCTGTGCTTTATACCACAAGACTCTTTTACTGAGCACAACCAATTAGACCAGGGACTACTGACTGAATTTAAGACTATGAACAAGGTAGAGGGGGAAATTATGGAGGCTTTGGATTGGAAATACTGTCCAAGGGATGCATTTACTCCTACAAAAGCAGACCACACAAACAAAACGTAACTAAACTAATTGTATTTTGTGGGGATTTTCAATTAGTAGTGAAAATAAGTGGAAAAAGAAATTGGAGCTAGAGAAGCTGAGTCATGAGAAAAGGAGACCTCTAGACTACTGTTCTGTTCTGAATGATGATTCAGTTCTTCATAAGCTCTGTTTTCTAAAACTAGACATCTTCCTGAGCTGTATTTCTTCCTTGTGTTCCTGTAAGATTAACTCCTGTAATCCTTGGTAACCTGAGTATGTTATTGCCTCCTGAAAAGAACCAGGCAAGCTCAAGTGTCTCTTTTGGGAATGTACTATAATTTCCCCAGTCTGGTTCCCATTAAGCAAAACACCAACAATAGCTCCTAATGTATGCTCATAGGATTCCTTTTCAAACTCCTTTGCAAATAATCTATAATACAACTGGGGATGGGGAATATGTGTCTAGAAAGACACGATATTAGACAGATATTCTGTAATTGTGACTTTTGCACATAATTCAGAACTATTTGAGTCTTGGAATTAAGATACAGGACTATTCTTATTGCTATTGTTAACTCCTCCCAGAGCCTCTTTATTGTGATAATTGCTCACACAGGGTACTTAACTATGTTCTAGGCACTGTTCCAAACATCTGCCTTCTAGCAGCTCATTTAATCACCACAATAAATTTATGGGAATGGTGCTATTGTTAATATTACCAACCTTATATTTGAGGACACTGATACTTAGGTATGTTGCCTGGGTCACATACCTAAGAAGGAACCTATATCCAAACTAATGTGAGTTCTCTCCAACTGGTCTGGGTGGTCTGTGCCAGCTGAAGGTCTTGTCAGGGATGATGCTACAACTCAAGGGGTGGTTTTCACTTTCCATTTGCCTGAATTAATAGAGAATATGGAAGAGGGGCTTAAGAAAAAATGTGGGACAAAGACAGGTGAGTACAGACATGTGGGAAGCACAGGTCAGGTCTTGAGGTCTAGCTGGTGACAGACCAGATTCAAACTCAGGTAGTCTGATGTCAGGATTCATCACCCAATCTCTTCCCTATAGTTTTGCAGTGACACCCATCACCAGTATACCCTCTGTCTTTCTTCAACGAAGAAGAAAATATTAATGCTACTAAATCATCTTCAGCAGTTAGAATCATCACATAACTGAAAAATAGATGCATTTTTAATCAGGAATTGAAGTATTAAACCATTGGACATAGCCAACAGCCTTTCATTTACAGAGTTTGGGCTTAAATTTCATGTTTGCTGATTAGCTACTTGGGAGTAGAGAAGGGTAGAAAATCCTTTTCAAGTCAATCTATCCTCCAGTGACGATGAAGAACAAAGAACTGATTGCTTTTTTATTTCTATTAAAGCATAATATGGCCCAAAAGACACCTCTTTGTTTTTTCTCAAGATCCCATAGATTTATATAAATGTTTCAGGATTTCTTTTCCTCTAGTGCCCACAGTTCTTGGTCACATCCCTTGGAAGAATGAAGAGGTAGACCAGACAAAGCAGTGGGCAGCCAAGCAAGGTTTATTGAGTAATAATACAAAGCTCTGGAAGGCAGAGGGGACCTTAGAGGACTGCCTTTGGAGTTTCTAAGTCTAGGAGTTTTCATGAGATTGTTGGCGAGCTATTTTAATATGATTAACCTTCTAAAAACCCAATCAGGTTTTGTTCCCTTGCTCATCTACCTATCAAGTAGTTGCTTGTGTGGGAAAAGGTGGAGGGCTCCTTCCAGAGTGGTGTAGAATAATAGGATGAGGTCTTTTTCCTTTTAAAGGTAGTTTCCTCTTGGGATGGGGGGTGGGGGTGGGGGTGGGGGTTGTGGCTTGCCCCTCCCTGCCTTTGCTGACTATCCTCCATTATAAATAAGCATTATAAACACATTTCCCCCTTAGCCTCTGTGATTGATGTCTATGTGTTGCGTGAGGACATTTCTTTCCCTCACCATGTCTTTGTAGTTAAATGAATTATATCTCTTAACAACCCTCACTGGAATCCTTGCTTGCTTGACCCATGATCCATGATCCATTCAGGTTGCAATAACATACGGTTCCCCTTTCCTTGTCCACTGATTAGCACCCAGCTAACTTTCCTACCCTGGGGGGATCAGTTGAATGAAACGTGGCAGAAGGGTAGAAAGGGAAGAGAATGAGTGAGCCCAAAACTTCAGCATAGCATTATCCACATTATCCACATGAGTTGTTTTATCTGTATGCAGACTGCCTTTTTTGTAACCCCAGAAAAGGGAAAACTGTAGCCAGACTAAGATGGAAACAGGGAAATCCAGTCATTGAGGGCATTTGTTCTTATCTTTTATTTTTGTAAAGAATAACAAGAAATCTCAGCAGAAAAAATCAATGCTTCATATGAAACCCAAATTTACAGTTTGTGTAAGTGCATTTTTTTTCCAGAGCCACTAATGTTGTTGTGTTGATGCCCTACATTTCCATTCCCTCCCATGCCCAGGAGGGGAATTTAGAACTTGAATAGACCTTTAAGATCACATAGTCTAACCCTCCCTCATGTCCCCTCCTTCTCCTAATAAGGAAAATAAAGCCTCAGGAGGTTAACCGACTTGCACAAGGTCACAGGAGCTCAATTGTCTCCTAAACTCCAC
Organism: Vulpes lagopus; assembly: GCF_018345385.1. NCBI lineage: Eukaryota > Metazoa > Chordata > Mammalia > Carnivora > Canidae > Vulpes > Vulpes lagopus. The sequence continues at coordinate 67,754,759 of NC_054829.1, forward strand.
TCGGAACTTTTTTCATTTCCAGCTTTAAATTATTTATTCAGTTTTTTGCCATTTTCACTTCATTGAAATGAACTCTCTCTTCTTGCTATTATATCCTGGAAGCTATTTATCCAACCTGATTTAATTGCATTTTCATGCAATTGTATTACATTTTGAAATTGCTATTACATTTTATATTCTCTGTGTTTTTATGCCCTAGTGCCAACTGTTAGCATCCTCTGTGTCCTGCTTTATTATTAAATTACCCCAGGTGTTTCTTAGGCTTGGTTTACTTATATTGCAACACAGAGTTAAACATACTCACATAGGCAGAATGTTTCATATCCTAACTTTGCGTCTGTGAAGGGAAGAAGTAGAAAGCTATGGGTTATTGTTGTGGCTTTTTCGGTGTTTACTACGTTACCATTACAATAAATTAGCATCCCTGGTCTCCATGTTTCCAAATTTCCCTCCAGTCCTCTCTCATTTTTATAAGGCCATTCAGAGAAGAAGCTCTCTCCTGGAACTGCCCCTGCCTTCTGAAATTAGCTTTAGGAAGTCAATGCAGACATCGAACATTAAGTAAATGAACCTCAATTTAAAAAGGATTTAAGCAAATTAGATGGAAAAGCTCAAGGGAGACCAAAGCGATCTTCATAGGTCAAAAAGCCTGAGAAATTATTTAAAATATTACCTGTTTTCTTCCAGTGGGCAAATCGGTAAACATAAACCGAGGCAAAGTTGGAGAGCTTGTTAGAGTGGAAGAAGATTTTGACTCAGAAAAAACAAAACACCTTCAAAAGTAAAGAGAAAATCATTATAGCAAAAGTCGATAAAATATGTAGCCAAGAAAATGTCTCTCTTGAAAAAAAAAAAAAAGTTCAGTAGAATAATAGTGCTTGCCAATTATGGGGGAGATATTTTGATGCCTGCTCAGGCTTGGGCTTTATTTAGATGGACTCCAATCCAATCCACTGTCAGCTGTATTATATGCACCATGGACTTCAAAGGCTCTGTGCTCAATGAGAACGTCCAGGATGGAGTGCTGTGAGAAATAAATGATCGTGCGGCAGTATAGGCTGCCAAGCTGTGGCGATCACTTTCCAGTCACTGAAAAAATGTGGTTGTGCAAATGGACGTCATGCTGTGATAAGGGAAGTCCAAAAATACAGTTGCAACACAGTGAGCAAATTTAATGGAGGCAAATCTTTCACTTCCTTTGGACAGCTCTGCTCTGCAGGTGGTTTTACTGATGGACACAGTTACGTGTATGTGGATGTGTAAATACACATGCATTGAACTCCCCCTTCTTAAATAGGTATGTCAGAGTTAAAGCCACAGCAAAACTTTCAAGAGCTTGGGTGAAAGTCAAATTCACTCCAGGTATTTGCTTTGGCAATTTACCCTGAGTCCTAGGGAGGGCAAGCTTATCCAAGGCACTATCATTACCTGGGCTGCTTTTGGGGGGCAGGGAGTTCTCTGTCTTCTGCAAGGCCACTTGCATGCAGAGAGTGCCATAGGAGGGATAACAGCTGAAGTCCGGCAGCTTTTCTCTACACAGCCCACTTCTTAAACCTTAACCTGCATTAGAATCACCTGGAAGTCTCTTTAAAGTGGACTGTTCCGGTGCCTGGGTGGCTCAGTGGGCTAAGCATCTGCCTTTGGCTCAGGTCATGATCCCCCGGGATCTGGGTTGGAGCTCCCTGTTCAGCGGGAGCCTGCTTCTCCCTCTCCTTCTGTTCCTTCCCCTGGGGTTTGTGCTCTCCCTTTCTCACTCCCTTAAATAAATAAATAAATAAATAAATAAATAAATAAATAAATAAATAAAATCTTTAAAAAAATAATAAAGTAGATTGTTGGGGTGCCTAGGTGGCTCAGTCAGTTGAGCATGGGATTCTTGGTTTTGGCTCAGGTCATGATCTCAGGGTCATGAGACTGAGCCCCAAGTCAGGCTCTGTGCTCAGAGGGGCATCTCCTTGAGATTCTCTCCCCATTCTTCCCCGTCTGCCACTTCACTTGCTTGATCATGCTTTAGCTCTCTCTCAAATAAATAAATCTTAAAAATGAATGAATGAATAAATACAAGTGGATTTGGGGGACTTGCTAGGGGGGCCTCAAGAATTTGCATTTTTAGGGCAGCCCGGGTGGCTTAGCGGTTTAGCACAGCCTTCAGTCCAGGGCCTGATCCTGGAGACCCCAGATGGAGTCCCACCTCAGGCTCCCTGCGTGGAGCCTGATTCTTCCTCTGCCTGTATCTCTGCCCCCCCCCTCCGCCCCCGTGTGTGTCTCCCATGAATAAATATATAAAATCTTAAAAAAAAAGAATTTGCATTTTTATTAAGTTGCCAGGTAATGTTCATGCTGCTGGCCTGGGAACCCCACTTTGAGCACACTGATTTATGAGCACCCTGCACCCAATCTGGATGCTTGCATGCATGTTGCAAACACAACTCCACCTTAAATGAAGGCATCTCTCTCTATTTGCCCAATTTTACATATTTTGTTGATGTCAAAGCACATGATGAGAAATGCTAAATTATAGGTATTGCTGTTGAGCTGGCGCAGTCTTATGTCTCCTCATTTTCCCACTTTAGAAGGTTGGAAGGAGATAAAATTATGATAATAATTGGAGAGCTTTTATAACGGAGACACTTTTATGCAGAATTACTCCCATTGTAGGGCTAAATGTTAGATTCAGCAAAAGAAATCTCATTCTCCTGCCTTCCCCAGCTATTCTCCAGGAATCCAGCCTTTAAGGTATACAGCCGGTCCCTGACTTGAAAGCAATATGTTCCCAGTGACACCGCCTTAAAATAATAATTTGGGGGAAAGATCTTCACCAGTAAGGGGCTGTGGCTTTTTGTGGTTTCTGGAAAGTTTTCCTTCACTGTGATGTGGGCACCCATATTAGACTCTTCTATTCAGAACAAACGACCATAGACTCTCAAGTGGAAGCTTGTGAGGCCAAGAAGCAGGACTGAAGAGTCCATTCTGACAAGACAGGTGATAGAGGTTATAGCTCATTCTTCCTGCAGGGGCAGCAGAGGCAAAGTTTCTGGAGGAGGAATGGTGCCTGGGCAGCCTCAGAGATGTCACCTGAGGAAGTCCTGCTGGCCCCAAGCACCCTGCAGTGGGGCTTTGAGCAAAGTAGCCAGCTTCACAGGGAAGTTTCAGAATGCCCCTGTGGGGAGGGCCTTGTACCTAGTACTCAGGCCTTCTCAATTCTGAAAGTGTTCATTTTAATTTGTATAAATGTCATCTGTTTCAATCAGACAGATTTCTGTTGCTTATGACCGGCAACCTTGACTGGTGCAATTTTTATGCATTTATATAGCAAAATCTCAAAGATCGTGAAGTGAAAAGATGGAGAATAATGAGTATTATATGAAGAACATGTCTTTATACATGATTACAGAGTTTAAGATAGAAGGATATGCAAAAAAAAATAATTACCAATGTGCTTAGTTTTCATGTTGAACACACCTTCTGGATTGTGTTTTCTTTCTTATTGCCATGTATCAATGTGTTATATAGTAAAAGTTTAAGTGAAATACCATATAAAGGTCTCCAGTGTCCCAACAATGGAATTCTAAGGTATTTCATTCTTGTGCTTTTAACTCTCTGGGGCTCTTATTAACATCACCAACTGAGGTTTCCTTGGAAGCCTTGGCCCAGAGCTGGGCCATGGTGATGCCCACGAGGTGTGCTGAACAGCCTTGCCTGGGGAACATTTGTTTTCCGACGTTGGTGGAGAAAGTCATCCTGAAGGGCTGTCTTCCCTATAATGTAGAGGCCTCACCTCAAAGAGTAAGACTCAGTGGTACTGGTTCTAATCTGGCTGGAAAATATTACCCAAATGACATGGAAGAATGCATCCACCCGCTGGGCTTCCCTGGATCCACCACAAATCCAACTGGGGTGGACAGAAATACAATTGTCAGGACAACTTCTGGATAGATGGGTGAATTCTGTGCTTAGAGAATAAAAAACAAGTACCAAGGAGACTAACAATTTCCCATCATATGTTTTGTGGCAGATACTGTGAGGGGTGTATGCCCCTTGTCTGTGCTGTAAGGCGACTAGCATGGGGGAGAGAGTATAGGTTTTGCTGCCAGGGCAATCTGGTTTGAATCTTGTTCTGCCCCATCAGGGATACTTGATTTCAGAACTTCATCTTTTAAAAAAAGGAAAGATAATACCTAGTTTGTAATATAGTTATGAAATTTGTACATAATATATGTAAAGTTTCTAACATAGGGCCTAGAACATAGTAGAAGCTCAATAAAGAGTAGCCCTTATTCCCAATACCATCTCAAAAACCTTCTAAAGTTCTCACCAGAGTTAATAGGGAAATGAGCTCCAGATGGTAAAATTTTCTTTACAGAACACAGCTACTTTATAATATATAGGATTCCTGTTTGGAAACATGATGGATAACTTTTAGAGGGTTGAAAAACAGAGTAATTGTAGTCTAAATTTCCTATACCATTACTCTTAAAACCATCTATAGTCTCTTTTCCCAAATATACTAGATGAATTACTGAAATTTTGAAAGATTTAAGCTTGACAGTATAAGTTATCTGCCCCATTTCCCCCAATCAAATATTTTTTTCCCATCAATCCTAATGTGAAATGGCACAAAAGACCATAAACACTTTTTTTTTCTCCAAACACTACCACTGAATATTTATCAAGCTTTAATAAAACTTTTAGCAAGATTATTAATAAAGCATTTTTATCAATAATTTGACATCCATTCTTAAAGTATCATAGTCTTGCAAGCCGGTTTGAGGTGGTTGAGAAAGCCCATCATACAGCTCCTGATGGTGTGCCCACCAGGGGAAACAGCATTGCTTCTTGTTACACAATCACCTCCTTGGAGTGGAAATGAACACAGGTCATCATGAAACCTGCCATCTTTAGGATTTGTGGATTAGAATGAAAGGTTATATGACCACGTATTTAAAGTTATAGGCAGGAATCGATTCAGAAGATGTTAGCTTCAGATTCTGAATAGAGGCTCTGTTGACGTGGCTGTGTGTACCGTGAGTGGTGGCGGAATCCTGTTAGAAGGGTGTTAAATAGTTTTCTCAGCTTCTCAGGGAGTGTTGCTGCTTTGGGGCTCTAGCATGCAACGGCATTGAGTAATTGATGTCTTCTTATAGCTTACAAAAAGCTTTTCCAACTCTTAAATTGCCTTATTAAGAATATGTGTCACACGTTCCAGAGCAACCAGAACCCAGTAAATCCGTATTAGTTTCTTAAGACATTGACTCTTTTATCCTTTAAAAAAAAGGTATACATAATATTGTCACTTAGTTAAAAACAAAAAGCTTATAAAAATATAGAGAATCTCTCCCTCTCTTCTCCATTTTCCATCTGTTTTCCAAGCCCTACTCAACTCACCATCATAAATAACTACTCTATTTGCATTCAAAACCAGATACACATTCATAATATTCTTATTTCCTCGTCATTTTGACACAGGAGGTAGCACATTTTACATACTGTTCAGAACCTTGATTTTTTTCACTTAACAATATATCCTGGAGATTTTCTTATAACAGTATACATTACATATTTTCTGTCTTAGTCTGGGTCCTGTGAGAAGCAGATGCCAAAACTGGATTCACCATGAAATGCCTGTAAGAGAAAGTGGGAAAAGGGGTATAGCAGAGTTGTCAGATCACAATACAAGTCTGCTTCGAGTGGAAGAGAGAGAAGGAAAGTTGGTTGGGTGTGTTTTAGATTGTAATCCGGTTTGGCAAGAGTGTCAGGGAGCCCTTGGTCACAGTTACCTGTCAGGAGTCTCCAGTCTCCCAAGAATGTCCCTGATGGATTGGGTTGTGATCTGGAAGCAGACAGGGATAGCATGGACTCCTGGGAAACACTGAGATAAATTTTACAGTGTAGCAGATGGGGCCTCAGTCAGCTCTGTCCCCTATAGTTGGAGGTTTGCAAGGCACTTTAGTATCAGGTAAGCCTTCTTTTCCCCAGATACCTTCCCTTTATGTCTTGTTGGGTCAGATGGTTTTCCATATGGGTCATATGGTTTTCCCTGCCTGGGAATGAGGCTGGGGAATTGTGCGATTGAGCATACTGTTTGGGGCAGAGAATACAATGTCACAAAATAACAGGGTATCATTAGCAAGGATCACAAGGCCAGTTGGTGTCGGTGACTGCCACACATTTAATAAAACTTTGTTGGATGAATTAATGAAGATTTTAGGAGCCTGGCATTAGAGCTCCACACAACCTTCAGGGCTCCTTCTTGGAATAACATGCCTTACCACCAGCCACCTCAGGCTGTGTATTTCCTCCAGTGAAAGAGAGAAGGGCAAGAACAAAACAAAACAAAGCACCTCCCCTCCTTCAAACACTGCTCACAGTAATAACTTAAACTGTTTAAAACTTGAGCTTTCCCCAAGCATTTTCACACTCCCCCTCAATCAATTTCTACATCTCTAGGTTTCTACATCAGACGCTTTTCATTACTGTTTCCAAGAATCTTGTTAGTATTGATAAATTTAGGCAATAGATCAATATCTTTTGAATTAGTAGGATGGGATAGAGTTGCACCCAAAAACTCCCTAGAATAACCTCCAGGACCCTCCAGCCTTGTGCCTCTCACTTTCATACTTCTTCCTGTTTTGAGGGCTTTTGTATATAGCATCCCCACTGCTAGGAATGGTCTTCTGTGCTCTTCGGACCCAATTCCAGTGTGTGTATGTAGTTAGGAGGCACTTCTCCACACCAGTAAGTGAGCAATTCTGTGGACTCTGGCTGGGTCTCCCTTAATGCAACTGAATTCTGACACAATCTACTCAGAAATAGCCTCGATTCCACAGGTTGAGGTCTCAGTCTCACCTGAGTGCTCCACCACCACTTCAGATGCCAGTTGCAAGCCCAGGCATCTGTGCTTCTCACCGACCACTATAGATTGGAGGTTCTGATGACCCCCCACCTTGGATTTGATTAATTTGCTAGAGCAGCTCTCAGAGCTCAGATGATCATTTTACTTACTAGAACTTCGGTTTATGGTCTCTTACGAAAGGCTATGACTCAGAAACAACCCGATAGGGGAGATGCACAGGACAAGTATGGGGAAAGGGCTCAGAGTTTCCATGCTCTTTCCAGGTGGGCCACTCTCCCAGCACCTCCACGTGTTCATCCCCCGGAAGCTCTCTGAACCCTGTCTTTTTGGGACTTTATGGAAGCTTCATGATGTAGACAACATGGATTAAGTCATTGGCTATTGGCAATTGATTTAACCTTCAGCCCCTCTCTCTTTCTTGGGGGTTAGGAGGATGGGAATGAAAGTTCCAACCCTCTAATTACTTGGTTCCTCTGATGACCAGCCTCCACTTAGGTGATCTAGAGCTTTCCAAAGCCTCTTCATTAACATAACAAAGGCCCTTTCTCACCCTCACACTCTTAGCTCTCATCTTTCTTTCTTAAGTCACTTTACCTTTCCCCCCCCTCCTTCTTCCTTTGCTTATTAATGCCAGTAAGTAGCCGGGGTGTGTCACATAGACTTCTTAAAATTCACTTGAAAAAAAGAAGAGGTTTTTTTATGCATAAAAAGGTTGAGATTCAGAGAGACTTTGGCCTGACTTTCCACATCTAGCTGGTGGCAGTCTTATTACATTTAGGCAGTAGAATATGGTATTAAGAGTATGAACTTTGGGGATCCCTGGGTGGCTCAGCGGTTTGGCGCCTGCCTTTAGCCCAGGGCGTGATCCTGGAGTCCCGGGATTGAGTCCCACGTCAGGCTCCCTGCATGGAGCCTGCTTCTCCCTCTGCCTGTCTCTCTCTCTCTCTTTCTCTCTCTCTCTCTCTGTGTGTGTGTCTCTCATGAATAAATAAATAAAATATATTTTTTAAAAAAGAGTATGAACTTCAAGGTAAAAGTCCCAAGGTTAGGTTTCCAGCTCTTCTTATTCACTGCATATCCTTCAATAAATTCTCTTCTCGAAGCCCCAGTTTCCTTCTTCTTAAAATGAAAATAATAATAGGGGCACCTGGGTTGCTCAGTTGATCGTCCAACTGTTGATTTCACTCAGAGCATGATTTCAGGGTCATGGTCTCAAGCCCTGTATCAGGCTCTACACTTAGCTCAAAATCAGCTTGTCTCTTTCCCTCTGCTCCTCCCCACACTCATGCTATCTCTTAAGTAAATAAAATCTTTTTACAAAGGATAATGATAATACTCCCTCATTAGGATCTTATGAAATATTGACATGCAGCCCAGTGTCCAGTATGTAGGTATATAGTGGCTGCCCCAGAAATAGCTGGTATTATTGAGTTTTCTGCCTCTGTAGGCCAGCTGTCTCCAGGATGCCCCAACTCACTCAGACTGGGAGCTCTGTGTCTTCACATTGCTGGTGGTAGTGCAGGTAGGAGTAAGGTGTTAGGAAGGAGACACAGGGGTTGTACTGGAGGCTGCCCTGAAGCAGAAAAGGGGCAATGTGTATAAATTCATTAACTGCTGGGTTGAGAACTGAGTATCTTTATCTTACAAACCCTGCCTGGGTCTTTTAACTTGCCAAAAGTGCTGAATGCATGACACGGGGCCAGGTTTGGGGTGGTTTCCACCTTGAACAGTACTATTTTAACCAGTCTCCACTGCTCAAACTTGGGGCACTTCCTGGATGACAGCATCCTGTATGGTTGGATATTTTCAAATACTCTTGGAAAGGAGATTCTACATTTCTTTGAATAATACCAGAAATTCCTAGCAAGATGCCAGTTATTTCCACCAATATGCCTCTGATTTCTTCATCACCTGCCTGGATTATATAGACCAGAATAATCTGCTGAAGATCTCTGGGTGACTTTATTATGGAGTTCAGGCGCCCCCCCACCCCCACCCCATGGAGTTCAGGCTTAAAAGGTAGTATCTGACTACTGGATGTTAGTGTTACTGAGAAAAGAATGCAGTGTTTGCAACTCATCTCTAGCGCAGCAGCAATTCTGAGATGCACCTGCAGGCCACTGACATTGATTTCTATGAATTGTTTTATTCTTGTCGGAATCGATCCATCAGCCAGTGGCCACCTCATCCTTGGATGCGACTTCATCATGTTTCCATCTTCTCACTTGTCTCTAGCCCTCCAGCCTGTCAGGAAGGAACAGGTTACCTTGGAGACAAGATGTTTGGAAAATGTATGAAACCACTACCTCTGATTCAGTTATTAGGTATCTTATGTGATTCTCTTTGCTTAATTTAAAAATCCTTTAGAAAGGATTGGTAAGGAATTTCAAAATGGATGATTTTTTTTTTTTTTTTTTAGACATGGAGATACATATATCCAAGGAAGTTTTAAAAATCTTCTTTTTTCTTTTTTTTAAACGATAAGGTGAACAATGCTCTGGGTTTCCCTGAAGATCCTTGTTAATGCAAAGAGGGAAATGGATGAAAGGACTTCTCAAGGTTCCTTTCAGCCCAAAGAGCTCAAAAAAGTAAGTTTACACAGGGACAGAAGCCTATGCAAATTTAGGCTGTCTTATTCTACTATTTTGATAAATATTATATGCCACAATTTTTTATACAAAAGAAAATTAAAAATTTTTTTATATGTTTAAGCATGTGTTTTACCATTTTTGTGTCTATATGTGGAAATACATATATAGGACCTTGGTATGTATGTATGTATTAAAGTTGCATATACACTTATATACACTTCCTGTATAGGTAGACGTCATACTTGCCATACTTTTAGCCTCACAAGCTGTTCCTTTTGTCCTCTCTCTCCTTTTAAGGGGTGACTTTTTTCCTACTGCTTGTGCATTAACAACTGATCAGTGGTCGTTTTCCAGAATTAGAGACTTTTCAGAGTCAAATGCTTATGGAACCATAAATATCAGGCAGTGGCTACATTCCAAGAATTTCCTGGCATGATAAAAGGAGGGTCAAGCTTTCTACTACAGACAGTGTTGTTTATACAGCCCAGGGAATGCCTAAGTTAACTCTGCTTCTGCAAGGGGTTTGACCCTGTAGGCTGTAAACTATTAACCACAAGTGTTCCTTGAACCACAAGGAATAAGCACAGATCTCATTAGGGAGCTTTGCGCTTTAATTCTTGTCATTGAGTCTGCAATTGACCCTACCGCGTGTTCCATTCAGTACTTCAAAGTAAGGTCATTAACAACCAAAGGTGAAGGGCCTGTGCCATGATCTCCTTAAATAAGTGGTTTGAGCTTAAATGCAGAGCCATGGGAACTTCCTCACCTACCTTTATAATGGATACTTTGGTGGAGACTGAAGCCCTACAATTTTCTCTATAGTCTGCATCTTTGTTCATGCCAAAGGCATTTAATCTCTTTTCAAAATTACTTTTACTGAGATGAAAAAAAAAAAAAAAGACTGCCTCAGAAGGAGGAGTCGAGTTCCATCCGGTGAGTTAAGGTGGTATACTTCCTGCACAGAACTTACTGTTTCCCATTGCTTAAAAGGAGAGAGAGGAGGCTCTATTATTCATGGAGCACTCTGTGTACCTGGTGGACCCTGCATAGGGCATTTTAGATACCTCCCGTAACCTAGTCTTCACAGAACACGGTCAGTTAAATTTTAATCTGTCCCTCCTATACGTGGATGAATGGAGTCCTAGAATAGTTAACTTGTCCAAGCTGAAAAAAGCTAGAATTAAGTCTATCTGAGCCCACAGCCAAGCTCCTTCTACTAAACCACATGGCTTGCTACAATTAGCTTGCAGGGCTATTTGTGTCCAAAGACCATGTCCGCTTTCCTCCCTCCTCTTCCTCTTGCCTCCTGTCTCCTTCTTCCTTTTCCTTTTCTTCTTTGTCTCTATTTTGTTGACCAAATATTTCAACCATCCTAAAAGATTAGAAAATTATGTATCACATATCTATGTACTGCCTAACACCAGAGTTTATAGATGTTAATATTTTTTATATTTCATTTAGATTTTACAAATATAATCAAAATATTACGTATTTCATTAAAAGCACCTCATTCTCATTCCTTGCTCATCTTTCTCAAAAGTGAATATTAGGGCAGCCCTGGTGGAGCAGCGGTTTAGTGCTGCCTGCAGCCCGGGGTGTGATCCTGGAGACCGGGGATGGAGTCTGGTGTCGGGCTCCCTGCATGGAGCCTGCTTCTCCCTCTGCCTGTGTCTCTGCCTCTTCTCTCTCTGTGAATAAATATAATCTTTAAAAAAAAGTGAATATTATCCTGAACTCGGTATGTATCCTTCCAGTCCATGTTTATAACACTAAAACATATATATTTATCCAAAAACAATATACATTTTTTCTATGTTTAGAATTATTTTGTAAGATTTAATATTTTACATGGTGATGCTATACAGTATGTATTTTTACAGCTTCCTTTAAAAAATCAATATTATTATTTAGAGACTTATTCTATGTAAATGTAGTTCATTTATAAATATACAATAATCATGTAAGCAGACAATACATACTCAGTTATAAATTTATCCACTCCCTTATGGATGACCATTCATATTGTTTACAGTACTTCCCATTACAAAGTGGCACTCAATGAATTCCTTCTATCTATATGATTCCTTATGCCCCTGTTCAAACTCTTCTAGGATCCCCTAAAAGTGGATTTGCTGGAGATAGGCAACGTACACCTTTAACTTTCCAGATATCGCCAAATGGCCTTACAAAGTGTTGCAGTGATGTAAATGGCATACACTAACAATGTAGAAGAATTTGCATGTGTCCATATGCTAGCAAATTATTAGTGTTATCAGACTTCTTAGTTGTTTTTTTTTCTTAATTGTTCTTAATGTTCAGGATATAAAATAGAATTTCATGTATTTAAATAAATGTTTCTTTAAACATAAAAATGTATTTTTAAAATTTACTTTATTTTATTTTTTTAAAGTTTTTAAAATTTTAATTTCAGTATATGTTAACATACAGTGTTGTATTCGTTTTAGGTGTACAATATAGTGATTCAACAAATCTGTATATTACTCAGTGCTCATCATGATAAGTGTACTCTTTAATCCCCATCACCCATTTCAGATTTTCCCACCCATCTTCCCCATGGTAACCACCAGTTTGTTCTCAAGAGTTAAGAGTCTGTTTCTTAGCTTATCTTTCTCTCTCTTTTTCCTTTTGCTCCTTTGTTTTGTTTCTCAAATTCCACATAGGAGTGAAACATATGGTATTTGTCTTTCTCTGACTTATTTCATTTAGCATTATACTCTGGGTCCATCTATGTCGTTGTGGATGGCAAGGTTTCATTCTTTATTATTATTATACATCTTCTTTATCCATTCATCTATCAATGGACATTTGGCTGCTTCTATAATTTGGCTATTGTAAATAATGCTGTGATAAACATAAGGGTGCATATATTCCTTCGAATTAGTGTTGTATTTTGTGTGTAAACATCCAGTAGTGAGGTTACTGGACTATAGGGCAGGTTTATTCAACATAAAAATATTTAACATCTTTTTCATAAATGTGATGTCTTTTCTCCGCTTACCTGCTCATATATTTTGCTGATTTTTTTTCTTTTGGTTTATTTACCTAATTTCCCTTTTCCTATTGATTTATGGGAATTCTTTAATATTTGTTTCTTTAAATATATTCCTCTTTGATAAGGGATACATAATGCAAATATCTTTTGTTCTGTTGCTTGTATTTTTACTTTGTTCATGATGTCATTTGTCATACAGAAATTTTCAATTTCAATATAAACAAACTTACCAAAATAATGTTTTGGATTTCTTTTGTTTCGCTTAAGATATAATTCTCAACCCCAATGCCATAAAGCTATTTAATATTTTCTTTATAAATTAAAATTTACATTTTTCTCTTTCCTTATCTAGACCATCCATCTGTCTAGAATTAGTTTTGTTTGTTTGTTTATGTTTTGCATAGAGTGACACCAGGTTTGGACTTTATCTTTTTCCACATGAGTATCCCTCAGTTCTGTCACATATCATTGAAAAGTTAAACCTTTTTCACATTAATTTGTATTGTCTCCTCTCTCCTATATAAAGAGAGCTGTTGCTATGTGCAACTTCAGGTAGTACCGTTCGTATCATATTCTACATGAATGGCACAATCCTAGAGCATATAGAATATAATGTAAATGGTATCCCCTGGAGCTATGGAATGTGGCAGCTCTGTAAATCTCTAGTATATGTGTTTGCTTGTGTATTGGATTCCAAGGGCTGCCAAAACAAATTACCACAAGCTGCATGGCTTAAAACAACAAAAATGTCTCAGTTGTGAGAGTGAGGATTCTTAAATCAAAGTGTTGGTAGGGTGATGTTCTCTTTTGAAGGTTCTAGGGGAGGATACTTCCTTGCTTCTTCCTAGCTTCTGGTTGTTGCCAGCAATCTTGGCACTTCTTGGCTTGTAGCTGCATCACTCCAATCTCTGACTCCATCATCAAATGGCATTCTCTCCTGTCTCTGTCCTCACATGACCTTCTGATAGGGACACTAGTCATTGGCTTAGGGCCCAGCCCACTCTAGTATGCCCTCATTTCAACTGTTTACATCTGCTAGCTACTTTCAAATAGGTTTATATTCTGAGGTGGACATGTATGTTGGGGGAGAACTATTTAAGTCTGTACAGTTTGATTGTTTTGGTGCAATTTCTGGGTTGTTGGCTTATTTATCTACATCTATGCCAAAAACACCTTATCAAATTATTGTGGCTTAATGGTAAGTCTTTACATATGGTAGAATGAGTCTTCAGTTCTCTCTAATATTATCTTTAAACATTTCTTGGCTTTTCTTTGCTCTTCAAAATCTATGATACCCCTTTTCAGAATTTTTGGTTGATTTTTGAGATTAATTTGGGAAGAGTCGGCATGCTTATGATAGTATATGTAAATAGCCCCATCTATTTAGGCCTATCTTCTGAACTAATTTCCTTTATACATGTTTTCCACATTTTTTTTTGTTATTTTTTCTTCTACATATCTAATGATTATTGTTTCTTTAATGAATGGAATATTTCTGATTGGTTGTTGCAGGGATTCAGGAACACAGGTGTTCTTTGTGTGTTTATCTTGTATCTAGTATCATTGTTGAATTCTCTTATTAGTTCTCATCATTTATCTCTAGAGTCTCTCTGATTTGCTGTATAGAAAATCATATTGCCATATAAAAAAAAAAAAAAAAAAAAAAAAAAGAAAATCATATTGCCTGTAATGAATAATTTTGGTTTTCCTTTGAATCATGATAATTATTTCCATTTTACCTTATCTTTTTGCAGTGCCTGGGACCTCCAGGGAAATTTTGTATAGAAGTAATGACAGCAAACATTATTTTCTGGCCTATCATACATTTTTACAATAATATTTTACTGCCCAGAGATTTTATGTTGTCATAGTAATGATCATAATCAAGGGTTTGTATTGTTTATCTCTAAGTTTTTGTCTCTCTCAGCCCTTCTCAGCTATTCCAATTTACAGAATCAGTTATATTTAATTCTCTACCATCAAGCCCAGAAATATACTATAGGACCCCTTTGCAACATTTGGTAAATTGGGAATTACATGTCCTGAGTCTGTGGTGAAAGCTTCTGACCCTCAGTCTTCTAAAATCTTTTGTTTCCTGAGACACAAACTGCTGGGAATTGCCTGAGCCCTTTCATTCTGGGTCTGGTGTCCTGTTATTTTTGTCAATTACTCCTTTGTAGAGTATGGACTAAGGATATAGACTGCTTCAAATCAGCATCATTTTCTGCAACCTGGATTCTCTTACCCATGGCACTCATTTGGCTACACATTTCCCTAGTGACTAGACTAGTAATTATAAGCTATAACTTTTTCATCTCTAACATACCAGAGCGTTAAGAATAGTGAATCACTCTGACAAAAAATAGCTACTGGCAGGAATGTGAGTGTACCAAAATCTCTGGAGAACTAAGAATAGCCTGGTAAAATGTCCCCAGGATCCCTAGGTAATTCTAATATGCCACTGTCTTCTTCCTACATTTTGGGATCATTGACCTTGAGGTAATTATTTCCTAGTTTTACCCATTGAGTCAGAGTCCTTGAGTGGCAAAACTTAAATTATTCAAATAGAGCCAAGTTTTCTGTGCCTCCTTAGATGCTGTGATTGGGGACTGCAAATCATTTCCCATTTCCCCTCACCAAGCATATACCTAATACAGCCCATCTCTTCTTGGATTTTTTTGTTTGTTTGTTTCAAGTTTTTATTTAAATTCTAGTTGGTTAACATATAGTGTAATATTGGTTTCAGAAGTACAATTTAGTCATTCATCACTTACATATAGCACCCAGTGCTCATCACAAGTGCCCTCCTTAATATCCATCACCCATTTAGCCCATCCCTTGCCAACTTCCCCTCCAGCAACCCCCTCAGCTTGTTCTCTATAGTTAGGAGTCTCCTATGGTTTACCTCCCTCTCTCTTTTTTCCCCCTTTCCCTATGTTCATCTGTTTTGTTTCTTAAATTCCACATATGAGTGAAATCATATGGCATTTGACTTTCTCTGACTTATTTCACTTAGCATAATACACTCTAGCTCTATCCCTGACCTTGCTGATGGCAAGATTTCATTCTTTTTGATGGCTGAGTAATATTCCACATATATAAAAAATTCCACTTCTTTATCTGTTCACCAGTTGATGGACATTTGAACTCTTTCCATAATTTGGCTATTGTTGATAATGCTGCTATAAAATTCAGGGTGCAGGACACCTCAGTGGCTCAGCGGTTGAGCATCTGCCTTTGGCTCAGGACGTGATCCTGGGGTCCTGGGATCGGGTCCTGCATCAGGCTTCCTACATGGAGCCTGCTTCTCCCTCTGTCTGTGTCTCTGCCTCTCTCTCTCTCTCTCTCTTTCTCTCTCTTTCTCTGACTCTCATAAATAAATAAATAAAATCTTCAAAAAAAATTTCAGAGTGCATGTGCCCCTTTGACTCAGTATATTTGTATTTTCTGGGTAAATACCTAGTAGTGTAATTGCTGGGTCATAGGGTCTTCTATTTTTAACTTTTTGGGGAGCCTCTATACTGTTTTCCAGAGTGACTGTACTAGTTTGTATTCCCACCAATAGTGTTAAGAGTATTACCTTTCCCCACATCCTCACCAACATTTGTTGTTTTCTGTGTTCTTAAATTTAGCCATTCTGACAGGTGTGAGGTGGGATCTCACTATGGTTTTGATTTGTATTTCCCTGATAATGAGTGATGTTGAGCATCTTTTCGGGTATCTGTTAGTCATCTGTATGTCTTCTTTAGACAAATGTCCCTTGATGTCTTCTTCCCATTTCTTAACAGAATTATTTTTTTTGGGAGTTGAGTTTGATAAATTCTTTATAGATTTTGGATACTAACCCTTTATCAGTTATGTCATTCTTCTTAGATCTTTTGAGGCACTGAAGACCTCGTGGTTAACTTTCTGCAGGTATTGGCAACAGAGCAGTCATTTTAAAAGTCTCCATTTAAAAAGAAATTCATTAAAAATAATGATCAGTAATTATAAATGCTCCACCATAAATAATCAAGAATTATTTTAAATTGGTAAAAATCTTACTTAATCTTTAATCTCCATCTTATTACTGTATTATCATATATGAAGAGCAGCAGCTATTTTGAAAATCAATTTAGTATCTCACTTCTTTTCAATGTATACATCTTGATTATATAAAATGCCTTTGTATGTTTTTGCAGTTTCGAAACAATTATAACAAATCCAATCATTATAACCTAGATACAATATTTTGATATGTATGGTAGTCTTGAATAAATTTATGCCAAAGCAATATAGAAAACACTTCATTATTTAGCATATGTTCACTGATTAGAGAAGGTTTTTCCTTTTTTTATTAACTTTTTTTCCTTTATTCAGTGGTTTTATTTTACCGACTTAGATTTATACTTATTGTTTCTTGGCTTTCAGCTTTCTAAAAAGGATACATCTCATTGGAATCTTAGCTAAGGAAATATAAAAAGACAAAAGAACAGAAAGAATTGGATGATTATGACATTTTCCAAATGATATTAAGATGCATTTACCTTGCCTCATCTATAAAGGAAACTGTCATGGTGACAACTGCAGAGACAGAATCTCTCCCTAGCTGAGAATTCAATTGGTTTTTAAGAATCATTGAGGCTGGAATTTCAGAGCCAGGTCTATAACTGGCCAGGAGAGAAACCCAGGGTAAGATCTTTTCTCCAAGTATCTCTTCCCTCATAGACACATTGGGTCTACCAAATGTTATCTTGGTGGACTGCCATAAGGATTAGAGATCACTTTTGAAAAGATCTTGATACACAAAAGGGATTCAATCAATGGTAAGTATTGTCTTCTAACCCTTGTTAAAGAAATATATAATTCAATTGCCATTTTCTTTTCTTTTCTTTTCTTTTTTAAGATTTATTTATTCATAAGAGACACAGAGAGAGAGAGAAAGAGGCAGAGACACAGGCAGAGGGAGAAGCAGGTTCCATGCAAGGAGCCCGACGTGGGACTCGATCCCAGGTCTTCAGGATCAGGCCCTGGGCCGATGGTGGCGCTAAACCCCTGAGCCACCCAGGCTGCCCACCATTTTCTTTTACCTAAAGACTAAAATCTAAGTCAAATTCATCATACTTTGTTGCATGCCTCCAAGAAATTAGGCATTAAAACAGTGAGCAAAGATAAGTGAAACACTGCCCCTTTCCTGATAGGTTATAATCTAGTTGAAAGGGACAAAATCAGACATATAACAAGATAACTGACAACCCAAAAAGCATTGGTGAGTGCCTAATGAAGGTTTGGCTCATTGTCATCTATATTAAAATATATACTGAATGAATAAATTAATTAGTTATGAGGAGACAGAAGGAATTTATCATCAGTTGGTCCTTTTTTTTTTTTTTTTTTTTTTTGATGGGTTGGATTTTAAGTGAGGAATTAGATAGGTTTGGATATACAGGGAAGAAAAGGAAAAACATTCTTTCCAGCAAGAGTAGAAAATGTGAGTTTAGTTCAAGGAATTGCAAGCAGGTTAGTTTGGCTGAATACAACAAAATAACTAATTGTTTTTGTGGCTTATTCACAAGAAGAGTAAAATACTTTTAAATTAATGAAAAGCACTAGAAAAAAAAAAAAAAGAAAAGCACTAGAAACATGAATGTTTGAAATTCAGACATTGAGAGAAACTGATGGTGGATAAAAAATGTTTTGGCCTAGTAGATTACCCATTTTTTGGAATTTACTCAAGTAAATACATATAAAGATTGACTAGAAAATCTGGTTGGAATCATTGATGAAACCCTCCTATGATTATAAATGAAGATTACAACTAACCTTTAGGGCCCAGTTACAATCACTTCAGAAACTAAGTAGATGTATTGCCTGATTCCAGTATCTCCTACCAACAAAATCTCACCTTTTCATTTAGATATGTTCCCATATCGGCCCTTCATGTTTGCTTACAAGCCAGGACAGCTGACTGTCATCTTAGGGATCTGTCATGTTCTTCTACTTCTACTAAATCTGCCCTTGGTGAAAGTCATCTCCCCTGAAAGGTAGCAAAAGCAGCTTGATTACTTTCTTTCTTTCTTTCTTTCTTTCTTTCTTTCTTTCTTTCTTTCTTCTTTCTTCTTTCTTTTCTTCTTTCTTTCTTTCTTTCTCTTTCTTTCTTTCTTTCTTTCTTTCTTTCTTTCTTTCTTCTTTCTTTCTTTCTTTCTTTCTTTCTTTCTTTCTTTCTTTCTTTCTTCTTTCTTTCTTTCTTTCTCTTTCCTTATTTACCATTTCTGATACAGCTTTTATGAGATTGCCAATGTCCATGCCAAGGATGCTTTATTCCTTTCCTTTAAAGCTGCTGCTCCTCAGGGTGGTATATACAGTTGGATTTTGTATAGAGATGGGAGGGACAGTCTTTCACCTGGATCTGAGGAATACTTTGTTTCTTGGACCCAAAGTAATACTGCTCATTGAACATCTGAAATTTTTTCATAGAGCCTCTTCGGTATTTTCTTCTCTCTTTAGCTCCCACAGGCAACTTTTCAATGCTTTCCCAAGAATAAAAGAATACTTCTAACAAGCAGACAGATACACAAATACAAGCAACACAAAACAAGCCATATGTGTTGCAGAGAATCAAAATACAGTTCAGACATATACGAAGTTCTATTCATATACAAAGAAAGTGCCATGACCCTCTCCCCTAAGAATTTCTAACCTCTTCTTCCTACTCACTTCTCAGAAGGATAAAATATTAAGGAGTTGCTCCTGGCTTGACCCTTTTAGTCTACCTATATTAGACATCATTCAGTTCACTTGTTTTACATTTAGAAAAACAATCAGTATAGGCACAACTCAATGGCTTATTCAATAGACTTAACTAGTTTTTCCAATTGTAAAGTCTCTACCTCTAGGGGAGAAAAGGTAAATTTTATTTTTTTATTTTTTATTTTTTTAAATAAATCTTTTTTATTTTTTTTAATTTTTATTTATTTATGATAGTCACAGAGAGAAAGAGAGAGAGAGAGGCAGAGACATAGGCAGAGAGAGAAGCAGGCTCCATGCACCAGGAGCCTGACGTGGGATTCGATCCTGGGTCTCCAGGATCACACCCTGGGCCAAAGGCAGGGGCTAAACCGCTGCGCCACCCAGGGATCCCAGAAAAGGTAAATTTTAGAATAATTGTGGCTTTTTTTCTCCAGTCCTTTTCAAATCTTCAAAGTTTCCCCTCAGATTAAAGTCTAAGCTTCCACTGATGTCCATGAATACATTTAGTCAAGTTAGAATGTTTCCTGTGCAATTTTTGGGTTACTCCTTTGGCTCTTAAACATTAAAAATTTGGGGGGAGGGAAAAAGTATGGGAGATAATTGCAGAGGTGTTACTAAATCAAGGTGCTAAGGACCTGAAGGAGTCAATGGAGTTTGTGGTACTGCTAGAATAATGGCTCTGTTGTGGTACAATTGATTTATAAGATGCTGTTAGCCAAGAAAAGTTACAGAAATGCTTCTGGGAAGTGTCTGCAGCAATCTTCAAAAAGGAAAAAAAGACAAAATAGAACAAAAAAAAACAAAACAAAACAAATGATCTGAAATCTACCACTCTGTCTCTGACAGAATCTACATTAAAGAGAATGTCTGGGTATTGAAATACCCTTTGGAATATTAAAAGGGTGCTATGTATTATTTGGTTAAATTGCAAGTATCAGGAAGAAGGATCATTAATAAGGAAGATGCTCACTGCTCATTGTTCTAGTAACAATAGACTCAAATGAATAATTACATGATAACAAGAGATAGGGCTTCAGTTTATCATAGAAATGCTCTTAATTAGACTTACTACACCACTGTATGTCTCATCTGAATTGCCCATGTATTATTGATAATCTTTATTGGATTATTTTACATATCATGTATTCATCTCGGTCTGATCAAGGCTCAGTTGTGTATTGCAATTTGCTAACTCTGGTTGGTTGGCTGGTGCATTGGAGTTCATCAGCCCCCGGTTCTAATTCAGGACGTCACTGAGGTATGAATAGATTAGGTTATTCTGCAGCCCAGAGGTTGATCCTTTATTAGCTCTTCAGTATTTGATAATTATAATGAAGATCACAACTGCAAGATCTAATTAAGTTTGGAACTTTCCAAAATTGACTTTCTGTAGAAAATTTCATGCTGAATGAATGTGACAATCCAGAAAATTAAAGAAATAGCCTCTTGCATGACTATATTTCATTTTCCTCTTCATACATAGAAACATAGAATCCTGGGGCTAAAAACAGGGTTGAACAACTTCCTAAATTAAGAACAATTTTGCACATGGGCAAGATTTTAATGTCTATTCCCATCCAAGAAAAGTTTGTACATAATAATGCTTCTCATGGCTATATAGCAGTTTAATTTTCCAAGTGTTTTTACCGGTGTTATCTTGCTTTATCCTCTCATCATCTGAATTAGGTAGGAGGGATGTTTATGATGTGACTGTGCACTGAGCTAGTAAGTTGTGGGTTCGATTAGTGGTAAGTTAACTTTCAGAGCTACCATTTTTTCCCCTGATAAATAAGGATGAAAATACTTCACAAAGGTCTTCTGAGGATTAGAAATGGTTTCTAGTGAGTCTGAGCTTTTTAGTATATGGTTGTGGTGATTCTCCCATCTACTGGGCCTGTCTTTGAGCTAGAATCCTGCCTCAGGCTGATAGTGTCCTTATTTCCAGGCACATGTGCCTAATTCATTCTGGATGTGGGGATGAGCGTCTCAGCAACAGTATTTGCCCTTAGGATTATGAGTCGCAGCAAATAGTCCAGCTGTAATTTCTATCACAAATACAAACGCAACTGTGAAAAGGAACTCATAATCACCAGATTCTAAATAAATTTTGCTCGGAAAACTGATGTAGTGGTACATTTTCCCTTCCACAGGAGGACAAACTTTCTCAGATGGTGCATCATTATTCTTAATAGGTCCACTTTAAACGCGTGTGCTGTACTCTTCTACTCTTCAGCGGGCCTCATCTGAACGCTATTCTAGGTCATATTCTGACTGTCCAGGCTCATCTCTCTCCTTATCTCCTTATTTGATTATATTCAGAAACAGGCGGGTATGCATTAAGAAGCCTGGATTATTGGCAGTGCAGCGTGCTTTGAGAGTCTAGGAAGGCCTTCCTTAACATGGAGGACCTTCTATGTGTTCAAACCTCACTCCCAGCTTTTCATCATGGATATGAGCCAACTCAGCAGAGACTGATTCCTTTGCAATCAACAGAAACAGTATAATAATAATAATAATAAGACTCAGGGCAGGTGGATTTTCATTGTGTGAAGTGGTAGAACACAAGAGGGTCTTGAGTTCGTCAAAGAAAAGAACCCTTGCCAGGTGCTGAGGAGCACAGGCAGTGGGGGGTGAAGAAGCTTGGCGTTCAAAGGGGAGGTGGGATAGCACCAAAATGCTGATGTCTATCAAAATGGTTTTCTTGGGCCAAATCTGTTGTCAAGACTTCTCTTGGCACACTTCTTAGCCTGCAGGAAATCAAAGTCAGTTTAGGTCATTACCAATGTTTGTTTTGGACCCTTGGCAAGAATAGGCATGGGCTCAACTATGTGGGGAGTTATATTCTGTTCTCCTGGTCTCCCTACTTCCCAGTGTCTCAAAACATTTATTTCATTGTTCTAAGAGAACTGGGGAGGAGAGAGACTCCATGTTTCCCTTTAGCCTTCACACTTTCCTTTCCACTGTTTTCCTGTCTGCCTTGGGAGTCCTCAGCTGTCACTGAGCAGCCCTCATTTAGATCTGAGAGACCCAACCATAATTCATTTTACAACTCCATACATTACGTAAATCTGTCCACATGGCTAATTGCTTTATATTTTGTCATTCATTTATTTAACATGTATTTATGAAACTTCTACCCTGTGCCAGGCACTGTTGTAGTATTGGAGATACATCAGTGAAAAAAGTACAAACGTCAACGAGGTTATGTTTACACTACAATCACTACATAACAGGCACTTTTCACAACTCTTTACATCCACTGGTTTATTCAATATGTATAGGTGGGATACTCTCATCTGCCTCATATTGCAGATGAGGAAATGGAGGAAAGTGACTTGCCCAAGTCATGCTATTAGTAAGCTATAAGGCTGCGATTTCAGCCTAAGCAAAATGAAGGATAGCAAGAGTGAATGGAGCTTTTCATATTTTAGATATATTGTGATACAAGACTACAATGGCTTCTCCGATAATAAATAAATCTTTTCAGAAAAGATGTAGAAACTGTCTTAGCTTCTAGTTGTCTGTCCTTGTGTCAAATACAGTAGTTGTGTGGAAGTGTTAGACCTGATATAAAACCCTAAATGCATCAAATGAAAGAGAATGAATAGTCCAAAGTATACGCTGTTTTCAGATGGATTAGGACACAGAATGTTTGAGTGACATTAAGTGATTTTCCTCATAATTGGTTAAAATTAAAAAAAAAAAGAGAACCAGGTAAATGTATAGTCACCCATATTTTAAAGACCATGGTAATTTGCCAAACTTTATGAGTTGTTGACTAAGGAATCCAAACTCTATCATGCAGTGGTTATTCTCTTAAAATAACTGGCCAGCCAGCTACCAACCTCTTGCGACTTGCAGGGCTTTGAGAAAACAACTCTTACAGAGCCAAATACATTAAACTATGTATCCCTTGGGCCAGAGATTAGTGCCCGAAATTTCTACTTTTTGTGGTTTTTATTACGTAAGAGGTTTTATAAAAATAAAATAATATTAGGAATAGTTACAACTGTTATCAGTTAATCTTTTAATAGTTAATTGATAGAAAATGGGAAAAACATAGAGCAGAATATGGTTAGAAGACAGATCAGTTAAAAACAAAGGAGAAAATAAACTTAAGAGGAATGGTAAAAACCATTTATTTAATTTTCATTATGCCCATGTTATTAAGATTCATTTTTGCTTATTACTAGAGCCAACATGCAAATTATTGAGACTCCAAAACTCATCTCTTCACCTCTCCCACTCCCTCACTGCCGATTCATTTATTCCTCCATTCAGTAAATGTTTGTTGAGTACCCACCACCACAAGGTCTGGCATATGATGGACACTCAACAGATAATCAATTTATTTTGATTTTAGAAAGCACCCTCTTTGTAGTGTGCAGGATGAGTTGGAAAAATGTAAGTCAAGAGGACTAGTTAAGTATAATTGTCTTGAAAAACTTTTGGTTATACCACATCAGAATAGATCTCTTGACTTCACAACCCCCCCCCCAAACATGCCAGTTTATGACATGTCATAAATGTGGCACACTGGATTCATACACTGTATACTTCCTAAAACATATACAAAAACAGAAATAAGAAAAGATTCCATAAAATTGAAAAAAAAAAAAAAACTCACAATGTTTTTCTGTTATCCTCTTTTTGACTATAATTAACCAGAATCTCAAAGCATAATATATATCTTGGGAAGATATGGGTGTAAATCCTTATTTCAGAGTCTTTATAATTTTGAAACTTTTTGATTTTTTGTCAGGTGTGATTAGATGTTCATTGTTTATACTTCCTAATGCAGCTGACAAGGTTCTAGAAATAGGGAATGGTTTGTACTTCCATTTGCCTGAGATTTGCTTGTGTTTGCATTTTTAGGATTACTCTTAATTTATGTCCGTTATTGTTTTCTGCAGTAATCCTTTCAAGCCCTGTGTCATGCAGTGAGAATTGCTTTTGTTAAAATGAGATAATATGATATGGAAATCCACTTGTTAAGTACTATGATGCTTGGAGTAAGTTGAAAGTAAATTAAAATGTCAGTACTACAACATCAACGCTTCCGTGTTGTAGAACTCTCACTGTTTCTGCAAGATTGCTTTGCCAATCTGACATGTTTGAACATCTGATGTGCAGACCAAGAAAGGGTACAGAATAAATTTGTATATTACTTAAACGTAAAACTCAATTTTTTCTCTAGCTTTAGGTAAAAAATAGAAAAACCTAGTATTTTCTTCCCACACCCCAAGGAATCATCATAGGAATCCCTGGACTTTTTGACGTCGTTGCCCTAGAGAATGCAAAAGGAAGCAGTGGAAGGGGACATGTGAAGAAAAACATATGAGGTAAAAAAGCAAGTGAATATGATGCTAAAGTCTTGCTCTTTCAATGATCCTTGTTTAATCAACTGAGTTTTTGTTTTTTTAATTTCTACTACTATAACTGTTATTTTGGTTCACAACTTATATCTGAAGTACCGCAAAGGATAATTATAATTTTAGGATATTTCACTTTTCTTATTTGTATTTATGTATATTTTCAAAATGTTGTATCATGGTATGCATTGTGAGGTATAAACAATGAAAACCTAATCATAGCGGAAAAAAATTCAGAAATAAAATTTTTGTAATAATATTTTAATTTTTACTAAAATTTTTTTTGTAATACTATTCTAAATTAAAATAAAAAGAACCAAGTTAAACACTGAAAATTTTTTTGTGTTTCTTTTCCAAAGATCTAAAAAATGTGTTACTTTTGTATGTTACATACCGACAACATTTGGCAATTTTTGCAGGTAAGTGTAAGAGAATCTGACGCCGGTCTGAAACCTTAAAATAAAATAGGCTCTTGATAATAAAAATTATATTTATATAATAAAGTATAATTTATATAATATGTACATATTATATATTATGTATAATATATGTAACATATATTAGTGTTATATTTATAGTTTGTGAATTATATATCCCTTTTCAATTTCATCTTTCTTTGCTCTGTTATTTATTCTTGTCACCTCTAAATCATAGACATGTCTACCAGAACCCAGGCAGAAGAAATAAAAAGGTGCAACCCATCAATTTAACTCTGTCTTACAATACTTAATAACAATAATGGAAGTTAATGTTTGACTTTTAGCTTACTAAATGTTTTCACATTCATCTTTTTATTTGATTCCTTCCAAATTCTGAAGTAGATATTAATATTATTAGTAGTATCATATCTCCATTTTATAAATGAGGAGGTTAACAGTGGAGCGACTTGCTCAAGGGATTCATGTCCAGCAAGTATAAGAGACAGGAATTAAAAATCTCATGACTTCCGGAGAGGGGCAAGAGAGCAGAAGAGGAGGGTCCCCGAGTCACCTGTCCCCACCAAGTTACCTAGATAACCTTCAAATCATCCTGAAAATCTACGAATTCGGCCTGAGATCTAAAGAGAGACCAGCTGGAACGCTACAGTGAGAAGAGTTCGCGCTTCTATCAAGGTAGGAAGACGGGGAAAAAGAAATAAAGACACAAAAGGCCTCCAAGGGGGAGGGGCCCCGCGAGGAGCCGGGCTGAGGCCGGGGCGAGTGTCCCCAGGACAGGAGAGCCCCGTCCCGGAGGAGCAGGAGCTGCACCAACCTTCCCCGCGGAAAGGGGCCCGCAGGGAGTTAGAGCAGGACCCAGGAGGGCGGGGATGCCCTCGGGCTCCCTGGGACACTAACAGGCACCTGCGCCCCGGGGAGAGTGCGCCGAGCTCCCTAAGGGATGCAGCGCAGGGCGGGACCCGGAGCAGCTCGGAGGGGCTCGGGCGGCGGCTCCGCGGAGGGGGCTGCGGGGCGGGAGCGAATCCAACAGCGCAGGCCCCGGAGCACAGGGCGCGGGGACACAGCCCAGGATCCGGCCTCCCCCGGGACAGGCAGAGGCCGGGAGGGCCCAGGACAGCGAGGACGCTCCTGCCCCGAGCTGAGCAGATCAGCGGCCCCGCCCCGAAGCATCCAGGCCCTGCAGACGGAGAGCCCCGGAGCTACTGCGGGAGCTGACTCCAGGGCTGCAGAGCTGGCCCCGCCACTGGGGTTGTTCCTCCTGGGGCCCCACGGGGTAAACAACCCCCACTGAGCCCTGCACCAGGCAGGGGGCAGAACAGCTCCCCCAAGTGCTAACACCTGAAAATCAGCACAGCAGGCCCCTCCCCCAGAAGACCAGCGAGACGGACCAGTTCCAGGGGAAGTCAAGGGACTTAAAGTATATAGAATCAGAGGATACTCCCCCGTGGTTTTTTTTTTTTTTCTTTCTTTTTCTTCTCTCTTTTTTTTTCTTTTTTTCTTCCTTTTTTCTTTTTTCTTTTTCTCTTTTCTTTCCTTCTTTCTCTCCTCTCTTTTTCTCCTTTTCCCAATACAACTTGTTGTTGGCCACTCTGCACTGAGCAAAATGACTAGAAGGAAAACTTCACCTCAAAAGAAAGAATCAGAAACAGTCCTCTCTCCCACAGAATTACAAAATCTGGATTACAATTCAATGTCAGAAAGCCAATTCAGAAGCACTATTATACAGCTCCTGGTGGCTCCAGAAAAAAGCATAAAGGACTCAAGAGACTTCATGACTCCAGAATTTAGATCCAATCAGGCAGAAATTAAAAATCAATTGAATGAGATGCAATCCAAACTAGAGGTCCTAATGACGAGGGTTAACGAGGTGTAAGAACAAGTGAGTGACATAGAAGACAAGTTGATGGCAAAGAGGGAAACTGAGGATAAAAGAGACAAACAATTAAAAGACCATGAGGATAGATTAAGGGAAATAAACGACAGACTGAGGAAGAAAAACCTATGTTTAACTGGGGTTCCCGAGGGCGCCAAAAGGCACAGAGGGCCAGAATATGTATTTGAACAAATCATAGCTGAAAACTTTCCTAATCTGGGAAGGGAAACAGGCATTCAGATCCAGGAAATAGAGAGATCCTGCCCTAAAATCAATAAAAACCATTCAATACCTCGACATATAATAGTGAAGCTTGCAAATTCCAAAGATAAAGAGAAGATCCTTAAAGCAGCAAGAGACAAGAAATCCCTGACTTTTATGGGGAGGAGTATTAGGGTAACAGCAGACCTCTCCACAGAGACCTGGCAGACCAGAAAGGTCTGGCAGGGTATATTCAGGGTCCTAAATGAGAAGAACATGCAACCAAGAATACTTTATCCAGCAAGGCTCTCATTCAAAATGGAAGGAGAGATAAAGAGCTTCCAAGACAGGCAGGAACTGAAAGAATATGTGACCTCCAAACCAGCTCTGCAAGAAATTTTAAGGGGGACTCTTAAAATTCCCCTTTAAGAAGAAGTTCAGTGGAGCAATCCACAAAAACAGGGACTGAATAGATATCATGATGACACTAAACTCATATCTATCAATAGTAACTCTGAACGTGAACGGGCCTAATGATCCCATCAAAAGGCGCAGGGTTTCAGACTGGATAAAAAAGCAGGACCCATCTATTTGCTGTCTACAAGAGACTCATTTTAGACATAAGGACACCTACAGCCTGAAAACAAAAGGTTGGAAAACCATTTACCATTCAAATGGTCCTCAAAAGAAAGCAGGGGTAATCATCCTTATATCAGACAAACTAAAATTTACCCTGAAGACTATAGTGAGAGATGAAGAGGGACACTGTATCATACTTAAAGGATCTATCCAACAAGAGGACTTAACAATCCTCAATATACATGCCCCGAATGTGGGAGCTCCCAAATATTTAAATCAATTAATAACCAAAGTGAAGAAATACTTAGATAATAATACACTTATACTTGGTGACTTCAATGTAGCTCTTTCTATACTCGATAGGTCTTCTAAGCACAACATCTCCAAAGAAACGAGAGCTTTAAATGATACACTGGACCAGATGGATTTCACAGATATCTATAGAACTTTACATCCAAACTCAACTGAATACACATTCTTCTCAAGTGCACATGGAACTTTTTCCAGAATAGACCACACACTGGGTCACAAATTGGGTCTGAACCGATACCAAAAGATTGGGACCGTCCCCTGCATATTCTCAGACCATAATGCCTTGAAATTAGAACTAAATCACAACAAGAAGTTTGGAAGGACCTCAAACATGTCGAGGTTAAGGACCATCCTGCTAAAAGATGAAAGGGTCAACCAGGAAATTAAGGAAGAATTAAAAAGATTCATGGAAACTAAGGAGAATGAAGATACAACTGTTCAAAATCTTTGGGACTCAGCAAAAGCAGTCCTAAGGAGGAAATACATCGCAATACAAGCATCCATTCAAAAACTGGAAAGAACTCAAATTCAAAAACTAACCTTACACATAAAGGAGCTAGAGAAAAAACAGCAGATAGATCCTACACCTAGCAGAATAAGAGAGTTAATTAAGATTCGAGCAGAACTCAACGATATCGAGACCAGAAGAACTGTGGAACAGATCAACAAAACCAAGAGTTGGTTCTTTGAAAGAATTAATAAGATAAATAAACCATTAGCCAGCCTTATTAAAAAGAAGAGAGAGAAGACTCAAATTAATAAAATCATGAATGAGAAAGGAGAGATCCCTACCAACACCAAGGAAATACAAACGATTTTAAAACCATATTATGAACAGCTATACGCCAATAAATTAGGAAATCTAGAAGAAATGGACGCATTCCTGGAAAGCCACAAACTACCAAAACTGGAACAGGAAGAAATAGAAAACCTGAACAGGCCGATAACCAGGGAGGACATTGAAGCAGTCATCAAAAACCTCCCAAGACACAAAAGTCCAGGGCCAGATGGCTTCCCAGGGGAATTCTATCAAACGTTTAAAGAAGAAACCATACCTATTCTCCTAAAGCTGTTTGGAAAGACAGAAAGAGATGGAGTACTTCCAGATTCGTTCTATGAGGCCTATAAGCATCACCTTAATTCCAAACCAGACAAAGACCCCACCAAAAAGGAGAATTCAGACCAATATCCCTGATGAACATGGATGCAAAAATTCTCAACAAGATACTAGCCAATAGGATCCAACAATACATTAAGAAAATTATTCACCATGACCAAGTGGGATTTATTCCCGGGACACAAGGCTGGTTCAACACTCGTAAAACCATCAATGTGATTCATCATATCAGCAAGAGAAAAACCAAGAACCATATGATCCTTTCAATAGATGCAGAGAAAGCATTTGACAAAATACAGCATCCATTCCTGATCAAAACTCTTCAGAGTGTTGGGATAGAGGGAACATTCCTCAACATCTTAAAAGCCATCTACAAAAAGCCCACAGCAAATATCATTCTCAATGGGAAAGCACTGGGAGCCTTTCCCCTAAGATCAGGAATAAGACAGGGATGTCCACTCTCACCACTGCTGTTCAACATAGTTCTGGAAGTCCTCGCCTCAGCAATCAGACAACAAAAAGACATTAAAGGCATTCAAATTGGCAAAGAAGAAGTCAAACTCTCCCTCTTCACCGATGACATGATACTCTACATAGAAAACCCAAAAGCCTCCACCCCAAGATTGCGAGAACTTATACGGCAATTTGGCAGCGTGGCAGGATACAAAAATCAATGTCCAGAAATCAATGGCATTTCTGTACACTAACAATGAGACTGAAGAAAGAGAAATTAAGGAGTCAATCCCATTTACAATTGCACCCAAAAGCATAAGATACCTAGGAATAAACCTAACCAAAGAGGTAAAGGATCTATGCCCTAAAAACTATAGAACACTTCTGAAAGAAATGGAGGAAGATGCAAAGACATGGAAAAATATTCCATGCTCATGGATTGGCAGAATAAATATTGTGAAAATGTCAATGTTACCCAGGGCAATTTACACGTTTAATGCAATCCCTATCAAAATTCCATGGACTTTCTTCAGAGAGTTAGAACAAATTATTTTAAGATTTGTGTGGAATCAGAAAAGACCCCGAATAGCCAGGGGAATTTTAAAAAAGAAAACCATAGCTGGGGGCATCACAATGCCAGATTTCAGGTTGTACTACAAAGCTGTGGTCATCAAGACAGTGTGGTACTGGCACAAAAACAGACACATAGATCAATGGAACAGAATAGAGAATCCAGGAGTGGACCCTGAACTTTATGGTCAACTAATATTCAACAAAGGAGGAAAGACTATCCACTGGAAGAAAGGCAGCCTCTTCAATAGATGGTGCTGGGAAAATTGGACATCCACATGCAGAAGAATGAAACTAGACCACTCTCTTTCACCATACACAAAGATAAACTCAAAATGGATGAAAGATCTAAATGTGAGACAAGATTCCATCAAAATCCTAGAGGAGAACACAGGCAACACCCTTTTTGAACTCAGCCACAGTAATTTCTTGCAAGATACATCCACGAAGGCAAAAGAAACAAAAGCAAAAATGAACTATTGGGACTTCATCAAGATAAGAAGCTTCTGCACAGCAAAGGAAACAGTCAACAAAACTAAAAGACAACCTACAGAATGGGAGAAGATATTTGCAAATGACGTATTAGATAAAGGGCTAGTTTCCAAGATCTATAAAGAACTTATTAAACTCAACACCAAAGAAACAAACAATCCAATCATGAAATGGGCAAAAGACATGAGGAGAAATCTCACAGAGGAAGACATAGACATGGCCAACAAGCACATGAGAAAATGCTCTGCATCACTTGCCATCAGGGAAATACAAATCAAAACCACAATGAGATACCACCTCACACCAGTGAGAATGGGGAAAATTAACAAGGCAGGAAACCACAAATGTTGGAGAGGATGCGGAGAAAAGGGAACCCTCTTGCACTGTTGGTGGGAATGTGAACTGGTGTAGCCACTCTGGAAAACTGTGTTAAAAATAGATCTGCCCTATGACCCAGCAATTGCACTGCTGGGAATTTACCCCAAAGATTCAGATACAATGAAATACCGGGACACCTGCACCCTGATGTTTATAGCAGCAATGGCCACAATAGCCAAACTGTGGAAGGAGCCTCGGTGTCCATCGAAAGATGAATGGATAAAGAAGATGTGGTCTATGTATACAATGGAGTATTCCTCAGCCATTAGAAACGACAAATACCCACCATTTGCTTCAACGTGGATGGAACTGGAAGGTATTATGGTGAGTGAAGTAAGTCAATCGGAGAAGGACAAATGTTGTATGTTCTCATTCATTTGGGGAATATAAATAATAATGATAGGGAATATAAGGGAAGGGAGAAGAAATGTGTGGGAAATATCAGAAAGGGAGACAGAACATAAAGACTCCTAACTCTGGGAAACTAACTAGGGGTGATGGAAGGGGAGGAGGGCGGGGGGTGAAGGTGAATGGGTGATGGGCACTGAGGGGGGTACTTGATGGGATGAGTACTGGGTGTTATTCTGTATGTTGGTAAATTGAACACCAATAAAAAATAAATTTATTATTAAAAAAAATTTCATGACTTCCTTTTTTCCAAATAATATTCTGTGTTCCTTTTCTGTATCCCATTGTACAATGCATTTTTTTCCCCTTAATTAGCAGCTTTGGTAGGGAGTGTAGGGGAAAAAGAGGTTAGACCTTTCACAATCCTTTAAATATGAGACATAACAAATTAAGAAAAAAATAATGTACAGAAAATAGTATAATAGACATCTATATATCAACCATCAATTTAAATAACTTAATATTTTGCAAAATTCATTTCACATCTCCATCTTTAAATACAGCGATTAATCCTATGGAATATTTATGTTTAAAGTTTTTAGTTTCATTCCTTTTCTTCTCCTTATTCCAGAATTATTCTGAAGTTGTAATATATATTCCCAAATGTTTTTATACCTTTTAGCCTTTTATAATAAAAATATTATTTGGGTTTAAAAAATTATGTATATAAATCTGTGTGTTGGTGTGGGGGCATTATGCCATGTTTTATTTTTATTTTTTTTTAAATTTTTTATTTATTTATGATAGTCACACAGAGAGAGAGAGAGAAAGAGAGAGACAGAGACATAGGCAGAGGGAGAAGCAGGCTCCATGCACCGGGAGCCCGACGTGGGACTCGATCTCGGGTCTCCAGGATCGCGTCCTGGGCCAAAGGCAGGCGCCAAACCGCTGCGCCACCCAGGGATCCCTATGCCATGTTTTAATAGGCAACTTTTCTTTTTTCATTTTAACATCATGATGTGAGCATTTGATTCATTCATTTACATTCTTGTTTAGTATTTCATTGCATAAATAAGCTACATTGCATTTCCTAATTGAGAGCAACTTGGGTGTTTATGTTTTTTTCTGTCACAAACATTTCTGCAGTAAGCACCTTTTATATGTCTCCTTTTCCGTACATATGAGAGACTTTAAGATAAGTCTCTAAGAATTTAGAGATTTCTGGATCTTAAGGTATGTGTACCATTAAAAGGGAATTCCAAATTGCTCACCACCATGGTGGTACCAGTTTGCACTCTCACCAAAGTTTCCATATTTCAATGTGCATATTTTCATAGTATTACTAGGCTATTCGTTTTGTTAACCTAATGGATATGAAATAGTGTTTCATTGTTAAATATTTATGTCCCTGATTTTTAGTGAATTTGAAAAATTTTAAATATTTTATCAACAAGTCATGTTTTTTTTGTGTGTGTTTCCTAATTCCTTTGCTCATTTTTTTTCTATTGGGTTACTTGTCTTTTCCTTAGTAATTCATGGAAGTTTTATATATTTTGGATTATAATCTATTTTTAGATGTAAGGATCATAAATGTCTTCTAATTTGTGGCTTTTCTTTTTGTTTCATTTACTTTGTCTTACAGACTTCTATTTTTGTTTAGAAAATACCTCCTCTCTCCCTAAGTTTTTGTACAGAAATCTTTAAAGCCTATGATGTCATTTGAAATATGCTCTGCCTTCTTCATTATGATGAAATTCCATTTACCACTGAAGATTTAAAATTTTAAAATGAATGATTGGAAGTAAGCCAATTTGAAAAGGCTACATACCATATGATTCCAACTATATGACATTCTGGAAAATGCAAAACTATGGAGACAGTAAAAACATCAGGGGTTGCCGGGGGCTTAGAAAGAGGGAGAGAGGATAAATAAATGGAATACAGGGGATTTTTAGGACTGTGTAACTATTCTGCATGGTATTGTAATGTTTGATGCATGACATTATACATTT
This sequence comes from Vulpes lagopus, assembly GCF_018345385.1. Lineage (NCBI taxonomy): Eukaryota > Metazoa > Chordata > Mammalia > Carnivora > Canidae > Vulpes > Vulpes lagopus. The sequence continues at coordinate 67,788,089 of NC_054829.1, forward strand.
ATCAAAACTCACAGAATGTACCAACATAAGCATTAAATTATAATGCCAATTATGGACTTTAGTTAAAAATGTATTCTTATTGGTTCATCAGTGATAACAAATACACCACACTAGTGCATGATGTTAATAAAGGGGAAAGCAAATTGGAGGGTCAGGGAGCGTATGGGAGCTCTCTGTATTCTCTATAAACATAAAAATTTTCTAAATAATAGTCTATTGATTTAAAGGAATGCCTTCTCGGGCAATGAATGCTTTGCTTCTACATATAAAAGTGATTAGAACCCTGAGGGAAGTATTTGAAAATAACTGGTTTTGAAGCACCTGGGTGGCTCAGTTGGTTAAGTGCCCAACTCTTGATTTTGGTTCAGGTCATGATCTCAGGGTCCTGGGATGGAACTCTGTGTTGAGCTCCACGGTCAGTGGGTCATCTGCTTGAGATTCTCTCTCTCCATCTCCCTGTGCCCTCCTCCCTAAAATATATACATAAATAAAATTTTAGAAAGAAGTAAAGGAAAGAACTGGTCTTACAAGTCAGAGATATTTTACCTGGTGACTAGAATGCCCAGGTGCCCAGGTTGGTATATGTTTATGCCTGTTGTCCTGGTGTAATTAGCATCTTCCATCACTCTCAGAAAATGTTCCATTTAGACAATAAGTTATATGACCATCCTGCTGGTAGCCCTATAGGCTTAGCTATCAAATATGAGAGATATAGATTTCTTTTTCTAAAATAGGTTGGAAGGTGGTTTATAGATATCTTCTCAAATTCCCTCACTCTTGCTATAAGAAGCAGCTTAGTTTTCAACATGATGATTACCTCTGGCTCTGTGCTCAGGAATGACAGTTATAATTAATAACTGGGGAAAAAATCATAGTTTATGCTAGAAGACAAGTGTGGTGTCAGTAGAGGTATGTGTTAGAAAGCAACAGATGTGACTCACTGGAAAAAGGAATTGAAATATTTCTTCTTGATGTGAAGCATGAAGATAAGCTTGCCGTTCTCAATTCTGCTTTGCTCTTTATCTTGCTCTGCTAGCTCCTCTACAGGGATAAGTGTACTTGGGCTAGAGTACCAGTTGTGCTACATGGTCTGAGATAAGACAATCTTTTGGGGTCTCAGTTTCCTTCCTTGGAAAATAAAACACTTAAGTCAGATAATCTTTTTCTTTTAGTTCTACAATTATATGATTATGTGTTCTACAATTTTTAGATGTGCTGCTGAAGCCAAGAGTAGTGGGAGATAAGCCAGGAAAAATAAATGAGGCACAAAAGTAGAGGTTCTGAGAAGTTCAGAGTTGAGACTTGCCCTTCCACACGTGAGACAGCAGCTGGCATCAACCAAACATTCACATAGAGAATAACCATAATATCAGATAAAAAAATAACAAATAATTGTTTGAAGGAGATGGTGAGAACCAGTCAGTATTTGAGGGACCATGATTACAAAGAGAAGGTAACTAAGAACTTTTTGCTTCATTTGTCCCTTCTGGAAATTAGCTAGGTTTGTATGTGGGAACCTGGGGGTAGCTCTTACTAAGAGACATAGGAACTGGCAAAGCTTTGGCAACTGTGTGAGGCTGGAGAGAAAAACTCAGATTTCAGGGCTGTCAAAGCAGCTAGGGCTCAAAGGTCCATGTTCCTGAAATAAAGAAAAGCACAAATAAATAAGCCTGACCCCCGGCCTTTTGTTTTTGGAAAATGCTAAATTCTTTGAAAAAAGGAAAAGATTTATTTATTTATTTATTTATTTATTTATTTATTTATTTATTGGAGGGGAAAGCAGAGAGAGGGAAAGAAGGAGAGGGAGAGAGAGGGAGAATCTCAAACAGACTCCCCACTGAGCATGGAGCCTGACTCGGGGGTCTATCTCCAGACCCTGAGATCATGACCTGAGCCAAAACCAAGAGTTGGACACTTAATTGACAGCCAACCAGGTGCCTCAGGAACATGTTAAATTCTTAAGCTGCTCAGTGTTAGAATGTAAGATGCACAGCAAAAATGTGTTGAAAAGTGTCGAGTTGTTAACAGGCTCATAGCCTCAAGGAGAGGGGATAAATAGGGTTCAAGATATGTTGAAGAAGGGCCTTAATCCCAGGCTTTTGGTCAGGCTCTCTAAGAGGCTGTTCTCCAGGACTGTGGGGACAGAGGGAATAGAGGTAGATTGAGGCTTACTAAAACTGAAATCCAGTCTCAGCTCAGTCATGGGTTAGATGAAGGAATTTTGTTTTTTTCCCTAGCTGAGTGGGGAGATGACAGATGACATTATCTTAAGACCGTACACATTTTCATACAAGGTATATAATATTCAATAAAAACATGCATGCAGAGATACACACAAAGAACAGGTCCAGAATTTTTTTAAAAACAGACAATACAGAGTAGCATATAGAACACAAACCATCATTTAGAGCCCTGAGTTTAAGCAACCACAGCAGCATGTAACCAGGACCATAAGAGGGTGGGGATTGCTACAAGGACAATTCACCTACGTGCCTACAAGGAACGGTTACATCGATTTGGACACTTTGTGTTGTAAATGGAAGAAACCCTATTTCTAACAGACTAAAACAATCAAAATCTCTTATTGGCTCATTCGCTGGTAAGTCCAGAAATGGGCTAGGCTTCTGGATTTTTTTGGGGGGGGGGTTCAAATCTGTCATCAAAGACACCTTTGCGTCTGCTATCAGTCTTCCCTCATAGCAGCAAAAGGGCTGCAGTAATTCTAGACTTCACGTGCACACAATTCTGTAGAAGAAAGGAGATGGCTGTAGACTGCTAGCTTTCTCATAGTTATGAGAAACATTCTAGATCTGAACCCTCCAGGAAACATTTTTTTTAGAACTAATTGGCACAAATTGGGTTCAGTGTCAATTACCGGACATAATCCCTGTGACCAATAACTCTGACACCTGAAATGGGAAAGCTCTAATTGGTTTAAAATAATCATGGTCCACTTCCAGAGCAGAGCACTACACATTTCAAAAGCAGAGTAAGAGGTGTTGAGGAAGCTACAATCAATAGCTACTATGGAAGCTTTGAATAAATATGTGCATGGTGAAAGAAACAACATGCAACTATAAAAAAAAAAAAAAAAAAGCTGGGCGCCTGGGTGGTTTAGTTAGTTAAGTGCATGCCTGCCTGCCACTCAGGTCATGATCTCCTGGTCCTGGGATTAGCCCCATGTTGGGATCCCCACTCAGTGGGGAGTCTGCTTCTCCCCCCATCATCCCCTCCCCCACCCTGCTCATGCTCTCTCCCAATAAATAAATAAAATCTTTTTAAAAAGCCTAGAGAAAAGAGAAAATATATAATTATTGCAGGTAAGGTGACCATCCCAGAAGAACATGTGTCACAGAAAACAAAATTTCCCACAGCAAATGGGGTAACTGTCAAATTTAAGGTGACTAAATACATGAGGGAAAAGAGTAAAAAGACTAACAATTTGGAAGATAGTGTAAACTGAAAGGGGATATTGCTAAGCCAATAATAAAAAAAATAAGACCTTCAATAAAAAGAACTACAACACTGGATTACTTTATAAATTAGAAATAGAGCAGTATAGAACCAACATGGGTACCAATCAAATCACTAATGTGGGGAAATTCCTAGGAAAATAAGCCAAAAGAGAGCAGAGAAGATAGAGAAATAGTATCAAAAGAGGCTGTTATACATACGGAGGTCAGAAATTAGAGATTATATGTGTCAATAATTGAAGTACAGAATAATGTAGGAAGAAAATGGCCTATTTTCAAAGATGTGATAGAAACCCCCTCCCCTTGAAATGAAAGAAAATATGATACCGTATGTCAAAAACATGTTACTCTCTACCAGGAAAAACTGTTGTCAAAGAACACATAAACACATATATATATATATATATATATATATATACTGGGGAAGATTATTGAATTTTAAGCTCCTTCCTCTACAGAAGAAAAAAAAATCCTAGGTTTTAAATTCGGAAAATGGAAATGTGCCTCAAGGATAAATAATCTGATCCATAGATGTAATGTTATTCTACTAAAAATCTGAAGTTTGTGTGAATGGTTTTATGCACATGTGTGCATAAATGCATTTATAATATATATAACTCATTTATAAATGGAACTTGACAAGGAATTTAAAATTTCTACCAAAGAAAAAGGGGTGGATGATATTCAAACACTCCTGAAGAAGAACAAGATGAAAGAGACTTGCCTTGCCAGAGCTATAGTTACCTAGAATAATTGTGATCATAGGATACTGGCACAGGAGGAACAAATATACAAGTGTAATAGAGTAGATGATCTCTAAACATAATAGCTTATATAATGAAATTTGATTTATGACAGAGTTGGATTGCAGGTCAGTAATGAGAAATGGACCTTTCAATCTATCCTAGTCTGGACTTTTCAATAGTGGTAGGATAATTGATTAGACATGAGAAAAGAAAGAAACTGGACTCCAGTTTTATGCTTATGGCAAAATAAATTTCAAATGGATTAAAGAGGGAATCATTGTAATATCTTAGGCAAAGAAGGTTCTTAAATAAGAAAAAAAAGGGTACAACATAAGGGAAAAAATTGGATAAATTTGACTCAAGCAAAACCACGGACTCCTGTTTATCAAAAGACACCTTAAAGATGGTGTTGGCAAGGGTTTAAGCAATCAGAATTCTTAGGCCTTGCTGGTGGAAATATAAATCTGCACAGCCATCTTGGAAAAGTTTGTATTATCTTGTAAATAATCAAAACTACCCTGCTTCCTTGATACGCCCTAGAGAAAAGATGTACGTGAGCCCCAGGACATAGTGTAAGAATGTTTGTAGCAGCACATTTTCTAGAAGTAAAAACAGATAAACACAGAGACATTGGAAATACCCAAATACCACTCATGTATAGAATGAATGAGTTCTTTGTGGATGCATTCCATGAATGCTAGAAATCTGTGTAAAAGAAGAAACTACATCTACTACAAGAACATGGAGGGATCCCTGAGTGGCTCAGCGGTTTAGCACCTGCCTTCAACCCAGGGCATTGTCCTGGGATCCTGGGATCGAGTCCCACATCGGGCTCCCTGTATGGAGCCTGCTTCTCCCTCTGCCTGTGTCTCTGCCTCTCTCTCTCTCTCTCTCTCTGTATCTCTGTCTCTCATGAATAAATAAATAAAATCTTTTTAAAAAAAAGAACATGGAAAAATCTCAGGAACATAATTTTGAGGGAAACAAAGCAAATCATGGCAGGATACATAGGATATGATTCTATTTGCATGCAAAGCTAAGTTTGAAACAATTTCTCAGAAATTATTGAACTGGAAAAAATAGAGGCAGAATCAATGAATAAATATAAGAATTGCATCTTTGAAAAATCAAAACCAAACCTAAACTAGATAAAGCTGCCTAAAGTAATCAAGAAGCAAAATAGGAAAAACACAAATATATATACAATTAAAAATGAATGTTTTCGATTGCTCCTTTTCCAAATTACTACAAAGTGGCTTAAAACAACACAAACTTATTATCTCACAATTCTGTAGGTCAGAAGTATAGGTAGGCTTAGGTGATCATCTGGTTCCTCTGGCATAGGGCTCAAAAGGATGAAATGAACATATCAAGTCAACCTGGACTCTCATTCTGAAGCTCTGGGGTAGAGTCTGCTTACAAGCTCATTTAAGCGTTGGCAAAATTCGCTTGCTTGTGGTTGTAGGTTACTGTCTCCTTGCTGACTTTTAGTGGGGAGACTCTCTGAGCAGCTTCAAACCAGTAGCTGTGCATCAAATCCTTCTCACACATCTAATCTCCCCCATGTTCTTCCTGCCGTGTTCCTTCTGCCATATTTTTTTACTCTTTTCTCTATTTTCTCTATTTTTCTATATTTTCTATATTTTCTCTATTTTTCTCTAACTATAGAGAAAGTTCTCTGCCTTTAAAGGTTTCTTTCTGTGCTTTGATCATGTCCACCAGGATAATTCAAGAAAATCTCTCCTTCTCAAGGTCTATGGCCTTGTCCTATTTGCATGCACAAATTTTTCTCTTTTGCCATGTAACATAATATTTAAAAACTCTGGGAATTAGGGCATGGGCATTGGGCAAAGGGGCAGAGAGACAGGGCATTAATCTGCCTACTGTAAAAAAATAAGGAAGGAGAAATAACTCCTGATGCAGAAAAACATAAGATAAATTATAAAGCACAAATTTATGCAAATAAGTGTGAAAACCTACAGAAATGGATGATTTTGTAAGAAAATGTGATTTACTAAATTTATTATGAAATGAGGCAGAAAAAAAATATATCCATGCAAGGGAATTAAGACTATTAAATTTCCTGCAAAAATACCAGTCCAAATGATTTCACAGTTGATTTTTTCAAACCTTCAAGGAATAGATAATTTCCAATGTTATCTACATGATCCCAGCACATTGAGAAAATGGTGTGCTATTTATTATTTATTGGTATCCAGCCTCTTCTCGGACCGTCTGAATTCTCTTCTGCAAGGATTTTGCTAGCAGGGTTCTGGTTAATTCTGCCAATTGGAGGCACTAATATAAGATTAGGAAGGGAGAGGAATGGAAAAGCAAAGTTCTCCTTCTGGCAATGGTGGCAGGTCCAGGGCAGGTATGAGCAGGCTCCACAGTAGCAGTGATGCAGAGTCCAAAGGCAGTGGTGGTCATACAAATACGTGGATATCTCTCTTTCCGGGCCTGCAACTATAACCTGTAGGTCCTGATCTCAGGGTGATATCTTGCTCTTCAGCCCTACCAAACATTTTGAGACCCAATTTCCTATTTCAGCTCCCTCTCCACAGGAAATATCTTGAATGCTTTCTGTGCTTCTTATTCGAATCTGACAGATACAGAGGTAAGCATTTGAGCAGGCTTTTATAAAGCCTGCTCAAATTGATCACATAATTTGACAAACACAGCATAAAAAGGAAATGTCAAACTGGATTTATTAATGAACGTCAAAGCAAAACTTCTAAATAAAACGTTATATAAAATATTAAAATAAAAACAGAATTTAATGAATACTTTTATAAGTAATAAATCATGAGTAACTGGGGCTCATCTCAAAGTCATTTATCATATCAATATGTCGAAGGAGAACAAGGGAATGAAATAACAGGTATAAATTTTCCAAAGAGGGAGACAAATTTGTTTCTTATGGTAATGTACTTAAATAGCCCCAAAGAATCAGCTGAAAAACTATTAGACACAATATGAATATTTAATAAAGTGCCTGGTTACAAAATTAATCTATAAAATAATTAGTTTTTTATTTTACAAACAATCACTGATATGAAAGAAAATATCTTCGTCACAAAAGCAAGGAGAAAAATAAAACCAGAGAAAAGCTTTTGAAAATGTGCAAGCCTGGATGAAGAGAACTTTAGAACACTGACCAGGGTGTAGAAAGCAGACTGAAGGCATGAGAAGGTGTATCTTACTCTTTGGTTAGCAAGCTCAACATTTCAAAGATATCAATCCTTTGCAAATTAATCAACTAAAACCATATGTGTATTCTCATCAAAATACCAAAATGTTTAATTTTAATTTTTTGATTCTAACAAAATAATTCTAAAACATAAATTTCGCTGAATACTGAGATCAAAAAAGAAAAGTAATATGGGTGGTCTAACTGTATCCAAGAATAAAATGTGTCATGAGTGCAACAGTAATTAAAACTGTATGGCACTGATGCAGGAATAAACCTGCTGACAATGAACCAGAGCAGGAGGTCCAAAATAAACTCGTGTACATATGAGAATTTGGCTTATGATGCAATTGACCTTTCAAATCTGAAAATATGCCCTTCTTAATGTACAGTAATAGGACATGTATGACACAAATTAGCTACTTGTATGACACAAATTTAAATACATCCAGATCCCTACTTCTCTCATTATATCAAAATAAATTCCAAATTACTAAAAAAACGCAATGATAAATGAAAATTATAAATATTGGGCAGCCCCGGTGGCACAGCGGTTTAGCACTGCCTGCAGCCCAGGGTGTGATCCTGGAGACCCGGGATCGAGTCCCACGTCAGGCTCTCTGTATGGTACCTGTTTCTCCCTCTGCCTGTGTCTCTGTCTCTCTCTCTCTCTCTGTCTCTATGAATAAATTAATACAAATAAAATCTTTAAAAAAAAAGAAAATTATAAATATTTAGAAGGGCACATGAGTAAATTTGTTTTTATAATCTGACTGAAGAAAGTTCTTTTAGAATAAACTCATCAACTATAAAAGAAAATTAACCGACATATTTTGAGCACAAATATTAAAAATTTTCTGTTGGGCAGGCACCTGGGTGGCTCAGTCTGTTAAGTGCCTGACTTTGGCTGGGGTCATGATCCCAGGGTCCTGGGATGGAGCCCCACTTTGGGCTTCCTGCTCACAGAGGAACCCACCTCTTCCTGCCGCTTCCCCTGCTTGTGTGCTCTCTCTCTCTCTCTCTCAAATAAATGAATACGATCTTTAAAAAATTAATTAATAAAAGGTGGCATTGTTTGTAGTGATTTAAAAACAAACAAACAAACTTGATGTCAAGAGAATCTTTGTGTGTTGGTAAACTATACAAGATACCAAGGAATTATTAAGGAGAATGAGATAAGCATGAATGTGCTTTGCAGGAAAGTTCATGAACTACTGTGAGGCAGAAAAACAAGTCACATTAAGTATGCATAGTACAGTTTTACCCCAAAGTTTGTAAAGATACACACACACACACACACAAAGACAGACATACACAACAACACATTCATGTGCATCTAAAATAAAACATCTAGAAGAATACACACCTCATTTAAGAGATCATCCCTGGGAAGTTGCGTGGGAAAAGAGGGAGATGTCAGACTGTTTCTTAATTTCATAAAATTCTAAACAGTTCATTTTTTCCCCCTCAGAATTATATATTAATTTTTAAACATTAAAAAGTTCATCTCAGGGGTTTTTCTTTTTCTTTTTTTAAGATTTTATTTATTTATTCATGAGACACACAGAGATAGAGGCTGAGACAGAAGCAGTCTTCTCACAGGGACCCAGATGTGAGACTCACTCCCCAGACCCGGGATCAGGCCCTGAGCGTAAGGCAGACACTCCAACGCTGAGCCACCCAGGCGTCCCCATCTCAGATGTTTTTAGAAAGAGGTCTCTCCAAATATCTCTTACATGGATTCCCACGGCACACTGGGATCTGTTGGCGAACTTCACAGTCCCACTGGCCCCCATGGGAATCGATTCCTGCTTAATTAAGCAACCCAGCCAGGGAAGGTACAGGCAACACCTTTTAGAACAGCCAGATGCACACCAAGGAGTTGTACTCCTTAAAGGGGGGCCAGTCCATCTCATACATAATTGACTTCATTCTTGAAGTACACTGCCTTGGAGTGCTGTTGACTAAGTTTCCCCTCATGGCTGTGGAGTCCTCACACTAGAAGTCATCACTGCTGTTGGTTAGTGTTTGAAGCTACCAAAGGGGGAGAGCTATGGCTTATTTTGTAATCCAAACATAATCATAAGGTGTTTATTTTAATAATCTTCCCTTTGAATTCAGTGTCTGGGCCAAATAGGAAAAAATCTGTTGGCTTGACACTTCATTTTGCAAATATACCTTTTCCGGCAACAATGATGGTCTCAGGGCCCCAAGGCCGTGGGCATTTAAACTAAAACATCTTTCTTACACAGAAGAAGTTTACAATTCTGTAAAGGTTTTGTCATGGCATTTAAGTAGCCTGATATTCTACAATGCAGTCATACCTACAAATTTGATGGATTATATTTTAGGAACAATGATTGTTTTCAGTGGGGGGAAAAACCTCCACAGACGGATTGATACTGTGCTCCATGCTGGGTCTTATGCATTAATCATGAAGTATCATGCTTATGCAAATTTGTAGACTCCCAATTAGGCAGAGAGCACAGAGCCTTGGGAATAATGTTATGGGCTATTGGGCCTTTGAAATACACTCCTTGGCCAAATTTTCAAAAGCAAAGCAGATTTGAGATGCCTTTTTACTCTTGAAAACAGGTGTACAATTGTCTTCTTAGTCCTTATTTCATGCCTTCAAACTTAAAATAAAGCTTTCTCCCAGTTGGCATGATTTTCCCTCATTGCTCAACAGAAGCAGTGGAAATTCTGAATCACTGACAAGAAAATAAAATGTTCATTCAAAATCTATACGTGCTAAGAATATTGAGGATACATCAATATTTGGGGTTTTTTGCCACACATTTGGAATGTTTCATGTATTCAGTTTCCTCTGGCAAGCTCTGCCATTTCTTATATTTTCTGTGATTAATCAAAATATTCAGGTTTCTATACTGCAAATCCTCTGCACACAATGCAAATATTATGAAGAGAAAACACAAAATGCTAGAAGACAAATTTTCACTTTTATATATTATTTCTCAGTTTCAAACTTTACTTTGCTCACTTGAAACTGCTGATGTCTTATCCTAGCTCTTATTTTCATAAGACACTTGTTGGATCCACTCCAGTATCTGGAGAGGATGTAGTGGTGAGTGGGAATGAGAGAGAGAAGAAGAAAGGTTAGAGAAGACTTTGCTGTGCTTCATTTAAATATCTCTATCTAAGGTGGTCACTTGGAGTGTGGTTATGTCAACATTGCTAATTATTCAGATCAGGCAGATAAATTGGCAAAGCAAGGGTTGCTGCAAAAGAAAAGTTCATAGGTTAGGAAAAAGGCTGAAAAGATGTTTTTGCGGTCATATGTACTGTAATTCTTACCTGTAACTACCTAGTTTAACAAAAGCTTCAGACACATATTTGAACATTTTCTTATTTACCTGGGAACCAGCTTAGTTATCAAATCCCTGCTTCCTTCAACAACAATATCTAGGACACAGCTGATTGATAAGCCATTTACTATATAACTTGCTTCCAATGTAGTGCTCACTCATGGCTGGGGTGGGGTGGAGGACTGGCAGGGAATGGAGTGAGAAGAAGGGGGAAGAAGGGAGGGAGGGAGGTAGGGAGGGAGGGATAGAAAGAAGGAGGAAGACTGTAGGATCAAGGGAAAAAGAGAGATGGAGACCTTCCTTATCATGTTTGGCAGTTGAAGATAATGTCTGGAAAATACTCCTTTGTGAGAAAAGACTTCTGACTTTTAAAATGGTGTTGATCCGCTGCTTTTTTTTTTTTTTTTTTTTTTTTAGAATGCCCCTGGCTATGTGAGTAGCACGTCCAATTAGATCTGGTTGAAAAGTTTGTATAGAAATCTGAGGCCGGGATCCCTGGGTGGCGCAGCGGTTTGGCGCCTGCCTTTGGCCCGGGGCGCGATCCTGGAGACCCGGGATCGAATCCCACGTGGGGCTCCCGGTGCATGGAGCCTGCTTCTCCCTCTGCCTGTGTCTCTGCCTCTCTCTCTCTCTCACTGTGTGCCTATCATAAATTAAAAAAAAAAAAAAGAAATCTGAGGCCTTCCAAATGCAATTTATTACAATAAGTTATTCAACAAAAGATTGGCTTTTGTTAGCCCATGCCTTAATATGGTGTTGGTAAGTTAGTCTGGTCAATCTTTTTTGACATAGCTGCTGCTTCTTCTTCTTCTTCTTCTTCTTCTTCTTCTTCTTCTTCTTTCTTCTTCTTCTTCTTCTTCTTCTTCTTCTTCTTCTTCTTCTTCTTCTTCTGTTTTAAGGTTTTATTTATTTATTCACGAGAGACACACATTGAGAGAGGCAGAGGCACAGGCAGAGGGAGAAGCAGGCTCTCTGTGGGGAGCCTGATGTGGGACTCGATCCCAGGACCCCGGGATCATGACCTGAGCCAAAAGCAGACACTCAACCACTGAGTCACCCAGGTGCCCCTTTTGACATAGCTTCTTAATCCTGGCAACAAAATCATCCTTTTTTCTTCACTTTCTCTCTCCTTTCTTTTTCAAACACACGCACTCACACACATGATTTTAATAGTTAAAAATTTTAAGTATCTATTACTACTCACTTTATGAGGACTATCGGAAAAAACTTCTCTGTGTATTCATTTGTCAGTGGAGAAACTAATTTCTAAATGTATTACTAAAAAACCAGGACCAGCAAGTGGACTTTGTAGGACATATGCAATGTTTCCTATGACTTCTGAGTAGCTATGGAAAGAGAGCTGTACCCATTTACCCATAACAGGACCCATTTTACAGTCGAGGCCCTCCCTTCATCTCCAAGTTTGGGAAGTATCACTGTCCCCACTAGCATTGTCCTCCCTGGGATCAGAAGCCTACAAAGAGAAAGATCAAAGGGTGAGAGAAAGCCATCGTCCATGTTCACAGCAAAACATCTGATTTCTGTTGTGGGTAGATTTATTTAGGTGTTCTCTGTTTCCATAGCAAAAAACAAAGTAGTGACTGGAGAAATAAGGCAATAGAAAATTATGATGTCAAGTTGGAATTTATTGAATGGAAATTAATGAAACCAAATGGTGCTCCAGAGTTTTCTTCTACAAGAAGGTTATGAAAGGGCTTTTTGTGTCAATGTGTTGCTTGCTTGCTTGGCTTTGTGTTGTTGCTTTGATTTTTGTGTTTCCTATGCAAGATGAGTATTTTTTCCCACTATAGTCTCGAACAAAGGGGCAGAGTGGTGCTTGGCGCTGAGAGACAAGTATAATCGTATCCTTAAGAAAATAATCTGGTACTATGATGTGGCAAAATAGAACTTTTTCAGACAGGGTAGCCTTTGCCAGTAGAAGGTGAAGGTGGTGATCATTCCCCACAGAAATGCAGAGAGACAAGAAAGGACAGACTTAAATTTCCTACAGCATTCTACTGCACCACATCACCCATCCCTTAAATCAAAGAAGTCTTCCAACCCTATTTATAACTGAGCCCAAGAAAAATATCTCAGCATGACTCGGCCAGTTAACCACCATCGAATTTGTTCCATCCCTAACATAACTTTGTCTTCTCTCTGTAAGCTACAGTAAGCTGTTCTACGATGACAATTTCCACTACTTTGCCCTACTTTCTTTAGCCTTTACTTCCAATTAGAACAAATAGCAGTTTCCAAAGTGTGGTCTGGGGGCTCTTGGGAGAGCCCCAAGACCCTGTCAGGAGGTCCTAATTGTCAAACCTACATTTTTGTAATGTTATTTGTCTTTTGTACTCTTATTCTCTCACGTATGTGCAGTAGAGTTTTCCAAAAGCAATATAAAGTGTCTCGCACATCTTTAAAATTGATTTTAATGAATTAAAGATCAAATAAAAATAAAGATAAATAATTTTAATTAATAAATTTAACAGATTAAATGCAGAAGCAGATATGAGTTTCCAGCTGTCTTTTACTAATAGACATTAAAGAAATTATGAAATTTGCAAAAATATTAAACAATGCTTGTCTTCATACTAATTTTTTCCTTTGGAAAATATAGTGATATTTAATGAAGTATGTTGTTTGTTAACATATAACATATTTATTCTTATTTTGAGCTATTAATAAATGTTCAATTTTTTTATTTTTAATTTCTAATATGAGAAATGCTAATAGATATAACCAACATAAGAAAGGGTCTTTGTGGGGCACCTGGGTGCTTGGTTAAATATTTGCCTTCAGCTCAGGTCATGATCCCAGTGTCCTGGAATCAAACCCCAGGTCTGGTTCCCTGCTCAGAGGGGAGCCTGCTTCTCCCAATCTCTCTGCCCTACCCACCCCCATCCCTACCCCTGCCCCCACCACTCATGTGTTCTCTCTCTCAAATAAATAAATAAGTAAATAAAATCTTTTAAAAAAAATGTCTTTGGGATCCTCCATAATTTTTAAGAATTTTAGGAAATCCTGAGACCAAAACATTTGAGAATCCTTAGCTTACAAAGTGAGCAGAGCAGAGTTGACGTGGGTAGTGATGCCTTTATCTTTAGTGTCACAAAGTACTGTAAATTAGCTACAGGTGGGCCTTGCTTTATAATAATCAAGTGTATTAATATTAGTACTCACAACAAAGATAAACTATGTGGTAAAATTCAAATTATAAGCAGAATTTGATGAGTTTTTTAAGTGCACTGTGACTAGTTCATAAAACCATAAATGCATTTTCAACTTCTAAGAACATTGGTTGGGTGGCCTGATGAACACCTTGGTCCTCAGTTTGGGTGGATTAAATGTAACCCCCTTTGGATATGAGAAAAAGAATAGTGATTTAATGGGCTTAAAGACAATGAAGCTGAGAAATCCGTATTTGATATTTCTTACAAAAAAGGTAAAACTCAGAATAAGATATAGGGGAAGTGAAAATGTGACTGGCTCTAGAAGAAAGAGATTAATATCCTTTTCAGAACCAATTGATTTTAACATGAGTTGTTTTTTTTTTTAAGTAGAAATAAGAAGAGCAAAGAATCATGCTAGGACAAACTAGATTATTCAGCCAGATTTGCAGCAGAGTGTTGCTTTTTGAGGTATTATTTTTAAAAATTAGAGCAAGAAACTTGATTAAAATTGGTTTGGGGAGAATCAAGGGAATCAAGAGTTGAGAGATAGAAAAACAGAGTTGAGTTTAGGGACCTGCAGAGAGAGCTGTTCAGCTTGGAATTAACAAATGGGCCGGGGTCCAGCAAGGAAATGCTGAACTTGAACCATGAGAGAGTCAAAGGCACTAACTATCCTCAGGGGAGAGTAAGAAAAACAGCCCATGAACAAGTTAACAAATTGACTATACTTAGTAACAAGAGCACATGCTGGCTTTGGGGGATGAGGGTGCAGGAGTGGGGGCCATGGGGCCCTTGTGTGCATGGTGTGTGTGATATGTGTGTGTGTGTGTTTGGTACTGGTGTCAGGTGTTCAGAGCCTACAGCACACACTCTTGATGACAGGGAGCTTGCCATATTGATGACCCCTGAAGATGGTCCATTCTGAGGAGGAAAACAAGGGACTCAGGTGTGTATGATTTTTGAGTAAGTCTCTCCTTTGCAGAAGGAGAAATGCACATCTACTTATTTGATTTCTGGAGTGAACTTCCGGGTACACAGAATGTCCACAGTCACTCCTGAGTCCTGTTCTTGACAGCTAGTTAAAAGTGCCATGTTTTCAGCAAGGGCTACCAATTCTGACATTTTATTTTCAGCCGTATTGGTCAGTTGACATTTGATTGGCTCGTGAGTTTACTATCAGAAGATGGGCTTTTGCTTCTCTTCAGTTATGATACTGGCTGAGCTAATTTTTATCAAATTTTTCAAAATGTCATCATCTTTAGCCAAGAAAAGGACAAGGAAGATTTCTCTTTAAGTTAGAGCTCTTTATAAAGTTCGACGTTAGCTGAACACAAAAAGTTAGAATGAAAAATGTTGGCCATCTTCATCATAGATGTGGCCACAGCCTCTACTTAAATTTTCCATATAATTTGTTCCATTTTAATATATGTCACATCTATGCATGCCTAAATTGGAGCTGCTTAAAGTCAAAGCTACCTAGTGGTACTGAAACTTTTTATATATTAAACCATATGATGGAAAAGACAAAGCACCAGTCTTCCTGCTCACACACTGTAGGGTGCCAGGAAGTGATTTTTTTTAAGATGTGGCATATAAACCATGGATAATTCCTACAGTTATTCAGGGATCTTAGTCGCTTATAGCTCATACATACAAATGTATATATGTACACACACATCCTGCTGAACACTGCTCAAAAAATAGGGGGAAACATTAAATGTAGAAAATGCATGTTACAAATAGAATTTAAACTGAAGAGATTGAACTCATAGGCCACTTTAGCAATCGTAAGGAAGCTAGCTGCAAAACATATACCATCAGAATTAAAATGGAGGAAGGGGATGAGAGAAATAAGCTTTTGTGGGAAAACAAGCTAGAACCTATAAAAGGTTAATAGAAAACTCAAACACACATAGAAAACAGGCCCTGGTTTTAGTAACCATACAAAAATTTCTGAAGGAAATTTCAGGCTTCTTTGAATATTGAAGAGATGTAGGAAGTTGGTTTCTGGTAAGGAATGCTAACAGTGTTCTGTGGAGTTACAGTGGGTGGTCAAATGCCCCCTGTGGAAGTTTTCCTCCCACACATTGGCAAAAGATATATAAAATCATTTAAATTTTGAGCATTAGGGACCTAAGGGTAGTTGTCCTTGCTTGGGATTGGATGTCTACGTTCCTTTTATGTCAGTAGTTACATTGGATTCAAAGTTTGTCCCAGGTTCTTAGGCATGTTCTGAGATCAGGGTCATAAATATATTTAAAAATGTATAATACCCCGGAGAGCTTTCTGAATGAGAAATGATTTTAAGAATATTTAAGAATGTAGAGCAAAGACAGAAAGTCTTAGGGAAGTGGTGAAATCGATCGTAAGATTATTTGAATTAAAATGTAAGGTTCATATCCTAATAAAACAAAAGGCCTTCCTTCACAGCTGAGGTGGTGATTATTATAACTGGAACATTAGCTTTCTGTAGAAACTGGCCTCAGATCTTCTAAGTCAGAAGATCTTAAAATGTTTTGTGCTGTTGATCTCTCAGGCCATCTGATGAAGCCTGTTGACTATTTCTCAGAATAATGTTTTTACAAAGTTGATCAATTATATTAAGGAGGAAGCCCTGGCTTCACAATACATCCACATTATATCCATGCATGAGTAAGCATACATGGATATGACACGTATAAATCTACAATATATCCATATCATTTCCACATTATGGGTATATTCTAAAAATGGAGCCAATCTCTTGATGTACTGGATCTGGCTTGAAAAGAATAGTTAAAAAATGACTCTGTGCTTTTGAGCAGAACAAATGGGAGTATGGAATGTCCATACTTAAATGATCTTACTGGACACGTAGACACAAGGGAAAGAACAGTGGCCTACTGCTTTTGATAATTTTTTTCTCATTATTAAGCATCCACTAAGATGGTGATGGTCATTGTGGCTTCTTTTCCTTTTTCTCCAGATTAAATTTATGATGAGCCCTTATGTGAAAGGAAACTAATGAAAAATGGCCATTTAAAAGCTCATCTTTCAATGCAATATGATTTATTTGTTCTATCTAAGCTTTCCTTTATTAGCCATTAACCGAGTTATTAAATGTTTTTCATGCTATAATGATGTCAGTTCCTTACATGGCTGCCACTCAATTCCCTGTGAGGGTCTACTCATAGCTAGCACTGCACTGATGCTTGATAAAATGTAAATAATGCACAGAAGACAATGGAGAAAATGTCATAACACTCACTGTGAGCTAAGCAAATTCAGGGTAATGTTGACATTAATAGTCCAACGTTATTTAGTACACAATGTGTTTGGCTTTTATTTCTGAGTATATCTGATCATTACTTCCTGTGTTATTCTTTGGAGTAGTTAACGAAATGCCTGAGGTGAACTTTCATCAAGGAACAAGGACCTGAGGAGTGTCAGCCTGACAGCCCTTCCCCTATGGCCAATCAGCAGAAGGCCAGTTAATGACAGGCACTGCTCTGTACACAATAAGAGGAGGTTGGGTTAAGCACGTGGCTGGGGCTGAGATTCCAGAGTCTGACTGTCTTAGAGAGTTGGAAGAATAGGAAACAGGGAACTCACTAGGTTTACCTTGAAATCTTCCTTCTTTTACCTTTGAAACTGCTGGTTTTATGGTCCAAATTACTCCAGAAACCTTGTTCTCTGTAACTATTTAGGGCTGTCACTAAGGAGAGAAAGGAATAGGGACTTAAGAGATGAAGTTTAAACTACGAGTGATGTCAATTTATACTGTTCTGGGCCTCTTTTTTTTTTTTTTTAAGTGTGTTCCCTTTTCTTCAGTGTGAGGATTTGGATTTCAGGTCTGGAAGTCAGTAGATTCTCACTCTATTTTTCTGACAAGATGTGTAAATCTCCTAGACTAACGTGTGTCAGAGAAGATAAAGTTATAAAAAAGGATGTGTATTTGGTAAGCGGTATTGTGGACCTGGAATGGAAACAACAGGAAATCATTGGGTTGGAGGAAATGGATGGAGAGAGGACAAGAAATAAACGGAAAAGCATCTGGCTCCTTTTCCTTTACCTGCACAATTTTAAAAACCTTGGAGCTAAAATGAAGAAAACCAGAAAACAATGAATTTTACCTTCATTGTGTGCAACGTGTAATTTGCTCTTTCAGTTAAGAATATATAACACCTATGACCAACATTAGGCAAAACTATAAAGTCAGTGAGATTATTTTCAAAATCTTTCTATTCTTCTTTCACTGGTCTTTAGTCTCCCTTAGGGGAGTCTTAATAGGTATAGTAGCACTCACTCAAGCCTCTTGGAAATTTCCATGTGGGTGTGATGAATCTTCTTCAACCTCCCTTAAAATATACTTGTTCTGTCTCCCTCCCAGACTTCCAGAGCCCAAAATGTGACTAAAGTTAATTAAACATTGTTTAAAAAAAAAAGGGGGGGGGGAGGCAAAACACCTCTAAATCATATAAGTCTTTTAACTAATTATCTAAATAGTAGATAATAATTTCTGGGTAATAGCTGAGCTTTTAACTCACTTTAGATAGTATTTCTGTTTAATCAAGATATTCTCATGCCTTACCCAAAATAAATAGGATGGCCATTTTTGACACTATGAGAGAATGGTAAGAAAGATGTCTATTGATCTGATGGTCCTTTCAGTTCCTTTTAAATCTGACCTTTAGCTGACCACCTGTTCATGTCAGGAAACCATATAGGCCAACAGTAGAAAGACAATAGCCTATAATCATACAGATAGAGACTATGATATATCTCCAGATTTTCTATAATCAAAATGGGAGCAGTTTGGTTAATATTTTTAGGAACTGTATGTGAAATTATAGATTCTCTAGTTATTACATTTTACAGAATTCAAAAAAATAGGCTGTAACTGTAGTAGAAGAAACCTATTTAAGACTCAAAGAAAACATTTTGCCACCTCCAGAACCTACATTTAAAGGATTTTCGTCTTCTATCTGCAGAGCTTTATGACGAGGTTAGATAATTCTTTGATTGGCTAGTTTGCTTATCAGCCTGATGGCATGTTTGTTTCCTAATAACTAGGCTTTGGAATCTGTGAAGCTTCCCAGCGTTGTCCTCTACTCACACCATCTGAGGCAGGAAAAAATGGTGGTTCTTTCTTGGTTGTGAGCTCCCTCAAGGAATATCAAGAATTTACTGAAATCTCTGTCTACTTGCAGAGAATAAATTCTCATGCTGCTCTTTTGCAAATATTTCAAATTATTTGTCTAACAGTAAATTAGACCTGACATGTTAATTGGTTTAGGGAGCCATGCATGATGTTTGCTCATTTGTGACTAATTTCTAATACATTAGTATTTTTGAAAAAAAAAAAAAAAAGATCAACTTAGAGAAAACCGGGTCTAGAGCTCAATCATCCTGCAACTTCTGTTATCAGAGAGACCACAAACACTAAAATTAGTATGAAAGTTGCATAGATGTCTCATTCTAGGCCTGGCTGATGACTCATATGACCTTAAACACATAATTTCACTTCGCCTTTCCCGGGGTTTTTCCTTCAGTAAAATAGATCCAATTAATATCATACACCAGCCTACTAAGGAAATTGGCAGAATTACTGAGATAATAAAAATAGTGGGAAATATAGTTGTTGAAGGGACCTCAGGGCCTTGTATTCATGCTCCCTCCTACTGTGGGGGACCATCTGACGCACCTAAATTCATTCTTTCAATGTTGAGCAAACTTAATCTCTTAGGATGTAGAAATCGCATCAAGCTCCCCCTCAGGGGCAGCCTGGGTGGCTCAGCAGTTTGGCCCCGCCTTCGGCCCAGGGCCTGATCCTGGGGTGTTGGGATCGAGTCCCGCATCGGGCTCCCTGCATGGAGCCTGCTTCTCCCTCTGCCTGTGTCTCTGCCTCTCTCTCTCTCTCTCTCTCTCTCTCATCTCTCATGAATAAATAAATAAAGATAAAAAAAAGAAAAACACCTCCCCCTCAGGTCCTCCTCTGCTTTACTAACTTGATGACTTTATCATTTATCACATAGTTGAGTCTGCATCTCCTTTTTGGTGGCAGATAGATACCATTGTTCCTAGCCTTTTTCAGTGAACATGGCAAATGACGGCATGCTCGGGAAACTCCATGCAATCCTTTGAAAATAGTGCATCTTGCAGTTATGTGTTCTTAGTTGTTTTTGTTTTTGTTTTTGTTTTATCCCCCTAAGACTTCTTTTCCTTAAGGTTGGTTTCTGGTGAGTGATAGAGAAGCTGGGTACATCAAAAGACAGTCTTACAATGAACACAACTTATTCTTCCTATGAGTCATTATCAGTGATAAACAGAGACATTTGATACCTTCATGACATTTTTGTAGCCAGTTATATATTTTTAAAGATATGTTTTTAGTGTAGAGCTATAAGTAAACCAGAACTTGTCATGTGATTAAGAAAATTCTTGGCATTTAGGAACTACTTTGAGAGGTTCATAAACTCAGGTCATTAAAAGATATGTGGACATTATGTATATAATATACATATATAAAATATGTCATATATATCATATACAGTGATTATATATAATGCTTTTATATATATATAATGATTTTTATCAGCAAAAAATCAAAGGCAAATAGTGTATTAAACCTTATCAATATAATTCCATACTGAGGGTTCAATGAGGAAGCTAGAGAGAAAGTATTTTCTTAGGATTTCTAAATTATAGCTGGAGAAATTGAGGCATAGACCAGAGCCACAAAAAATGGACTATAGAACATGTACAATGAAAAACATTGTTTTTTTTGTGCTGGTTGGATAGATGCATTGTACACAAATTTTTAGGATAACAAGTGAGATATTTAAAAATTCATCTTTAGTTGATTTGAATTGTTCTTGGTCATTGGTGTTCTATTTTGTATAGTCTAATTAATTCTTACTGCTTGAGTCTGCACCCTGGGGTGATTTTAAATAAGTAAATATGTAAAGAGTTTTCATTTGCACCATGATATTGACTCGTTGAATGATTTTGTAGTTTAACTTCCTTATTTTCAGCCAGGATTAATTCCATCTCATTCTTTACAGACACCACACACACACGCACATGCACACACACACACACACACACACACACATTATTATATGCTTATCTTACTAAAATTCTAACTGCATTTCTGCCGAAAGTGTTATGTTCTCTGAAAGATTATGATATTTTTAGAAAAGTGCAATTTAAAATTATATAAATAATCAACCATAGGAATACAGGTTTTTTTTTTCTACTGCTTAGAATTTTAAGAAATATAGCCTTGAAAATTCTAATAGCCATTTAATTTTAGTGTCCAGTTTTACAAATTCTGCTTCTTCCCCAAGACAGTATTTTCAGAAAATAACTCTCAAACCTCACCCCCATGTTTAAATAGATAATTTTAAATATCCACATATGTCAACTATATGGTAACTTCTGTATTTCTAACTTCACACACTTTGCTTCAAAAAGCTCTCACTCCTCTTATAACAGAATGGAGTCTCAAGCAGGCAGATCTCTTTGGGATTTGTCCTGCCATGTGCTTTGACCCTTGACCTAGGAAAAACAAGAACTAATGCAATCCATTTTTTCCTCTTTAGCTAAACAATAGGATAAACTCTAAGAAGCTTTTGTATCCTCAAATTTCAAGGGGAGGAAGAGAGAATAGAAGTAAAAAAAAAGAAAGGTAAGACAGGAAAACGTGAATAATGAGTGAGGGAAGCTTGCAGTAAAATAATGAAATTGGAGTCTTCCCAGTATCAAGTATATTTGAATGTTATTCTATTTTATTCCAACATCTCTTTAATATCAAATAATTTTGATTTTCAGGAAGAAAACAAAGAGATGGAAGGAGTGCTGCCTTCTAAAAAGTATGGCAGGATGAGTTGAACCTACAGAAGAGGGATAGGGTTGGATTATGAAGCTGTGAGGTTGGATGGGCTATACTGCAGTTGCCCGAGAGCCTATAGAAATCAAGGATGAAAAAAGCCAAGTCAGCATGAGGGTGTTGACCAAAGCCACATCAAAGTATTCACTAGCCAGAGGTGAGCACAATGCAAGTATGCTATCTGATGAACAGTGCACATGGGCTATCCTGCCAGAGACCAGATGATGCTATCCAGGTACCCTTGGGACCTATATGATACTAGAGTTTCCCTTCACCCTTTGTCTCATGTCAGTAAGGCACAGGCTGACACCATATATTCTCAATTAGCACTTTGGGAGAAGAAGCAGGGAATAAGGATTGACATCTGTGAAATTAAGATTTTTCATTGTTTTGTTCAAAAAAGACAATACTATCTGAGAGGATGACTTTGATTACTCAATCAAACTAAGCTTTAAACTTCTACTAAATACATATTTTTTTTCCCTTGTTAACCAGAGGATGTTATCTTGAAGGAACCAAAGACACAATCAAGAAAATGTCTTTTCCCTGCATATCTAACTTAGTGTATTAAATTTTATAGCACTGCTACATGCAGTGGAGATTATAGGAAAAGGGAAAATTCTCCTACTATTTACCAGATTACTACTGTCATCATTTTCTTTCCATGCATTTGGAAAACTCTTCCTTTTTTTGAAAGGGATGCTATTATGTGTGGTGGAGTGGTGGGGAACCTGCATACATTATATTTTAAATGTAAAAAAACTGAAAATTTTCTATAAAATTTCCAATTTGTTTGGTTCTTTGTACATGAGAACTTTAAAAACATACCCCTCTCTAATTTGGAACAATTTGAGTTGTAGAGTCCATAGGCAATTGTAATGTTTAGCCAAGGTTGAGAAACATTGGTCTAGTCCGCCAGGAAGGATCCTGTGAGCCATATATGTAGCACCGTTCTAAATCTGGGATAGTTTCCCTACCATTAGCACTGCTGAATGACTGCCAACTTTGTTCTGCAGACTCAAGAAAGGTAGGCTTTCCAAAAGGTAAATGTTTTTCAATTCTGTAGCACCTATTTAAAGTTTTCATTGCTGTGCTCATGATTTGGAATCTGTTATAAAGCACTGGAGTTCTTTACTATGTTCTTATCCATGTCTATTAATTCCTACCCGCCCCCCCCCCCCCCCCCAGTAAGTCAAGTGCAACTTAGGTGAATGAAGAAAACTTAGGGAAATATTTGTCTCTGACCCATGATTCTTCCAATCAGTACAGACAGCATCCTCTTGGGTCCAACAGATAAAGGAAAGCTGATGATTTCCGGTATGAATCCTATGTGTCTGGTAACTGGTATTTGTTTTTATACATGGTGGGCCATTTATAAAATGATGAACCCAGTGTTCAGACAGTCAGAGGAACAATTAAGATCCTTACCTAGGATTCAGAAGGATTTCTCTCAGCTCTGAGGCTACCTTCCACTCAAAAAAAAAAAAAACTTTCTTTAAATTCATGGGCACTTTGACTTATTAATTTGGATTTAACCGTATGTGACTAGCTCTAAGTTCTTTTTTTGGATGGTGAACTTGGAACTTTCTCTGAAAGTACTGGTTTTGTAATGGAGATTTAGCCACTGATGGAACTCAGCAACTTTGGATTTGTTTAACTCTGACATAGCCATAAGAACACTCTGGCAACCCCCTTGTGCATTCAAATAGCCTTGCCTAAAAAGCTGAACCAACAAATCTTTAACAGTTACAAGAGTAATGTGTATTGAGAGGCAGTTACTGGATAAAAATTGGGTTCAAGATGATTTTCAATCGAGCTGATTCAAACAAAACCAGAGAAGTGTCATAAAAATATAATTTCACACACAAGGAGCCCATTCAAAGGCTGATGTTGCAATATTAATGGACACTCTCCCCCTTCCTATTTCCATCAAAATTCTTAGCCGTAGAAACTAAAATGAGAGATTGTTATTGTATTTTAAAGCCTGGATGAGAATTTTAGGAGTAGCAGCTTAGAAAAGACAACAGCTTCACATAGACAAAATATTAAACCCTGTCTCCTGTCATTGGGCTTCAGAATTATAAATAACTAAATGTCTAGGAAATCTAGTGAAATATGCATGAAAAAAACTTGGAAGAAATTTTTTAGAAAACAATCTTAATATCAGAGAGAGATCTCAGAGTTGTATATATTTAGCAAAAAAATAAAACCCCAACCCTATAAACTTTTCCATATATATTGGATTTATTATATTTCTTCTCCAAAGCAATTTGAAAGGCACTGAATTATGTTCCCTTTCAGCTTCCAAAAAAATAAAAACACCGTAAGTAATAAAAGCAGAAAAGTTGACTCTGAAATTCATTTTCGTATAGATTTATAGGAAAACTGCTTTGATGTCTTTTCCATTCCCTTGCCAGTTTAAAAAAAAAAAAAAAGAAAGAAAGAAAGAAAGAAAGAAAGAAAGAAAGAAAGAAAGAAAGAAAGAAAAGGGAATGTCTATTAAGTTTAACATAAAAAAAATCCACTCTTCAAACCTCATTTATCTTTGATGAGCCCTGGGCAGAGTGCCATAATAACACTATGCACATTATAAGAATTCTATAATCGTTCAGCCTTTTCCCTTTCTTTTATAATCAGCTGAGTGTTGTTATTGGCCCTCCCTCTAACCGAGTTAGCAAGGCTGGGCTGACACTTGACGCAGTGCAGGTTGCTGTACACAAAAGCGAGTTGAAAGCGGATTTCAGCATGTCTCAGTGAGGAAATCCTCATTTCACTCTCAACACACATGAATTTAGGAAGCTTTCTTCAGTACGTTAGGACCTAACGTCTTAATTAAGTGGGACTTCTCAGGGGTCCAGGTGGTCCTACTGGTGCTAAGCAGAATCCGCCAGTGCCCCTGGCACTGATGGGGAAATGGATCCCTTGGCCTTTTCCGAGTGCTTACTGTATGTGAATTACTCAGACCTCACAGATGCAAGTCCTGGCTGAATCCTGGCTCTGCTTGCTTCCTCTAGGCATATGAAATCACATACAGGGAGGGCTGGAGTTAATAAGTTGGAGTGTATTTATGTTTCAAACCAACTAGGAAACTCAATGTGAATGGAGCCAGCACGTGCAAACTGATATTTTTACTCTCTTTTATCACTCTTTCTAGCCATTAGAATGAGAATATTTTCATTCACTGAAAATTCTGGTTTTCAGGGAGCTAATCAAAATATTTCTGGTTCTGCTATTTTTATGATAATTTTAAAAATGTAAAAAAAAATGAAGTAATCCATTTTTCTAGGAGCAAAATGTCAGATATGTTTGGCAAAGCTAGATTTGATGGAGTCCAAAGCCTAATTTTGCAGTTAGCTGTTGTGTTTACTGGAGGAAATTTGAGTTAAGACAACATATGTTGTTATCTCTGTTTAGCCTCTTAAGGTTTTTAAAAAAGAAATTTTGAGCTTGTGGATCTGGCTTATAGACTTGCTGATAATACTAGGAAACAAAAACTTGGAAGAGGAGAATTGCAATGAATGAGTGCTGCTGGCAAAGATAGGCAGTCACAGGACGGGCTGTTTCTTTGGTCAGGTTTTGGTCAGTCTTTCTGAGCTGAAAGTTTCCAAACCGCCTTCATTTGTTTGTTCTTTCAACATGTACAGCTGCCAGAAGTCACCTTTTGAGTACAAATCTGAGACCATCCAGGACTGTTTATGCCAGTTCTTACCCAATTGTACAATGCTTACAGGGCACTACATAGACTCATTTTCAATTAATGAAGACAGTGTGATGTATTAGTGCTATTGGAACTTAGAGCTCTATGGAACTATTCCAGCGTGTTTTCGTTTTTCGTTTGTTTCCTGGACCTTAGGACTCCATTGGTTTTCCATTCTCCCTTTGCCCCAGTTTTATCTGGGTATATTGGGAGGTTCCTAGCAGTTTTTCTTTGAAGAAAGTTCTGCTGGTGTTTTTTTACACTTTAATTTAGAGATGCTAAATAAAGGTCTAGAAAAGGGAAATGACTTGACCAAGGACACACTCTGGTTTCTATTCATTGTCCATCCTAGTACATTATGCTTCTTTTTAATTAGAAATATTCAATTTTCAAGTTAAATTTCTTTAATTTGAAGAACCATCTATCACCTTTAGTTCCCTGATGACTGGTAAAGTCACAAAGATCATTGCAATCTTTCACGGTATATCTATTGAGATATATGAAACATCTACTTTGTTACATTTCATGTACACAGACTTGCCCTTTAAACAAGCTCCAGGGCACTGCTCCTGTCCCACATTTCCTTGTAAAACTGCCTCTGAGGAATCTGTTGCATGAGGCATCTGTTTCAGGCTTTCCTCCAGTAAACCCAAACTCCATTGCCCAATCTCAGTCTGCTTTATTTCTTGCAATGGATAGAAACATCAGCATGTGAGTTGCATTACAAGTTAAGAGGGTTGTGAAATCTTTGACAATTTCCTAAATTGAAGCCAAGATGATCTAATTATTTTCCGTGACGTGTGTTGTGTGACTTACACTATCAAAATGTCTATTATAATTCTCTCTGCACGATTCTTGGGATCACTAATATTGTTATGAAAGTGATTGATTTTGGTATTCTTCTCCGGACACGTTTTTCAATTCTAGGTCTTTTATAGTTAATGAATCTTTAAAAGATAAGTTTAATTAGTTTAAAAAAATCTAGTGTAAGAAATACAGTATCTTTCAGGGAAAAGAACCCTAGATCCAAAATATGTTGGCTCAAGAGTGGGATCTACCACTTAATAAACCTGATTCAGGGCAAGTTGCCTACATTCTTGATTTCTGGTTTCTCTAATTCTTGAATGGAAATATTAATCGTTGTCTTTTTCTCAGGGGACTTTTTGAAAACAAAATAACACGTGATTAGTTTTAATTGGAAAGCAGTCACCACACGCATTTAGGATCCAATGTCAATTAATCTCCCAAACAGAAACATTAGGAGATGACTATCAAAGATGGACAGTTGGAGCACCTGAGTGGCTCAAATGGTTAAGCATCTGCCTTGGGCTCAGGTCATGATCTCTGGGGTCCTGGGATTGAGCCCTACATCAGGCTCTTGGCTCAGTGTGGAGTCTGCTTCTCCTTTCCCTCTGCTTCTCCTTCTGTTCATACTCTCTCTCTCTCTCTCTCTCTCTCTCTATCTCTCTGTCTCAAATGAATTTTAAAAATCTTTAAAAAAGCAAACAAACAAAAGACCAAAGGTGAACAATCATGTAATGAGACAAGGCAAAGACTACTGGGGATTTGCCCCAAAGATACAGATGCAGTGAAAACTGAGACACCTGCACCCCGATGTTTGTAGCAGCAATGTCCACAATAGCCAAACTGTGGAAGGAGCCTCAGTGTCCACTGAAAGATGAAAATCAAAAAGATGTGGTCTAAAAAAAAAAGAAGAAGAAGATGTGGTCTATGTATATAATGGAATATTACTCAGCCATTAGAAACGATGAATACCCACCATTTGCTTCAACGTGGATAGAACTGGAGGGTATTATGATGAGTGAAGTAAATCAATTGGAGAAGGACAAACATTATATGGTATGGTTTCATTCATTCGGGGAATGTAAAAAGTAGTGAAAGGGATTAAAGGGGAAAGGAGGAAAATGAGTGGGAAATATCAGAGAGGATGACAAAACAAGAGAGACTCTTAACTGTGGGAAATGGACAAGGGGTAGTAGAAGGGGAGGTGGGCAGGGGAATGGGTGACTGGGTGACGAGCACTGAGGAGGGCACTTGATGGGATGAGCACTGGGTGTTATACTATATGTTGGCAAATCGAACTCCAATAAAAAAAATATATATATATATATATATATATATATAGAGAGAGAGAGAGAGAGAGAGAGAGACAAGGCAAAGCATGGAGATAAGAAAGGCTGGTATAAAACAGTGGTTAATATAAGTTTATGCTACATTAATACTACATAATACCAAGAAGATAATAGTCCCAGTGGATTCTGCAATGGGCACAGCTGATATATTGGATTTAGTTCTTGGCATCATGTTTTTAAGACAGGCATTTTCAAATTGCCATATGCCCAGAGGAAAACACCCATATGGTACAAGGTTCTATAAAAATGGAACTTGCATAAAGAATGGCTAAAGAAACTAGAGCATAGATAGCTCAGAAAAGAGAAGATTTGGGGACATAGTACAGTTGTGTTCAAACATTGATAAGCTCTTGCGCAGAAAAGGCTTTAGTCCTAATCTCATACTTTTCTTGAGGCCAGACTACAATAATAGTTTCCCTGGAAATATTGGGGGACTCTAACTATTATCTTACCACCCTTTTGACTATTAGAGTATAGTAGTTTGATTTGTGGGCAGGTTAGGTGTCCTCTTCCTTCTCTATCATATAAAATTTCTTACCTGGTTGAAAATGAAAATTTTCCTAGAAATAATTGATTTCAGCAGAAGCATGATCTCCCTGCTTAAAATTCTTCATGATAGTTTTTGTATACAATTGCATACATATAAAAGAATATTTGAGATTGGTTATTGGGGGAGGAAGTGAAGGGAAATAAGGGGGGATTTTGGTTTGTGATAATAATGTCCTATTTCTTAATCTGGATAGTGGTTAAGTGGATGTGACCACACTGTGATAATTTACTGACCCATATACTTAATGATTTATGCATTTTTCTATGTATATATTATAATTCAAAAATATAATTAATTTTAAGAAGGATGTAAGTAGTATATATTTAAGATATAAAGCATACAAAAATATCTTTAAGGATTTCTTTAAATTCTTATAAGTACCAGGAAGCATTATCCACATAAAGAACTTAAAAATGATCAATATCATTGAATTTATTTATCTATATGCTCCCACTTTTATCCATTTTCATCTCCTCTTCTTAGAGGTAACTGCTATATTGATTGCACTTTTTATTGATTTTCCTATTTTTGAAAAAAAAATTGTATACCAAATCTATGTAACTCTAAACAGAATTTGTTTTCTTTTGCTTGTTTTAGAGCTTTACTAAAAATGCTTATATACTGTGTATAGTCTGTGATTTGCTTTTTCCATGTTGTTACATGGATTGTTCTTTCTATTGATTTATTGGAGAAAAACCCCCTATTGGCTAAATGTGTTGCAATATCTTTCCCTGTTTTGTGGCTTATTGTTTTACTTTTTTAATTATGTCATTTGATGAATGTAGGTTTTAAAATTTTAATGTGGTTGTATTTATTATCTTTTCTTTTGTAGTTAATAGTTTTTGTGCCTTATTTAGGAAATCATTCCTTATTCTAAAGTCATACAGATATTCTTGTGTACTACCTTCTGAGTTTTGAAAGAGTTGTACTTATTACATGTAAGTCTTAATCTGTCTGGAATTGGTGTAGGAGTACAATAGATTTTTTTCCATATGGACAATCAATTATATCAGCACCATTCATTAAACAGTCCCTCGTTTACTCACTGATTTGCAATGCAACCTCTGTCATATAACAAATTTATGTATATAGGCATGTTTCCAGACTCTGTTGGATATTTGTCTATCCCTATGCCAATATCACACCATACTATGTTACTGTAAATTTTAATGTCTTGATAATATGTAGGGCAAGGCTCTTCCCCTTTTTCTTCTTCTTCAGGACTCCATATGCATTTTAGTATTGATTATAGAGCTCCTTATAAGATCCAGCCATGCTTATGATTTTAATAATTTTTTTAAAGATTTTATTTATTTATTCATGAGAGATACAAAGACACAGGCAGAGGGAGAAGCAGGTTCCATGCAGGGAGCCTGATGTGGGACTCCATCCCAGGATTAAGCCCTGGGCCAAAGGCAGGTGCCAAACTGCTGAGCCACCCAGGGATCCCCTGATTTTAATAACATTAAATTTAGCTCAATGTGGGCAAGTTTTGCCTCTTTATATTGAGTTATCCTAACCATGAAGATCATGACTGTCTTTTACTTAGGTCTCTACTGTTGTTCTGTAGAGTTTTATGATTTTCTACATATAGGTCTGTGCCCTCTTTATATTTTTTAAGACTTCTTCCTAGGTACCTTATATATTTTCTTGTTACTGTAAACTTCTTGAATTGTTTTTTTGTACTGTTTGTTTTTGTAGTACAGATATGAAATTTAATTTCTTGGGGGTATTTTATCTAGCTTCTTTTAAACTCTTATTAATTTTAATAATTTATAAGCATAGAAAATCATACATTTGTGAGTTATGACCATTTATTTTTTCCTTTTCAATCTTTGTGACATTTTTTTCTCACTAGTTACTGTGTACTGAGATGTGCAGTAAAACTTTAAATAGCAATGGTTATAGATTGTTACTGATTTTAATTTAAATGCTTAGAGGGCCTTCTTATATAAATGTAATTCATAAGACACCATCTCTCTTTGGAAATTACTCAAAATCCACAGCAGTTTTTTTTAAATTAAAAAAAGACCCACATTCTCTATCTTCATTAAAACTAGGGGACACATAAAATTCATAAACATGAAAATACACATAAAATCTTTCCAAAATAGCTGAGCAAAGAGGAACAAAACCATGCAAAATTAAAGAAAGAACTTTAAAAGATTAGAGAGAAAATGACATTCTAGAAGACAGGAAATAGGTATCTAATGATGCATAGCTGTAGTATCTGGAAAATAAAATTTAAAAAAAGGAACAGAAGATAAGTTCAAGATACAATTCAAAAAGTCTTTCTTGAGATTAAAAAAATAAATAAAACAAAACAAAAAAACCACTTGAATCTATATATTGCATTTCATGCAGGGGGAGAAAAAAACCCAGAAAACTCAATATTAGGACATGGTCCAGTAAATTACTTGGACTCTAAACATAAAGAAGGAATCTTTTGGGCAATGGTATAAAAAGCACAAGACACTTGTGAGGGGAAAAAAAATCTAGCCATCCATAGATTTCTCCACAGCAACAGACAGAGGGGAAAAGCTACAAAATACCCAAGGGAAGAAATTGTGAGCCAAGGATTTTTTTTTTTTAATTCAACCAAGATGTTCTTAAAGTATAAAGACCTCATATAAACAAGTTTGAATGTGTAAGAAACCAAGGAATATTTTCCCATGAGCCTTTCTTGAGAAAAACCACTGGAAAATTAATTTAAACCAAGATACTAGCTGGGGAAATTGTGGCAAAAGAATTCATGACATTATTTTGTTGAGTATTGAACATATGTAACTATAAAACCAGGACTCAAATGTGAGGCTTATGGTGACAGAACAGAATGTGAAAGTTATGTGCTTATATATGTAGGAATGAGACAGCTAACTAAAATTGGAAAGGAAGAAAAACATGAAAGATAAGATCACTGATTACAAAGGTGCTCTATTAGCTAGCTAGGGGTTAAATCAAGGCTAGAAAACCAGTAATGTAATTATAGATGCATTTAAAAATATAAACGTAAATATTGATACAGTTAACATTATCAACAAAAATTAGGAAGTAGAGAAGAAGAAATTAAATGGAACACTATTTTATCATTATCCAAAATAGGAATAAGTACTGCCAAAAGACATAGATAAGTAGAGACATCATGCAAAGTCATAATTATGAAATAATGATTAGAACAAAAGGACAAACCTTCATCACTACCAGAAGAACTACACATAAAAAATAGAAAGGAGGGCAGCCCTGGTGGCCCAGCGGTTTAGCGCTGCCTTCAGCCTGGGGTGTGATCCTGGAGACCCAGGATGGAGTCTCACATCAGGCTCCCTGCATGGAACCTGCTTCTCCCTCTGCCTGTGTCTCTGCCTCATTCTCTCTCTCTGTGCCTCTCGAATAAATAAAATAATTTAAAAAAAAAATAAGAAAGGAGACCACTACTTTTGGTCTCTAAAAACCTGTAAAAGAACAACATAAAATTATACAGTAGAAATAAGATCAGAACTATCTTTCATATCAATAAATATAAATGAACCTAACTCACATAGTTTCAGAAAAAGTTTTCAAGGAAACAAAATACTTTATACAAATATATATAAACATACTCTCTCTCTATTCATACATTAAAGATCTGGTCACCAATTCCAACATGTGAGTGTTTGTATGGATGTGGGGGGTGGTAGGGACTTTCCCCACACCAACAAGCAATTCTCCAATACCAGCTGAATGTCTTACAATTTAACTCAATTCCAACATTATCCAGAGATAGCATTAGATCCCAAAGGTTAAGGTGTCAGTCCCATAGGACTGCCCACCCACCCCTGCCAGATACCAATTGCAAGTCCAGGTTGCCACCTGTGTTTCTGGCAAATCAGCTATAGATTGAAGGTTCCAAAGACCTCTCCTTCTTGGGTTTGGTTAATTTGCTGGAGCAGCTCACAAACAAAGAGAAACATTTTGCTTACTAGATCATTGGTTTATTATAAAAGGATATAACTCAGGAACAGGCAGATGGAAGAGTTGCATAGGGCAAGCAAGATATGGGGGGAGGATTCAGAGCTTCCATGCTCTCTCCAGGTGTATCACTCTTCCCAGATCTCCATGTATTCACCAACCTGTAACCTCTTGGAACTCTGTCCTATTGGGTTTTTATGGAGACTTCATTACATAAGCATGATTGATTAAGTCATTGGTCATTGATAAATGAACTCAATCTCCAGCCCCTCCCTCCTCCCTAGAGATGGGGGCGGCGGGAGGGGGGAATGTACTGAAAGTTCCAACCCTCTAATCACCTGAATGTTTCTCCTGGTAACCAGCACCCCCCATCCTTAGGTTACCTAAGGGCTTTTCAAAAAGCACCTCATTAACAAAACAAAAGACACCTTTTTGCTGTTATCACAGGAAATTCTCAGGGTTTTAGGAGCTTTGAGTCAGGAACCATGAACAAAGACCAAATATACATTTCTTATAAATCACAATATCACATGATAAATAACTAAAACAAAGTAATTTGGAAGGATTGAAAATAAAAGGAAAACAAATTATACAAGACAAAGGCAAAGCTGGAATCATAAGATATTAGTCAAGGAGGAATTCTGGCCAAAAAGCATTAACTGAGACAAAGAACACTCTGTAATGTTAAAAAGCCATTCACAACAAAAATATAATAGTGTTGAATATCTGTGAGCCAAATGTCTCTACTTCATAAAACAAAAACTACAAGATAAAGAAATATACATGTAATAGAAAACTTAACTAATCTCTCAGCCCATGCTAGTGGTTAAAAAAGAAAAAGATAAAAATAAATAAAATAATGATTTTTTAAGAAAGTATAACTTACTTACAAAAAGCAACCAGTAAGGAGGTGAAAAAATTAGATTAGTTTTCATGGAGGAAATAGGGAAAGTTGTCCTTTTCTTCCTAACATACCTTTGAAAAATTGATTATGAACACTAATTTGAAGAAACCTCCCCCCTTGTAAGTAGGGCCAGCCCTAATCCAGAGGCAGCCCATCCAGGCGCCTTCCTGAAATTTTAGCAACTAAAAGCATTCTGTTTACAATAAGAAAACCATTTCCCCCCACACCCTGATTGGAATGTCCCTGAATAGGTTCATGTTGACCCTCTGTGAAATCAATAACCTGAATGCTATGCGACTCCTGAGGTTCTTTTGTCTTTAAGCGGTTTTTTTTTTTTTTTCCTTTTGCCTTTAAAAGATACCTGTAATTGCTAATCGGGGCTCTCTTCCTCTTCGGAGGCGGAGAGCCGGTTTGCGCAAACGTCCAATAAAACCCTCTTGCTAGTTGCATCTGCCTGTCTGGGGTCTGAGTCTCTGGGGCGTCCACCGGGACACGTTGGCACCCGTGAGCCAGGGTCCAACAAATTAAACAGTTCCAAAGAATATAATACATCCACAATTGCATTTTAAAAGTTAGTAGGGGGTGCACCTGGGTGGTTCAGTTGGTTAAGTGATGGACTCTTAGTTTTGACTCAGGTCAGGGTCTTAGTCCTGGGATCTAGCCCCACGATAGGCTCTGAGCTCAGTGTAGGGTCTCCCTTTGTACCTCCCCATCCCTCTGCATGTGTGCATGCTCTCTCTCAAATAAATAAATACAATCTTTTAAAATATAAAAAAAAAATAAAGGTTAGATATCATTTAGTTCGCTAACATTGTATCTGTGGGGTGTTGAGGTGATCAAGGTCCTTTAAGACCAGATTACAAAGAGTAGGAGGGTTGATATAACCCACAAATGAAGGTATATTGTGGATCCTTCCTAGTAAAAAAAAAAAAAAATTGCTCTAGTGGCTCTTTATGATTGGTGTAGAGGAAATAGCACAATTAATTTCTGGGTTGATTTGCTTCACACCTCGACCGTATCTGAAGATCCTGCTTATAGAGGAGCAGATGCAATTAGAACCAGCACATAATTAAATGTATCACAATCTACAGTTATTCTTCAACATCGACCTGTCCTTTGTACAGATGGTAATATTGGGAGTTGTTTGGTATCATCATTGCTACGTTTTTGAAGTTTTAATGATAACAGTAATTTTGTCAATTTCCGGGAAAATAGGGTGTTGCTTTTGCTTTAATATTCTGGGGTGTCTCACTCCATGGGTCAGGGAGTCAATGTGAAAATTCTACCAGACTATTTCAGTTATATATTCTAGAGCCAAGGAAATAATCATGGGTATCTGAACATATTATAAAAAAATCT
This sequence comes from Vulpes lagopus, assembly GCF_018345385.1. NCBI lineage: Eukaryota > Metazoa > Chordata > Mammalia > Carnivora > Canidae > Vulpes > Vulpes lagopus. The sequence continues at coordinate 67,822,475 of NC_054829.1, forward strand.
AGGCCCAAATTCTGTATAACATTTAGCATCATAAATTCCTGCTTTGACACATGGTATCACACTGACATTTAGGATTCCTAGAGTTTTTTAGGATATATAGATTAACTAATCTACTTATTTCATTTCTAAAAACACCATAATTCTTTAACTACCACAGAATGTTCTTATCCAAACGGGGATTTCATACATACATTAAAGTATACTCATTTTTTCTCTGTTATTTGGCCTCTGCCACTTTAGGTCTTGTTTCCCATTGAAATCAGGGAACTCAGGTCAGTGGGACATCTCTCAGCATTATCATCTCTAGTCTTCAGAGGACAGACACCATAAAACTTTTCAATGATGTTGATCCTCTCACAGTAATGCATTTTTTAGTGTTTACAAAAATGAATGTCTTTTGGGACCTCTTGAGAGACAGTGGGAAGTGGGAAATAGGATGGATCATATATAGTAAATCCATGCTAACATTTCCATCTGCCTAGATTTCTGGATTTCTTTCTCTATATTATGCTAGGGAAGTTTTTTCATCTAAATATCGAATATAGGTTACCACCAAGTCATGGTTTTGTCAACTAACAAAGCCAACTATCAGAACCATTTCTAGTTGTTCAAGTTAACACATTAATTTCAGTGTCTCAGATAAGTGAATCCAGAGTAAAAAATTTGGTCCAGTGCAATATTATATTCTAGTCTCCTTGGGTTACCACCCTTTTAATTTAGTCCATTCATATTTTCCAGATATCTGCTGATAGAAATTAGAGAACTGTTGTAAATGTTTTGGTGTTTCTTTTTTCCTGGGTCAGATTTTGTACTTGCTCACGTTGGGGAATACACAAACAGATTCCAGTTATGGATATAACGGCAATGATGGCTGGTGTAGTCATCTTAAGGAGAATAGTTATCCTCTTGCAAGGCAACTGTCTTGGGTAAGGTTTGCTAGCTTATCTTCATTCAAGCAAGAGAAGATTAGTGTTTTTAGTCAAGGAGGGAGGCATTTCTTCTGCTTGGCCAGGGATGCTCATATATTTTAGATTTTTTCTCATCCACCGAAAGGTTTCCATTTTAAGTCTCAGCATCCCTAGTCTTTTCCTATCAATGCCTTTCCTTTCAAATAACAAACTTTCCAAAGGTCTGAGTTCAAGTTATGTTATAATACAGCATCCTGCATAACTAGATATTTAATTTAATTTTCAACTTTAATAATCTAATATCTAATAATAATAATAATGATATTAGTAATCTAATATCTGCCTAGTACTAAAATAAGTAAGTGATTTTTTTTCAGGGATACTTTAGACAAATTTTTGATCATGCCTTGTTCTGGGAGTTTAAAGCTCTGTGTTTATGGATTTATTTCTGTAAACTCTCCAAAAGCAGACATCTCACCTGATAGTACTTAAAAATCACCATTACTACCAAAACAATTCAATATAACACCCAACTGTTCTCCCAAATTATTGCCTTCTATAGGCAGTTCATCTCAGATAATCTCAGTTGGTAATTTTTTTTAAAGATTTTATTTATTTATTCATGAGAGACAGAGAGAGAGAGAGAGACAGAGGGAGAAGCAGGCTCCATGCAGGGAGCCCGATGTGGGACTTGATCCTGGGTCCCCAGGATAACATCCTGGGCCGAAGGCGGTGCTAAACTACCACCGAGCCACCTGGGCTACCCTCAGTTGGTAATTTAAGAAATCATGATTTAATGCATGCCATAGATTACCAGTATCCTGTTTGCCTGTGGGATTTATGACATCTCAGCATTTAAAGTCACGTAGCTCAGTAACTCACTCTAAGAATTTAATCTTGGTGAATCTGTTTCTTGGCCCACTGTTGGTAACAAGTATTGGACAACTTAAAGTCTAGTCAGTAAAAGAGAAATGGTGTTTTGTTTCTCAAATAGAGGTGATTTAACATAGGTGGCTGTTTACAAGTGTGTCGAGGAGCTAAGAGAACAAAAAAGGGAAGGTAATATAATCCAGGGATTAATGCAGAATTCAGCTAATTTCCTTAAGTCTGGGAGGAGAAGAGTGGTGTGTTCTCAGAGGTCAGGGACACCTCTCTGCCATATGACTGATGTGCAAAACACCTTGGCAGCCAGGGAGGGACCACCTAGTCAGTGCTTGAACCTTGGAGCAAGTTTTGGGAAGTCCTGATCTGAGATGCCAAGAGTGTTCCCGGCAGCCAGGTTTTAGGACTGCTGAGAGGATGTGACTACTGGAACCAGGACTGAGGAAGAGACTCTGCACTGTGGGTGCCAGAAGTGCTCAAAGGTGATCTTGAAAGAAAGGCTTGAAAGAAGGAAAGAGTCATTTCCCCTCCTTTTCCTCTTCCAGTATCTAACCTCAGAGCAGCAGAATCTAACTAGAAGCCAGCCAGCAAGAGAGGTTGTCATGTGTCAACAGTGTCGAACATGGAAGGGTGGCAAAGGAGGTAAAGACTATTCATACAGCTTTGTCTCACTTTGTCTTAGCTTTCCCAATGGCGGAGGGGGGGAGTTCTATTTTCCCAGGTTTGTAGTGTAGGGCATCTACTTCTCTTTATACTAATTTTGATTCTTATTTCAAAGCACTACTTTGTCTTTTTTTCTCCATTTTCACTATTGTTCTTTTTTTTTTTTTTTTTTAAAGAAGATTTATTTATTTGAGAGAGAGAGAGAGAGTAAGAAGGAGGTGGGGCAGAGGAAGAGGGAGCAGACTCTGCTAAAGTCAGAGCCAGGTGCGGGGCTTGATCTCAGGACCCTGAGATGTATCACGGGTCAACTGCTTAACCGACTGAGCCACCCAGGTGCCCCTTACTACTCTAAGTCCCTTCTACCTAATACTTGCCTTGTTTTAACCTTCCAAATAGAAATACACTAGAAGATCCATGAACTTTTGTCTTCAAGTTCTTACTATTTTTTAACACATACTTACTGGACTAATTATCAATACATTAGTCAGTATGGATAGCTATGAATTTATCCTTTATGGTGTGTTTATCATGAAATGGAAATAAACATGGAGGCATTCAGGAAAAGAAAGACTCTAAATAAAACAAAGAACTGTGTCATTGTCAAATCTAAAAACATAAAATTCAGAATAGATTTATTCCATCAGTGAAACCTATTAGGTCAAAGATGAATTAGCTTCTTTAGGCTCTGATTGCAATCCTTTATTTACTTGCCGCTCCTCCATCCCTTCCATGTATCCCTAGACGCTGTTCAAAATGGGCTATCTTTCTTCTAATGTGTCATATTCTTAGATCCCCATAGATCATGCTCTCCCAACTTCCCCTTTCCTCCTTTCCTTCTCAGCTGAGTAAATGCCTTTCACTGAGCCAGGCCCTGCTCAGTTTTTCCCACCTTGACAAAACCCTTCCATGGTGTTTGGAACATTTCCAGAGTACTTGGTTCATACTAGTTGTTTAAAACTTATAACATGACATTTTTAACACTTCAGTACAGAAGTGGCATAATAAGGAAGATGAGTTTTCCATAGTACGGTTTACCAAGTGAGCCCAGCCAAATAGGAATTTCAACACTGTATTCAATCTTCAATGCATTCTATCTCCTCCATTAAATTATGAGCTCCACTTTGAGAGCAAGAAATAAATGTCATTTGTATTTCTATTTCTAGCATCTAGTTCAATGCTGGGTACATAGTGGGCTTCAATAAATGCCTAATGTAATTTAATTATATATTAGTGGAAGAATGCCAAAGTCACATAATATAGTGCTTTTGGATGGTGTGCATATTTCTGAATTTCCTACCTGTTCTGGTCTGACAAGTACCAATTTTCTAACCTTTAAAAAACATCTGACATATATTATTTTTAAAAGTTAATATTACTTCCTGAGATCATTTAACCATTTCTTGTAGGCATTTGAAACTAAAGAAGTATATATTTTTCCAATTTTTATGAACATGCATTAGTTTTACCTGATTACAGTGTCTGTTAGATTTGACCCAATTTTATCTTATACTCTTCATATCAATAATTGGTACAGAAAATATTGCAAAGCCTCCTTTAGAAAACTGGCCTTTAGAGAAGGGCAACTTACGTAGCCTCTATCATGTTCTTGGTTTGCATTACAGTATCATTCTAGATGGTTGTTATTATACTTTCTATTTAATTCCTTGAGGAGAGGCTTTGAGATGACTTCTAAGCTTAGCGGCTCTCTGTTGTCTTCTATGGTTTCATCTTAGGGTATGGGCAGCTATATAAGTTCCATGTTGGTTAAGATATTTTGTCATCCTTGATTTCTGAGTATTTCTGTTCTTAAGATTAAAAGCCCACAAAGAAAAAAGCACTAATAAAAGAGAATTGCACTTATACTTAACATAGATGGGGCCTAGAGCCTTAGGATATTTCATCTTCAGAAGCTAGTTATGCTATCACAGTGAACAAATGGACTTTCTGTCTGGGCAAAGGCCTCTGTGCCCTTCCAGCTGACTCTACCCCACACCCTCATGGATACGATGTTAATAGAGACCAGTTTTCTCTTTCTTAAACTCATTTCTTTTCTCTGCATCTTGACACCATATCCGTTTGAGGCAAGCTGTGGCAGGCACATTTACGAAAAGGATACCCATGTTGGGAAGCAGCGGCCGAAGCCTCAGTGCCAGGATTAGCCATTAGCAGTAGGGGGAAAACATTCTTGTTGTAGCCTTGTTTGCTGGAAGGCTACCCACTGGCATTTGAAATAGTTCTCTCCTGTCAATCAAACAAATTGTTTTGCAGATCTACTAGGTGTTTAGAGGATGTGGAGATAGAATTTTCAGGTCTTTAGGTGCCTTTTCAGAAAGTCGTCTGTGTTCTGTAGTGCTATCAGAATTTTTTTTGTTTAAGGATGGTTCTTCCTTAAAAACATCTTCGTTGATGTATCCCTTGTGACTAGAGACTACAGGAAATGATAGTCTTTAGACATATCCTTAAAATTGCCTCCCTTTTGGAGAGTACTAATAAAATCTGGGTATAGGAATATCTTTACCTTGATCTACCAGGATATCAAGGTAACCTGACTTATCAGGACAAAAGCTAATATCAGGATTAAGAAAAGGTATGGGGGCGCCTGGCTAAACTCAGCTGGCTCAGTCTGGCATGCTCAGGTCAAGCATGGGACTCTTGATCTTGGGGTTGTGAGTTCAAGCTCCACATTGGATGTAGAGATCACTTAAATAAAAATTACTAAAAAAAACCAAACATGACAACTTTCACCTTTCATCTTTAAAGCATCATTGCCCTGATCCCATGCTTCTCATTTTCTCTTCCCTGTTTTCTCTTACTTGCCCACATTGGCAAAAGAGATGCCAGCGTACAGCCGAGGCTGAGAGGAGTGCTTATGATAACCAATAGATGTACCTTAACGTAGTAAAATTTTAATTGTATAAAAAAGAAAAATGGTGAGGCCTGTAGTGAATTACCTTTGTAATGCAAATAACCTCCCCTCACCAGTATGGTTTCAACTGGATGGTGTTCAACTTTAATCTCTTCATTTCTTTACACTTCCACATAGAAGCTCCCCTTTATGTTTTATTTATTCCCACTTCTGATTAAGATTTCATCTGAAGAAAGTGTTGTGCTGCTAAAAAATTATTTTTTAAAAAACACTGAGCTATACACATTATATCAGACAGAATGAGGTAAAATAGCATTCTCCAAAAACCTTTGAATTAATGATTCCCATTTGAATTGTTTATCCCAGTGGGAATTATCCTGTGAAAGGCAGAGTGCTTTGAAGAGTTCATCACTCTTGTGACATTCCTTATGAAAGTTCCTTGATTCGGCTAGACACATGTCCTCGCCTTAACATTTACCACCCCCCCCCAGCCCCCCACCCCCTGGGGCCGGAAAGACACCAATAGTGTCTTATCTATACATCACAGGTATATTTTTATAATGTTGATGAGTTGTTGGGGTTTTTTATTTTTTCCCCTAATTATAGGAGTAACTCATGATAATTGCAAACAATTTGAGAACACGGCTTGGTGATTTTAATAGAGATGTCAACATTCCTGATGTGGAAATAGATCTCCTAGGCCTCTTTTCTCTGTATGTTTCAAGTTCAGCATTGACCACTAGATAAATCTGTGCGGGATTTGGAATGTGAATGCAAAATAGTTGTCTTTATACTCTAAAGCATGGTTGGCACATCATGCATCACCCATGGGTCAGATTCAGCCCGCTGCCTGTTTTTGTAAATAAAGTCGTATTGGAACCCAAACACACTTGTTTGTATATTGTCTTCTGCTATTTTCATGCTACAATGATAGAGCTGAGTGACCACAGACCATGTGACCTGCAAAGTCTAAAAGTGTTTAACTTCATGGCCTATAAATTCTGTGTCTATTACTATGTATTTTTATAAATAAAAAAATTGGCTGGCCCCAGCTCCCCAGGTTGGTGCAAGGCTCCAAGTGCTGTTGAAGCTCATGAAGGCTGGGTCACCTCTTCGATGTGGATGAGCTAGATCTCTTCCTTCAGCTTCTCTGAGTCCTGAGCCAGGCATGTGTGCAGCTCTCTCTGCCTGCCATCTGCATCACTGGGGTTCGATATGGTGAGAGATAGATATGGTTTGTAGTTTGTCTTTGTGAGTTCCAATTGTCTGCATGTGTTCCAGGGTGTCCTAGATTTTCCAAGCTATGTGTCTAGTTTTCTTTCTTACTGCCATCCTTGTTGAACTACAGTGACTTCAAGCCTACCATCAGATGCCAAGGCAGCAGGCTTCCTCAACCTCTTTTTTTTTTCAACCAGGAAATGGGTATATGAGCATGGTAGAAATAATCTCAGGGTAGGATATCTCTGAGTGGTTTGGAAAATATTATTTTTATAAGAAATATGTTATTTGTTAATATATAATGGGTTTAGTATGGTTACTTTAAGTATAGTAATAAACATTTTATTTGAGGAAGAGAGAAAGAGAGAGAGCACACAAGCAGGGGGAGAGGCAGAGAGAGAGGGAGAAGCAGACTCCCCACTGAGCAGGGAACCCACGGGAGGGCTCCATCCCAGAACCCTGGAATCCAGACCCTTGCCAAAGGCGATGCTTAACTGAGCCAGATAGGGCACCCCCAATAAATACACTTTAAAAGAGAGTTAAATAAAATGAAAAATTCAGTTACTTAGTCAATAGTCACATTTCAAGTGCTCCAGAGCCACAAGTGCCTACTCGCTACCATATGGTGCAGTGCAAGGATAGCATATACTTGGCACTCAGAAGTGTTTTGCATGGATATTGAGGACTCCATCGATGCTGTTGATCATATTGTTAGTGACACACTGTCTCACAACCATGTGCACCAACTCAAAATCTTCCTCTTAACTAAAAGTAACCTCGCCTCTGTTCTCCCACATCCAACCGGGACACTAATTATTTATTTTTCAGGTATCATCTATCGATGAAATATTTTGACTCGTTTTTTCTCAAAAGAATCAATTATTTCATCCTTTTTGTTCCACTGTACATCTATGGATTTCCATTCTAGGGTTATTTTTCATACTTTATGCATTTCTTTAGCTAGAGTGAAAAATGTCAGGAACTGGGTCTTATGTTTCTTTGTCTTTTCCATATCTGGCACAATTCTGGCATATAGAAGTCACTCAGCAGATGATGGCTAAAGGAAAACAGAGGAAGGATCTCTCTCTTTTTATTTTTTCATGTTCTTTTGACATCTATTACTTTTACCTTTTATATTTTGAATCTCAACTGATTTCTTGCATACAGACATGCTAAAGTCTTTTCTATTTGTTAAAAAATCACATTTATGAAGCTTCCTCAAGGGCATATTTAGAGGTTACTTGATTGAATAGACAAATATTTAGAAATGTAGATATTTTGACAGTGATTATAAATACAATTCTTTATTCATAATTCCAAAACCTTGCATGTTCTAAAAATCAAAAGGTTTCCTTATAGCTCATCTGGTACTAACTGGTAATAAGCCCTGATTTGGTATGCATAGACATGAGACTGTTTATAGTGTATTGATCTTGGTTAATGTGAATATTCAAATGGCATTTGAGTATTTGTGCCATACTACTTTTTTTTTTAATTGAGAAGCTTCTTCTCTCTCTTTTTATTTTTTTAAGATTTTATTTATTTATTCATGAGAGATGGAGAGAGAGAGAGACACACACAGGGAGAGGAAGAAGCAGGCTCCTCAAGGGGAGCCCAATGTGGGACTCAACCCTGGGACTTCAGGACATGCCCTGAGTCAAAGCTGGGTGCTCAACTGCCGAGCTACCCAGGCATCCCTAATATTGAGAAGCTTCTGAATGCTGAAGCATGTGTAGCCTCAACATTCTGGCATTGTCTGTGAACTTGTCCATTACTGTGGCTGTTTATATTCAGCAAATATAGAATATGTAGATTTAAGTAACACAAAACCGGTTCATCAAAAATAGCCCACTTGGTTTATTTATTTTTTTTAAAGATTTTCTTTATTTATTCATAAGAGACACAGAAAGAGAGAGAGAAGCAGAGACACGGGCAGAGGGAGAAGCAGGGCTCTATCCCAGGTCCCCAGGATCATGCCCTGGGCTGAAGGCAGCGCTAAACTGCTGAGCCACCCGGGCTGCCCAGTCCACTTGGTTCATACATAAGAGTAACTCTGTGGCTAGTTATTGAAGTTTCAAAACTATAACAAAAATTCTGGTCGACATTTAATAAAGTAAACTTTTCTTAAGATTCTGAGGACATGTCTTATTTTTTGGTTGTATAATGACCAGATGGCTATAAGCTTTAGTTTCATTATTTTTAAAAAAGAGAACATGCTTTTACAGAGTCAAAGGTGGGTATGTAGCCAACAATTACAGAAGAGTTCTGGAATTTTCTGTCTCTATTCAAAGTTGCAGGATACTCTGTCTTTTTGATAGACCTAATTCTACCAGGCAGAGTAAAATCATCTTGGACTGATATGGCAGATACTTGACAATCCAGTCACACAGAGAGGTTCACACTCCAAAAGCAATCATGGAAACTTAAAGCATGATTCATGCTCAAAGATTGTGAATCTTCCCCGAATTTGTGACTGCATTTCCAGTAAATAACCCTGCATTTCTTCAGTAACCACGGTTCCATTGACTACAGGAAAGTTTAACGGTGGAAGTGAATGGAGCCTCCAGTGGGCACTGGCCCAATCCACATGAACGGTTTGAGTGTGAATGCACTCACTTCCTGGAACAAATCAGCAATGTTCTTACATTTCCCCCTGCAGTTTCAAGTTCATTGTGTTGAATTACTCTATCATATCAGGAAAAAATACAATCTGTGAACCACTGGTGAGCCAACAAGTTGGAGATCTAAGAAATATCTGCTTTCAAAAAGTGCCTGATTTGGGGAAGCAGTTCAGTGAATCTCTGTCAAGTTCCAGTGCCTGGGTCCGTTATTAAGTTAAGGTCTTGCAGCATCAAACCCACTCAGCCACCTGTGGCTTTGGGAGGCTGGGGTTGGTACTCTGAATTGCATTCTTGTTGTACCATTTGATTCCCTGCTGCACTTGGCCTGTAGGAGGCACTAGAGAGAGACCAGAACCTGGAGGACACAAGAAGGGACAGGCTCTTTCCCCTATATTTTCTATTCCTGATTCTGTTTCTTGCGCCTGTCATTGCTATCCTAGTGATGCTTCCTCACTCTGGAAGCAACACTTTTTCCTAATAGCAGCAGGTATTTCGGTTCTGCTGTTTTTCTAACACTTCCCCCAAACGAGCCTCATTGAACCTTGTCAGAGATACGGCCCCAGCTGGCGGCTGCTTCCTTCTCAAAAAGCTAGGTTCCAGCTGCATAGTCTCTCTCTTTCTTTCTTTTTTTTTTGTTAACTTTTATTTATTTATGATAGTCACAGAGAGAGAGAGAGAGGCAGAGACATAGGCAGAGGGGGAAGCAGGCTCCATGCACTGGGAGCCCGACGTGGGATTCGATCCAGGGTCTCCAGGTCTCCAGGATCACGCCCTGAGCCAAAGGCAGGCGCTAAACCGCTGCGCCACCCAGGGATCCCTGCATAGTCTCTTCTTTGAGTAATGGAGACACCGGTACCGGCTGGTCAGAGACCCCTCCCCATAGACTCAGCATCCCCACACTCTGGTGGCGTTTAAGGCTCCATTCTCCAAGCTTCTAACTTTTTTTCTTTTTTTTAAGATTTTATTTATTAATTCATGAGAGACACAGAGAGAGGGGCAGAGACATAGGCAGAGGGAGAAGCAGGCTCCCCTCAGGAGCCCCATGTGGGACTGGATCCTCGAATTACAGGATCACGCCCTGAGATGAAAGCAGAGCCTAACCACTGAGCCATCCAGGCATCTCAAGCTTCTAACTTTTAATACAAATTTTAACCCCATTCCTTCCTTCCCCAGCCTTGCAGTAGTAGCTGCTTCCTGCTGTTACTGTCTCTTTGATACCTTTGTTTGTTTGTTTGTTTGTTTGTTTTATTTATGATAGTCACAGAGAGAGAGAGAGGCAGAGACACAGGCAGAGGGAGAAGCAGGCTCCATGCACCGGGAGCCCGACGTGGGATTCGATCCCGGGTCTCCAGGATCGTGCCCTGGGCCAAAGGCAGGCGCCAAACCGCTGCGCCGCCCAGGGATCCCTCTTTGATACCTTTGTGTTCCTTTCTTTGACTTTAGAGTTTTCCAATACCTGAGCTTAACATTCTTCACTCACAGTTCAAATAACAGGTATGAGTTTTGTCTTCTGAGTGGATCTTGGCTGATAAAGTGGCACAGCCATAGATTGCAGTAAAATAAACTCAAACATAAGACTTCAATCCAGCTTCTCCTATACTCTTTATTCATTAATGCCTCAAACCCAAGGCACCTCCCTGATTACTTTCCCATCACAGCATGCAGTGAGCCTCGTGTGCTGGCCTAGAATCCTAATTCTTGTGCTGATGTTTTTCTTGTAAATGTTAATTATCTGTTAAGTCCTTTCAACCCTTTTTATCATGTGTAGATGCTATCATGTGTAGCAAGTAAACTCATTTTCTCATATTTAGACTAAACTCAGATTTGTTACTGAAAAGACATTACTCCTTATTAGCTAATCTATACTGATATAATTAACAAAACATTTTTCCCTAAGATCCTGGGTGATCTCTGCTTGACCATGAGGTCACATGCTGGATACTCCTCATATAGAAAAATGTTTTCGTTTTTTGCTGGGGTGTTTTTGTTTGTTGTTTTCTTTTACTATTTCAAAATCAGATTGTACCCCAACCTTTGCTCTCAAATGAGTAACTGGGAGTTTGCTTTAGTGTTGTTTCCAGTTTTCCTGAGGCCTAAGCCTCTTTTTAGATATCACAGTTATCCCTTTTAATCAGTTCTTAGAATTGCATAGTGAAGACTTTTAGGTGTGTGGAGAAGAGCAGAGATAGCATAGAAAACAATTCCAAAGTCTTTTGGCTTTGTGGAAATCAGGTTTTGAAAGCTTTATAGTTCAGCTTTTTTTTTCTTTTTTAATATAAGCTGTTCTTAAATGCCCTGAAATGAGAAGTTAATCAAAACAAATCTCTTGGATAATTCTTATTGGTATCACATTGTATATGTAAACACTGTTTTCCAGTTGGTAAGCATAAGTAAGATCCTGCCCAGTTTACCAGCTTACAGGGATGCTACATGGGAAGAAAACAGAGAAGAGGCTGTTTTGCTTTTGTTTGAGATTCACAACAGCTGTTGTATTCTTCTTGACTGCTTCCAAATTTAATAAGGCCCAATAAATCTCTAAGAAAATAGCCCTGAGACACTGCTATTGTTTTTATTTTGCTGTTGAGCTCATAGTACAAGTCTTTCTCTTTGTAGCACTCTTTCTGGCTAATTTCAGAGTGGCTCATGCCAAATATAAACCCCAACACACTAGCCCAGGAAAGCACAGAGGAAAATCACATCTCTGGCAATGGATGTCCACTAACAGAAAGCTTCCCTTAAAACCTAATTCAGACTACTGGCTTGTGCAAATCAGGTGTCTGAGATTGCTAGTCTGGCTATCCTCTGAGCCTTAAATGCCCTTTTCAAACCATCGCTTCAAATTCCTGGCTATTGTTCTCTCATAAATAATTTGGAGGGAAATATCATCAGAAGCTCATGTAATTTCCCTGGTCTGCAAAACGGCCCGGCCTGCTTCACTAGGATCACTGTCACAGAGATTACACGCCCAGTGTAAGCAGCCGAAAGGAACGTACTACTGATGCGAGTAATATATTTTCAATTTTTAATGAAGTGTTACTTGTCCACAACATTTTCTGTTTTTGGTTCCAGGCTGTGTGCCAGTGATAAACTGCATAGCTCAACATCTTATCTATTTTTCAGTGACCAGTCTTTAGAGGTAAATTCCCTGTTTTCCTTAGTGAATTGATCCAGTGTTTGGCTGCCATTAAACACTTGACAAGTGTACAAGGCATGATTTTGTGTGTGTGTGTGTGTGTGTGTGTGTGTGTGTGTGTGAGGGCAGGGAACTGAAATATATTTCCGTTTCTTCTTTTGTGCAAAAAATTGAAGTAATAGGCACAACTGAGGCAAATCTTCCAAATCTTGAGCTAGCGGCACATGGGATTTCTGCCTCGGGTGGGGAACAATTAAACACGTTATAAATGGAAGTCTGGCAGCTAGGTAAGCAGGTAAAAAGAAGGAGAACTGTTTTCTGTGCTGCAGGTTCTTTGTAAATAAGTGCAAGTAGCATTACTCTCAAATAAATTGGAATAAGAAATCCAAGAAAGCTAGGCCAAACGAAAACCACATCCTCTGCATAGACAGTAGAGAATGAAGACCAGTGTCAAGTGGCTTTTGGATGGAAGACCAAGGCTGAGGAGGAGGAAGGAAGGCCCTGAGCCAGTCTGTTCTTTCGAATTAGACTAATAAGGAATTTTCACAGGAGCCTGCAAATGTAATGAGCAGGTATGGACATCAGATATCTTTCCTGCAGAGGCACACAAGGTTGCTGCATCCAGTTTTGAGATGACTTGTTAAAAGCTGAGTGGGGTATTCCTTGAGCATATATCTGAGGTTTGCTGGAGAGCCCAGTGAAATTTTTAAAACTCACGGACTACTAGCCAGCTTGACCGATTAAATGAGACCTCAGGAACTTTTCTGGTTATTCTCTTGGCAAATCAGAAGTCCTCTGAGGAAGCTAAAGGTTAGGAGGAAGCAGGTTGTACTGTAATTTTTTTGTTGATTTTTATGTTGTGAATTTAGAAAATGAACAAGAAAGTTTAGAAGAGCCCAACATGTCAGAATGTGGTAGATCTGCATCATCACTTAGGGGACCCAGGCAATGGAATTAGAAAAAGATTTTGTTTTGAGCAAAATCTTTTAAACTGGAATTTGAGGGGAAGCATTAATGAGGAAATAGAAGTAGGTAAACTTGTAAAACTTTGGTTATATCATGAATTAATAATGAAAGGTCTGAGCAATGTTTCACAGAAGAATAAAAAACCATGCCAATAGCTTCAGACAGGTGTAATGTCAATATATGATAGAAGTTATAAAGTGTGCTTAAGTTTAACATGCTAAATATTCTCATGAGAGAGGTATCACCAATTCTTGATGTTGGGACAGATAACCCATAAATCCTTAAATAAGACAACATACAAAAGGAATATGTAAGAAAGAAAAAAATACAAAATTTCCTAGAATAAATTAAAAAATCAAGACCTCTAAGACATTTGAATAATAATAAAAGTAGAGAAAGCCATAAGGTTGAAAAAATTCCTATAAATTTAAGGTATAGCATGATTCTGTTCTGATATAGAATCTCAGCTGTATTATTAGTGGAAAGATGCCACCACTCAGACATTAGCTGAAGCCGCATTCTGCCTCAAACAAAATATCTGATCAATTATTGTCTTGCTTAGTTGATCATTTTTTACTCAGAGCGTGGCAGAAACAACCAACTGCTATCCAAGATCAGTGGTGGGAGAGGATTTGCCTTTGCAACCCCAACCCCCGGGGGTGGGGAGATTCAGATACATTTTTCACATCTGCCTTAGATTTGCTTCTAATCAATATGGAGCCATACATAGATCGTTAAAGGATTGCTAATAGTTGTTAAAGAATCGGGTGTTACAGGGATGCCCAGGTGGTTCAATGGCTGAGCCTCTACCTTTGGCTCAGGGCTTGATCCTGGGGTCCTGGGATCCAGTTCTGCATCGGGCTCCCCGGCAGGGAGCTTGCTTCTCCCTCTGCCCCCCTCTCTCTCCGTGTGTCTCATGAATAAATAAATAAAATCTTTAAAAAAATATGGAATTACAGAATTTAATAGTCTTAGATTAGGTAGTACTAGATATTAGGAAAATAGATTTTGAAAAGTTTAGAAGAAGGGTGGATACTCAACAGTTGTTGAGCAATTGCTCTGGTCCTGGCACTGAGCTAGACACTTACATGATTAAACAAAAATTATTTACTATTAAGTCACAAGGATTACTTCACAACATATTACTATCAAATTTCAAAGGGGGGAAATGGAAATTCAGAGATTGAATCACTTGCTCCAGCTTCTACAGGCAACCAAAACAGAGCTATAATCTGAGCTCATCAGTCTAGCTCCAAAGCCCAAGCTTTATGGGTGTGAGTGACCTGCGTGACCTGAAAACCTTGCAAGTCTAACCACCTCTTAAAATGCTCCTACACAAAGCACCTAAATAAAATCTTGAAACTGCACGGGAACTCTCTGAGTTCAGATTTAAAAGGTATACCTGCAAAAGATGCAGGGTGGGTGTTCCAAAGGGTGGAATAATCCAAAAATTTTAAAAAATAAAGAGGACTTTATTGACCATGTTTTAAACATGAGAGACAGAGAGAGTGAGAGAGCAATTTACCACTGTTTAGGAAAGATAATATCAAATCACAAGGAGGCAAAAACTCTTTCCTCATCTGCTTTCTGTATTCTTCCCCATATTTCCAAGTATAACAATAGTAATCTAATACGCAAATATCCCAGAATTGTAAAAAGTTTGCATCCCATTACCCCCTCCTGCTGCTAAATCTTTAATAGCGTTTGTAATCTCTTCTGTCATCTGAGGTTTTTCCAATCTTAATTTACCTTTTCGAGTTTCCATTGTGCTCAGTCAGACACCATCTCTAATTAACTACCTAAGGAAAGTCACTGTGCACCCACAAAGAGATCCACAATTGGCTTAATTAGAACCAAAAAAAAAGTACGATTAAAATTAAAGTTTCATCCTGTGCCTCTGTGCATATATAAGCCTTTTATATATGGAAAATGCTTGCATTTAGTCATTTTACACACACTGGCTGTAAATTAGGAGTTTTAGCATTCTCAGCATGTGGTCAGTTGAAATGTTCAGTGTATTATTTCTACTAATTACTTTGGCTGTTCCTTACTTCTGTCAGTCTTAGCATCCAGTAACCACAGAGGTGGTTGACAAGTAAAAACTACAAGTCCTAGTTGGCAGCATTAGAATAGTAGCTGAGATCGGTATTGCTATTATCGACGGAGAATGTCTCTTCATGGTATAGCTTTTTCTACCCACTGGTTTGTTTAAATCCTTTCCTATTTCAAATGTCTGGAGTTAGAAAATGATGGAAGAGCTGTAAGATTACCCCTCAGCCTGAGCCTAGACCTGTTCCTCAGTGTGCCAGAATGCAGTCTGTCTCCGAACTAAAGGATGAGACTCGTGTGTTTCCCTGGATAACTCTGGGGGCTCCCAAGAGTCTTGTTTTGCCTGATCTTTACAGGGCTGAGTCCCTCAGCTGGCAATCTGTACCCTTTCCAGGGGAGCTTTTCTTCCCTTGGCATCTTTGTTTGTTGGCAGTAGTGTTCTGGACCAAGCTGGTACTGACTGGTGAAAGCTGAGTGTTAAATTTTCAGGAATTTTGTGAGCTGTTGATGTCATGTGAGAGCTTGGAATGGGCCATCATTTGAGTATTTACACCACTGAAATCAGCAAGTGCTACAAATTCAACAAATGTTGAAATCAGCAAATGCTACAAATCAGGGCCCCTTCCACTCCAAGAGCCAGTTGTTAAACATTTACCAGCACACTGGTGGTGGTAGGCAATAGTTCCTTACTATAGCTCTCAGGGCTAATTGGAAGGATCGTTTGACAACCCAAAGAACAAATTTTCTTGTTCTTTATTTCTGAAAATAGCAAGTAGCTGCTGCAATAATGCAGATTTTCAGCTGCATTAGGAAATCTTAGGAAAAAGATTTCCTTTCCCCAACTATCAATCTCTTTCCATTCCCAACCCTCATTTCCAATCTCTTCCTTTTCATATTTGTACCCAGTCAGAAATGCTCCAGAGTTGAGTCTTTTTGTGATCTCTTAAATGGCCCCTATGCTCTTTATCTGGTTTCTATCATGTACCAAATGTGGAGCTTTGTATATAATACAGCTTTTATGTTAGGGCAGCAGAGAAATTTTTAAAGGCACAATTAAAATCTAGACACTTCTGAACTCAAGGTAGATTGCCCCTCTTTTTATTCTCAATTCTGCTGAATCATTATAAGAAGGCAAATGTAGTAAGGGAAGTCTGAGTGTGAGTGCTGGACATACAGTGCTAGTTGGGAAGGAAGGGGCTGGGGAACACTTGCTCCTGGCATTTCCTTCCCTGGAGAGGGCGCTCCACTAGAGCAACTCTCCTGATTTTTCTTAACTCTCAGGCATACTAAGGTCTAGGAGGATGAAATGTGGCTTATTTTGTTCATGAGTTTCAAAGAGCCACTTCTTACTACTTCTCTATAGGATCCAGTTGCTAAGGAATAAGTCATTTTTGGTTTCTCCTCTATGTTGTATATTTTATGTGATGATCACTCCAATCCAGTTGTCTGAGGATGACAGGAAAATCTAATTTTAGACTTCTGTATTAGGAAGACCTTGGTTCTTACACACCTCTACCATGTTCTGTAATTTAATCTTAATAAAAAAGACAACATTCTGGCCTCTACTTTTAGACTCCTTTGTCACGATTAATGGTTCAGAAGTAAGGAAAGGAGGAATGTGATTTGTTGGGTCCCTTCAAACACCAAAACTGGTGTGATCTTAGAAAAGTCACTTACGTTTTGTTTCCACATTAGTAAAAGAAATAAATAAAAAATAGGAAATTTGATTATGGGGTGGAGTTCCCTGATTCAACAAATATTGAGTACCTGTTGTATCTACTAAATGCCCAGTGTGTATCAAGCACTGCCCCGGGTACTGAGACTACCATGTACCAGGCAGTATAAGGGCAGCTATAGACTTGCAAAAGCTCCTACTTGCTGAAAGTTCCTGATCTAGGAAAGAGCTATAATATACTAATAATATGAGCATGGAGAGAGAGTTCCTAACTCTAAGTGGAATTCAAGGAGAGGAGAGAAATATTTTTTCTTTAATAACCTTCCCTGAACAAGTCTTTCACCAAACTCCTTTTTCTTTTAATTCCTATTCAGTTTCTGGGAAATACAGAAAGGGAGAAAAATTAGCTGGAGAACCTATGTACTATTCCTGATTTAGGGGAGAAAAAAACAAACAAACAAACAAACAAACAAGAATTGACCATACTAACGTTTGCCAAACCGTATTAATTTGGAAGGGCTGCCATTTAGCAGAATAATTCAGTGTTATGAGTAGCTGACACAACAGAAATTTGTTTCTCCTGATTTTGTAGGCTGGAAGTTCAAGATCAAGGTATTGGCAGGTGGGTTTCTCCTGAAGTCTCTCTCCTTGTCTTGTGGATAGTCCTCTTCTCCCTGTGTCTTCATGTGGTCTCCTCTCTGGATGCTTGTGTCCTCATCTCATCTCCTTTTATCTTCTTACAAGGACACCAGTCATGTTGGATTAGAGCTTTCCCTACTAATGACTTAACTTGATTAATTCTTCAGAGAACCTATTTCCAAATGCAGTTACGTTCTGAGTTACTGGGGGGTAAGGACTTCAACATAAGAATATCAGAGGGAGGCAATTCAGTTCATAACATCAACCTTGCATGAAAACTTCGCTAGCAGTAGCAAGACACTGAGTCATGATCTTGAGAATCAAACATTCTGGAGCGCCCCTTTCCAGATGTTTGTGATTTGCCGAATTGTCCTTAACAAGTACATCTTTTTCCTCACCTAAAATCCTATCTTTTCTGTGTGACCTGCTGGTAATGCTGGCCTCTTTTCAGATGGTTTTTATGTGTGGAACTGTGTAATTATGAAATGGTTAAAAACAGTTGACTTATTAAAATTCTCCTCTATTCTTTTTTATTGGAGAATTATACCTAAGAGACCTCGGTATAGCACATATTTCTTTATCTCTTGTTTACTTTCTTTTCTCTCTCTTTTTTTCTGTTTGTCCCTGTAATACTTAGAATTGCCTTGGGGGCAAAATGAGGGAATAGGAGATCAATCAAGAACTGAATTCATGCAGCTGGTTCTCATCCAGCTGAGTTCTCTGTTTATGTATTCTTCAGGAAATTATAGAAGCTGTTAAAAGAGAGTGTTGCAAAAATGGAAAGTTCTTAGCCGATAATTTGCTTTGGGTAAGAGATCTTGTTGGAAAGATATCTTGAATCTGAAATTACTTTAACTTGAGCATAGAGCTTTAAGCATGTTAGAATTCCATTGATTAGAAATCTGCCATATCCTTTGCCATATCTGTGCTATGCCTGCAGATGGGTTGGAATTTTACCATCAGCTTATGCAATATGTGTTGAGTCTAGACCAATCCCCGCCCCCGCCCCAGGCCCTGTGCTTTCTTGTCATCCTGACTCTTCTATCACCTTTTATTTTTCTGCCTTTATTCTCAAATGTATTTTACCTTTGTCATCCTTTCTCTCTGGCTTTTCTTTTTCTTTTTTCTTTTTTTTTTAAAGATTTTATTTACTTATTAGTGAGAGACACACACACACACAAACACACACACACACAGAGGAGAGAGAGAGAGAGAGAGAGGCAGAGACACAGGCAGAGGGAGAAACAGGCTCCATTCAGGGAGCCTGATGTGGGACTGGATCCCTGGTCTCCAGGATCACACCCTGGGCCGAAGGTGGGGGCTCAACTGCTGAGCCACCCAGGGATCCCCTCCTATTTTGTATCTCAATAGGTTTCCTTTTGAAGTTCTGGAGAGTTTTAAGGAAAATAGTTCTGGCAGAGGTTTCTAAGGAAATAAGTATCCAAATTAAATATACTCTATTTCATGAACAAATGAGACCAAAGCAGCAATTCATTTGGAGACCCAGATAGGGGTAGTTCACACTGACCAGGTGAAAAATCTCTAATAGAGAATATCTTAGATCTAATAAAAAATAATGGTTTTATTTTTCCTTTAATCTTGATATTATTAAAGTGTTGAGGTCTTTGAGCCTGGGGAACAATCAATCATTGTATGTCTGTCAGTCTAATGAGACATAATTTTTTAAAAAAATTTAAATGTTACTAAAACATTAATTTGATTTTTTTTTTTTTAGCCTTACTGAATTTCAACAGCTTTACTCTACCTGTGTAATATAACTAATTTTGGAACTAGTGAAGAATAGAAGGAATCAGAATGAACTTTATATTTATTACCCCTTTTCTCTAGAAAAACACCTTTTTAACCATATCCATAATACTGACAATAAAAATAATAGTAATATTTATGTTAGCATTTATTGTGAATTTATTGCCTGCTCAGGTACCATGTATTATTACCTCATTTAAACTTGAAATTGGAAATGTAGTATTATTATACTAATTTTACAAAAAATCAAGCTTAAACAATATAAAGACCCAGGGCTTATTGGCAATACCAAATACTCTTTCTATGAGTGCACTCTCACCATTTTTCACCCTTCTAATAGCCAATAGACATATTTAACTTGGATTATCTATTCATTTGAAAAGGAAATTTTTGATTAAATATAAAAACAAATTACTGTCTCAACTCTACTTCTCTGAAACTTTTTTCCAATAAATATTTAAGGAAAGATATTTTATACCATTTTATAAAAATGTAAATTGACTTAGAAAAAATTAATGTATTTCTCAAACGCAGGTAATAAGGGAAATGGGAATTAGGTATTCTGGAAGAAGAGAGAAATTGTGTTAGAATATTAAAATTTTAATAATGTTCTGCTCCTTGCCACAGATGTAGTACTTATGTTTGAATCCTGGAATAAGCCTGGGGAGTTTTATTTTGAATTGACAGAGATTTTCTTTCAGCTAGAGCTTTCTTGTTTTCTAGACTCCACCTGCTTTGTTTATCTGATTCTGTTGATATTCTTTTATGCCTTTTCTTTCTGATTCCTGCTTTCTCTTTCATATTCTTAGCACTCTTCTCAAAAGATTTCCTTTCAGAATATAGGCATATTTCTAAGAAAATGACTTAGGGAATAGGCTCCCCAGAGCTCATGTCTGAAGGAATGAAAGGGCTCAATATAAATAAAACAAGGAATTAGTTCCAGAGCTAGTTGGAAATTCTGAAAGAGATACTAAACTGTTGGCCTGCTATTTCCTAATTTCTGCATACCAATTAACACTTCATTTGTGTGAAAGTATCAGTAGTCTATGGGAGTGTGAGGTTAATTAAGAATTTAAGGCAATTGAGTGTTAATGTTTGCTGTTTGGTTTGAATAGCCCAACTCCAGAAACTTTCCTTAAAAAGCTTTAGGTCCTGAAATATAGCAGTGTCTCATGTTATTGAGGTTATATGATGGAAGAAAGCTGGGCCAGCACAGTGGTCCTATACAGAAGTGAGAGTATATGTCAAGATTGATTATTGATCTCACCAAGGGGAAAACACTTAAATAAAAGAACACCTAAAACTTAAGCATTATTCAGATACTTTCAAATAACTATGTAACTAATATGTATTTTCTAACGGATCATTTATTATGTATTTCAGACTTGCAACAAATTTGAAAAATGAATGATCAGTCTATTTGTACTCATGGTACTGTGACCACAAAGAGATGCTTCTGAGTGTAAAGTTTTCTCCAAGTAGCACAATTTCAATATTAAAGGGAGTCGTGAATTAACTAGGTTAAATCCTCTGACTTTATAGCCCTGACCTTCAGGGTTGGATATGATTTCTTGAGTTACTATGGCAACTCTGCCCCCTGAAGAGAGGTCTGTAAGGTGGGGGGTGGTCTCTTTCTCACACTTCCTGGCAAATTCCCCTCACTAACCCAAAATGGCCTCTCACATATGGACAGGTGGTTACATTGGTGCCCCTTTATTCCAGACATTAGGAAAGTTCCTGAATTTGATGTATAGCTAAGATTTAATATATAACAGCTTCTGTTTTTGAAGAGCTTGTAGTTGTTGATTACTAAGGATGATCTCCCTGAGAATCTTTGGACTTTGTGATCTGGGTCAACTTTATTTCTCTATGGTTTACATTCTTCTTTTTGAAGTAGAAATATAATCTCTGTCAGATTTAATCCTTGGGCAACTAATTATTTTTACTTAAAGTGTCAATCTTGAACACCAATAAAAAAATGAATTTATATAAAAAAATAAAAAAATATTAAATGTCAATCTTGGCCAGGCAGTGGTCTTCTGCTATGCACAAATTCATCTTATTATTGTCTATTTACAGCCAAACAGAGATTATGAGACTAACAAGTCAGTTTAGTTTGGGAGAATTCTCATTACTGGATTATCAAGAGTATTGGATAAAATGACTCAAGCACTGACACAAGCCTAAATGTTTTCAGAAAAATATTGTTTTGTTCTTAAAATATTTGATAGAACATGTTGAAATGTAATACATTGGCACCACAGAATGGATTGGAATTTTTTAATTGTTACTTGAGATCATTTTGGAATGATAGCTTATTGTGTAAAGGTCTTGTGATTCAAAAATACAATGATGACAGAATGGGTATAATCTGAGATATATTAATCACTGAGAATCATTGCCTTTTGCAAAATGTTAGGTAGGAATAGGAATGTTAAGTGGGTTTGGACAGAATAAGTTAGACTATGAAAAGAAAGTGATATATACAAACTAGGAAGTGCTATAATTTAAAAAGAATTAGAATAGTCATCTCATAAAATACTCTGCAAATTTGTTCCTTAATGAAATGTAAAAACAACTGAATTCATCTTCTCATTTTAAGTATTTTGGGTTCCTCAAGTAAGATGAAGACTTCATTGTTTATTGATGTTATGACATTTTTTTCCTTAAGTGGGGGGGCTTAATGCATTAATTAAACAAGTCATTTTTGAGTATTTTATTGAGTCCCTATCATGTTGATGGAAGCTCTTCCAATGCTGAGGATTTTACAAAGCAGAAAACTTGATAGTGGCAGAAGTTGAAAGAATCTTGGGAGATTGCCCTTAAGTAAAACCTTTTTAATCAATGAGGAAATAAAACTAATGCCTGAACAGTGTTCTGAAAGAGCTTACAATCTGCATGGTTAAAAAAAAAAGACTTGTTCTTATGAAAAATTATATAAAAATGTTAAGCTAGTATACCACAGTGGTGAAAACAGGGACTTTTTTTTTTTTTTTTTGAGAGAACTTGCATGCACACCAAGGGTAGAGACAGAGGAAGAGAGAGAGTCCTAAGCAGATTCCATATCCAGCATGGTATTGTGGGGCTCCATCTCACAACCCTGAGATCGTGACCTGAGCCAAAATTAAGAGTCCCACACTTAACCAACTGAGCTACCCAGGTGCCCCAAGAGTAGGCATTTTTAAACTGAACTCTGCTAGTTATTTGCTGTGTGGCCTTTGGCACTCTACTTAACTGTGTTAAGACTTCAGTTTCATCTTCTGTAAAGACCATATCTTGCAGAGTTGTTTTGAGAATTAGATGTGATCATGTTTTTAGAATGGTTAGACACATCTTGCATGTGGTAGGTGCTTAAAAAATGGTGTTGTCATCACTACTGAGCTAATACTACTTGGAATGGCATACCAGTATCATTAGAAACCAGCAGCCATAGAAGATTGGAAGGCAGTGTCCAAGAGAACTCAAATTTTTCCCCTTTGTACTCACTTCCCTTTGTTTCCTTCTCACTCCTTTCCTAAATAAAATGACACCATAAAATACCTAAAAAACAGACTTCTCTTTTGTCTTCTATCTGACCGGTGTCCTCTATATTGCCACCATAAACACATATCCACTGAATGTTTACTACCTTACAGGCACAAGCTCTCAGGGTATGGCAACAATTTTTTTTGAAGGTTTTATTTATTTATTCATGAGAGACACACACAGAGAAAGGCAGAGAGAGACACAGGCAGAGGGAGAAGCAGGCTCCATGCAGGGAGCCTGATGTGGGACTCGACCCCAGGACCCTGGGATCACAGCCTGAGCCGAAGGCAGACACTCAACCACTGAGCCACCCAGGCATCCCAACAATTTCTTTATAGACTATAATGGGTCAGCCACTTTGGCTTAGGCTTTCAGAACAATAGTGATTCTGATCTTCAGAAATATTCAGCCAGTTACTAGTAGCTGTCACTTCCCTTTCAGATAAGCTTGAGTTTCTTGTATGTTAGTGTTTTTATAAAACATGGCTTTGAAATAAGCAGTTATAAAACTAATTTCCCAGCAAGCTTTATTTTCTGAGGATAAGTGAGGGCCACTGCCCTATAGAGATGGAAATGAGATCAGTGCTCAGAAACTCTGGTTACTGCTGCAGTGTCATACATACATACATCATGCTCATTTCTGATAGCGATGTGGAAATTCTAACACCATTCTTTCTCCTTTTATTTCATTTTTCTATCTGTATGACCTATCCCTTGCCACTCATTTTGCTTGAAGTTTTGATTGCCTTGCTATACTATTTTTCAATCTTTTTACATATTTATTGTTCCTAAACCTAGATGTTGATTTTCTTTCATACTTGATTTAATTTATTTTGTGAGTTTTTCAATTCATAGATTTCACGATAAATCTCTCTCATTGGTTCTTTACATTATAGACTGCATAAAATCTGATTTATAAAAGTTTATTTTGTTTTTTATGTAAAAGCAAATATCACATCTGATTTGGCTTCGGTCACATGGGGTTATTAAGAAGGGGAAATGTTTTTGATACTAGTAAAATTAGCCCCTTTGATTTTCAGTTGAAGCAAAGAAGCGGGAAATTGACATTTGCCTGAGTTTGATATTTGAGCTGACTCTGATCTTTGATTATTTCTAAATGTTTATGTAAATCTGAGTCCTGTCTAAGCAATCTACCATTAGCAGGATTTTTGCAAATCAGCAGTCATAGCAGAACCAGATGCTTTTAAAATTAAAGCCACTTCTATAATTTTCAAGAATTGTATTTTATTATGGCAAGCAACAATTTCACTTTGCAGTCTATAAGATTTTCATAAATGAGTTAGGATCTATTCTTGTATTGGCCCAGGGCACCCATCTTTTACCTGCTAGGGCCTTCCAAAATAAATGTTATGAGATCTACATGGGTATTGCTTAGCCTCAGACATGATGTATATTTAAAGGAACTGCCCAGAAAATAGTAAGTGGTCATTAAGGGATCTGTAGATATGTTTTATTGTAATTATTACAGGGCTCATAATTGAGTTTATTATTCACTTGGATCTTCTCAGTGCTTAGCAAAATTTTATCAGTTTCAAACATTTTGTTAACAATCCTTGTTTTTTCTTTTTCCTTTTTTTTAAGATTTAATTTATTTATTCATGAGAGAGAGAGAATGAGACAGACAGACAGACACAGGCAGAGGGAGAAGCAGGCTCCATTCCATGCAGGGAGCCTGATGTGGGACTTGATCCCAGGTTTCCAGGATCACACTCTGGGCTGAAGGCAGCGCTAAACTGCTGAGCCACCCAGGCTGCCCAATCCTTGTGTTTTCAAGGGACGTTTTTCTGCCTCTCATTATTTTATTTAGTATATTTCTTGAGGTCTTAGTGATGCAGAGACCTTTCTGCTTTTTCAGATGATTTTGATTTTTTTTGATTTTTATTTTTCTAAAAAAGTGTGTGTGTCAGTGACAATGAAGTGGGGGAGAGGGACAGAGGGAGAAGACTCCCCAGTGAGGGAGCCCAATGTAGGGCTCAATCCCAGGACCCTGGAACCCTGACCTGAACTGAAGGCAGGTGCTTAACTGACTGAGCCACCTAGGTGCCCCCAGATGATTTTTTA
This sequence comes from Vulpes lagopus, assembly GCF_018345385.1. Taxonomy (NCBI): domain Eukaryota; kingdom Metazoa; phylum Chordata; class Mammalia; order Carnivora; family Canidae; genus Vulpes; species Vulpes lagopus. Next base: position 67,847,468 of record NC_054829.1, read on the forward strand.
AAAGGTGTCTTGCATTACCTTAATAATAAATGATAAACATCTCTGTTTGGAACAATGGAGGAATAACTGGTGTCAAATAAATCTTCTACCTAACAACTAAAAAAGATAAAACCCAAAGGAAAAAAATCACCAGATATAAAATAATCTGAATAGAGCTATAATTATTAAAGAAATTGAGTTCATTGGCTTAAAAGTCCAGAAAAACTCATTTATCAGAGTTTATTTGGCAACATTGCTTGCAAACCCAGCCAGGAGTGCTGCTTTTTGACTTGCCAGCCCCCTCGGGATTCTCTGGGATGGGGCAGTTGACGGCAGAGTGCCAAGGCTTAGCTCTCTATTTCCTAAGTTAGTGGCTATAATAGATCATTCAGTAAAAGTACCCAGACTGGACAAAGACAGTAAAAAACCAACAAAAACCCCCAAAACAAACAACTTCAGAAACTACAAGTGAAGATCCCTAATGAACATAGCTCAAAAATATTCAACAAGATATCAGCAAATCAAATCAGCAATATGTAAAAAATTATATGCCACAATCAAATGCAAAGCTAGTTCAATATTAAAAAAATCAGTCGTTGTAATCTATCACATCAATAGGCTATAGAAGAGTCAACTAATCCTATCAATACAAGAAAAACTTTGGATAAAATTCAACATTCAATGACGATAAAATCAGCAAACTAGGAATACAAAAGAATCTCCTAAATTTGAGGAAAAGCATCTTTAAACCTGTAGCTAACATTCTTAATGGTGAAAAGCTAAATGCTACAGCCCTAAAAATCTGAAACAAGGCAGGATTTCTACTACTACTCTGATTCAACATAGTACTAGATGTTCTAGCCAGCACAATAAAGCAAGAAAAGGAAATAAGACCTACAAATTGGAAAGTAAGAAACAGAGCTGTCTCTATGTGTGGATGACACGATGGTTTATGTAGAAAATTGTGAGAAACTTAGTCCCCGAGACCTTGGCAACTAAGTGAGTTCAGCAAGTAACAAGATATAAGATCAATATTTTAAAAAATTTGTATTTCTATTTAATAGCAATTAGTGCATGAAAATTGAAATTAAAACACCATTTATAATCAAACAATGAAATATTTAATATAAATATGATAAACCATATATAGGAATTATATACTAAAAAGCTATAAAATGTTTATGGAAGAAGTTTTTAAAGATCTAAATAAATAGAGAAACATACAGTGGTTGTGGACTGGAAGAGTCTACATAATATGTCAATTCTCCCCAAATTGATCTATAAGTTTCATGCAGTTTTTATTAAATTCTTAGTGGATTCTCACAGATACTGACAAGCTTATTCTAAAATTTATTTGGAAAGATAAAAAGTTATAACGGCTAAAATAATTTTGGAAAAAAAATGGGAGAAATTGCTATCTACTAAAGGATATTGTCAAGACAAGAAGTTCTGAAAATCTATTATTTTACAGCATGGTAACTCTAGTTAATAAAATTGTATTGTACCTACTATATTGAAATTTGCTAATAAAGTACATCTTGGGGGTACCTGAGTGGCTCAGTTGGTTGTCTGCCTTTGGCTCAGGTAATGATCTCAGGGTTCAGGGATCAAGCCCCACTGGGGCTCCCTGCTCAGCAGGGAGTCTTCCTCTCCCTCTGTCCCTCTCCACTGCTCTCACTCTCTCTCAAATAAATAAAATATTTAAGAACAAAAAGAAAGATCTTAAAGGTGGATTTTTTAATTTTTCAGTGAGAACACATGTGAGGTGATAGATGAGTGATAATTAACTTGCTTATGGTAATTATTTCACAATGTATATGAAATTACCAAGTTATATACTTTAGATATATGTAATTTATTTGTCAAATATAAAAATTAAAAAACCTTTTTTTTTTTTTAATTAAAAGACCTTTAAAAAAAAACAATGTTATTGGTTGAGGAGCAGATAAACCAATCAAAGGAATAGAGAACCCAGAAATAAACCCACAGAAATATAGTTCAATCAATGTTTTTTAACCAAGTTATAAAAGCAATTAAATGGAGGAAAAAATTGTCTTTTCAACAAATGGTATTGGAGCAATTGAATGTCCATTGGTGGTGGGGGTGGCGGGGGAAGCAACACCAACAATAAAAAACTTTTGACCTAAACTTCTTAACTCACTTCAAAATTAAACAGATTTAAATATAAAATATACAACTATAAAACTTTTAGAAGAAGAAAGGAGCAAATCTTCAGAACCTGAGACTAGGGGAAAAGTTCCTAGGATATTAGCAGCATTCTCCAAACCCAAAAAAAATCAATAAATTGGACTTTATAAAAATCAAATTTTGTTCCTAAAATACCTCGTTAAGATGAAAAGTGTGTTTGGGGGAAATAGCTGACCAAGAATTTGTGTTTATAATACATAAGGAATGACAAAACTTGATGGTTAAACAACACCGCTAGAAGATGGGAAATACCAGGAACATACACATTATCAAAGACCCATGGATAACAAATAAGCACATGAAAGTATTTTCATTATCATTAGCCCTTAGGGAAATGCAAGTGAAAACCACAATGGGATTCACTATATGGCTATCAGAACAGTTAAAATTAGGTCTCTACAATCCAAATGCTGAGAAGGTATGCAGAGAAACTGGAGCTTTCATACCTTCCTAGTGTTAATGTAAAATGGTATAACCTCTCTGGGAAATAGCTTGGTAGTTTCTTTAGAAATGAAACATACTCTTCTCATAGAGCCTAGCAATCATACTCTTGGAATTTAACCCAGAGAGGTGAAAAAATATTATCCAGACAAAAATCTGCACTTGAATGTTTATAGCAACTTTATTTGAACCATCCCAAACTGGAAACTAACAAACTTCAATGGGTGGAGAGTTAAACTCTATGGTACATCCACATCCTAGAATACTATGCAACACTGAGAAGGAAGACAATATTGAAACATGTAACAAATTGGATAGATACCCAAGGGTATTATGACTTGGGGAGAAAGCCAATATCAAAAAGTTACCTTCTATAAGGTAATAAAAGTCAAATTGTGGAGGAATGAAGGAAGTGTATGGTAGGTTAAGATGACTTTGAGAATCTGAAAAATAAGAAAAATACTAACTTGAATGATTTCTTGAGTTTGTCATCTTTTATTCTATTTATACCATCATTATAACTAATAAGAGAATCAATATATTATATACATGGATAGAGTTTTTTTTAAGATGACTGAGCTAATGTCCCTCACATTTATTTTTTATTTTTTTTAAATTTATTTATTCATGATAGACAGAGAGAGAGAGAAAGAGACACAGGCAGAGGGAGAAGCAGGCTCCATGCAGGGAGCCCGATGTGGGACTCGATCCAGGAACTCCAGGATCACGCCCTGGGTGCTTAAACCACTGAGCCATCCAGGCTGCCCTGTCCTTCACATTTAAAATGTTTTTGTGATTCCCAATTTCTATGCCACGTTGAAAAAACAATTCTACAATTTTGTTTATAATATTCTCTGATTTAGAAGATTCAGTAAGATGAGAGAAATTTTATTTAATATCTCAGGCTCAAGAAGAACGGGGGAAGAAGAAAAAAATGTTAAAAGTCTGAGAATAGTTTCTTCTATTCTCTAGGAAAACATCCATTTATTTTCTTATAATGCCAGTCATAGTCTGCAGTTTATATTTTATTTTTTTGCTTGTTTATTCATTGCCTGCTGGCCCACCTGAATGGAAATTCCATGAACATTCAACTACTATTACTGGGGCCTATTCCTTTATATTATTCCTGTGCAGATGTGAAAAAAATAATTTTCCCTTTACCCCTCTAGGTTATTGGCTGAGACCCTCCTGTAAAAAAAAGACAAATTTCTGATTTTTTTCCTTGTTAATCTAATAATGTGTATGTCCTGTATACAAGGGGGAGACCCAGGAAAACTGAAAAACTCCCCCTAAAATGGCCCAAGCTACAACCTTAAATAGCATCCTCCACTAAAGACAAAAGGATGCTGGCAGAGGGTAGAGGCCAGTTATGAGAGTTTACTGGGAAAAGTACAGTAAATAAGGGTAAGGTTGTTAGCAGATTTAAGTGTTTGACATCTCCACTGAGGAGTTTCTAACAATAATCATCCCCCTCTTGAGAGACATCCTCACAAATGGAGATTTCCCTTATAAACCTAACCATCTCTTACAAAAAGGTAGCTTCTACAAGGTTTTCAGAGCTTCTCCTGTGTTTCTTAAAAAAAAAAATAATAGCTAGCATAAAATAATCCTTATGCCAAAGAGGCATATTTTGGGGGTGGAAAATCCTGTCCCCCTTCACTGGCTACATATCAGACTCTCAGTACATATTTACATATGCAGAAATGAATGCATAAAGGATTTGACACTAAAGTTGTAAAAATCTAGCTTAAATGGAGAAAACTCACATTTATAAAGGAAGAAGTTACTCATTTAATACCTGTTAGTGCCAGACATAACTCTGTTTGATACACGTCATTTGGGGAAAATGACCCACTTGAACCTGTCTGCCCTCATGGAGTCTAGTGAGGGGAAACAAAAGGATGGAATGGATAAAGGGCTTTGGAAATGTATCATCACATGTAAAACTTCACTGGGACAGGAAGAGGAGTAAAACAAATACTTTGCTCTCTGACAAAAGGAGCTATGCCAGTGTCTGTCCTTTATCTCCGCCCCCCTCCCCCCCCTCCTCCCCGTCCACCCCCACCCTTTAGCTACAGGAGGAAAAGTTGAAAGGATAGCTAAATAAAAGGAAGCTATAGCCCTAACCTCTCTTTTCCAAGTTCTGGTTTTGAGCTCTAAGCTGATATAAATCCTGAATACTTGGAAACCTTTGCAATGGGCCTGTGGAAATGAATTTTAGGGGCTAAAATAACAGAAATACTTGATATTCAAAGTGATGGATGTAGAGAGCTGAACTACCAAGAGACATTGTATAGACCAGAGGAAAAGGCAGTAAACCCAGCAAGGTACTGTTTAGAAGCTACTGAGTTTTGAAGTTTTTTCCCCTAAGCATTATATATATGTTTTTTTTTTTTTTTTATATGTTAAATATAGTAAGACTACCCTTCTTCTTAAACAGTAGGTCAAGTATTTCTAACTTTAATAAGCTAACATTTGGGTAAAAACTAGCGAGAATATTTTTTTCTAAGATTTGAGATCTGAAGTAACAATGGCCATAATGTCATCACTACCCTAAGGGGCCGTAACAATCATCTAAATGGCAGGCATCTCAGGGCATCGTCTACAGCAAAGGCAGAGTTCATAAGTAGCATCACTTATTGACCATTTATCAGAGATTAACAGCAAACCTTTGAAACCACACTGATCTTAGTGATAATACCAAGAAACTTTGTCTTCAAAAAACTTTCCTCTATAGGCTTTGTTCAGAGGGGGAAACCAAGTTACTTGGAGTTCATAAGAGGTTTCCAGAAGTGCATAGGAAAACAATAGCATAATTCGGGGAGACAAGAAAATCAAATGCAAATCTGTAAACATAACTGCTTTGCTATTTTAAGATTCTGTGTAATTATTTCTACAATAAACACGGATTCTAAAAAAAAGATGTATCAATACTTTGGTTGCTCTTCAAATCGTATACATCTTTTGCCTTAAAGAAAAGTATGGGGCCCTTTCCATAGCTAGGGTTGTAGAGGGGTGCCCATGAGCAAGGGATTCCTGAAAGGAACATCAGGGAAAATGACATTATGTTGAACAACATTTGTTAGAGCAATGCACTAGGGTCATTTTTAATATGTAAGTATGTAAAAGGAATCCAGCCATGATTCTGTCTCTGAGACATCCTCTGCTCTGGAACGTGTGGCAGATGGCTAGATGAATCTCAGTGGGTATCCTTCTGGAGCAACATCTCCTTCAATTAGGCATTTGCATGTAGATATGTATATTTGTACCAGGTGTGCATGTGTGTACACATCTATCTACCTTCACCAAGGCTGATGAACATCTGTATTTCTCATATCACCTCTCCCTTCCAGAAACAAACTGAGTTCTCCCAACCTAACTCTCCACCTGATAGATCAAACTCTTAATGCTTAATGTCTGAATTGTCACACCCAAAAGAGGTCTTATAAATCCAAACTCTGTTTATACTTTTACACCCAGATTTCTTAATTGGTACCCCATTGTATTTATGGTGTTTTAATTGCTCCACCAGATGGAATTTTATTTCAGGGGTCATTGACGTTGGCTTCACAAGGTCACTTTAAAAAGTTTATTTCCCAGATCTATTGCTGCAGAGGGGGGGTTCCTAGGAAATGGCAGATGTACTTGGCTGTGTGGCTCTCTGGCTCTGCAGAACACAACCACAAGCTTGCTGTTCTGAAGTAAATGTTGTTTGTTAGGAGATAGGATGCTGCTCCAACCTTGAAGGGGGAATGAAGGAAGAAATAGCATTTTCTCAATATAAGCCTCTGTGATAACACCACAATGTGAAACTTTATGAATACTGTTTGAGAGATTCTATTTTTTGATAACTCAGAAATTGCATTTTTTGGCAGGGTGGTTTCAAAAAGGGAACACTAGGGCTTTGATTTGGTCCTCTGTTTTTATCTGCAACTTTAATCTATATACGGGGAAGGTTTTCTTTGACATTTGTAGCAGCATTTCTGAGATTGATGCTGCTGCCTATTATTATACAGGAGAACATTTGATACTAAAGGTTCCCGCAGCTCCCATCAGCCTTCTATAGCAGGTCTGCTCTCCTGACATTTAATGTCCCTTAAGCCAGATATGGTCTGATAACTTCAACATGCAGCTGCTTTGGGGAGAAATAAAGAACTGCAGTTCCTTGATTCTTCCTAGAGACTGTCACTATCTACATCACCAGTCACCCATCACCCTGTCCCCTTAATATGTGTGAGTTAAGGTCTTGGAAAAGTACATGCATCGTGTCCATGTGTATGTGTACCAAACACACCAAGATTAAACCAGATGAGAGAAAATGTAGTTGTCTTATAAACACAGCCAAGGGGCCTGGCATCTGTCACCTTATTGAGACGTCTAGATTATCTTGCTGAAGCTGAACTTTGAGTGAGCCCAGTTAAAAGGAAAAGTTTCCTGGGCCTTAAATACCAATTTTTCACCATCACTCTTTTAGTTTGTATACCTGGAAAGAAGTGTCTTTGCTGTAAAGGCCTTAGCTAACAAGAGTTAGAATTACCTTTCCACACAATGAATGAACTCCCCATGGAATAATATGTAGCTACAGAAAGAATGAAACCTTTTTCTCTATCCTGGTCTGAAACATCTCCAGGGTAAGTTATCGGTGGAAAAAGCAAAGCGCAAAAAATTGTCCACAATAAAATATTTTTTTGTGTAAAAGGAAAAAAAAGCTAAAATATTCAAATTTGCTTGTTTTTGCCTAAGAAAGTATTGGAAAGATATCTGAGAAACTATCTCAAGTACTCAGCAATAGGGAATGGGCAGGAGGAAAGAAGTGAATGGGAAAGAGAGCTCTTGATTTATGTCTTGTTAAATTACCTTTTTAACCACATGAATGTATTGACCTAATTAAACATTTGTAATTTAATTTTAATGCGTATTAAGGCCTTCAATTTCATTTGAGTTTGAATACCTGACAATGTTAACCGGATTTGAGGACACCTGGACTCTGCATTTTGGCTAAGCCACCGATTTCCACATTGTACCACAAAGTTCACAGAATGATGCTAACTAAATTTTGGAATTTGTGCTTTGTCCTTTGTGTGCCTGTTTTCTGTAACCCATTGTAAGCTCACAGAGGGCAGGCCCTGCATCTCTGATGAGCGTGCCAAAGGCAAGCATGCACCACCAAGTAACTCTGCCAGGGATATATGTGCTATGTTTGAAACAAGAGAAAGAATGATGACCCACTTTTTCAGCAGTAAAGACTGATTATTTCTAAAACTCCTGGTAGTCTATATCCAAGATAATAGTTTATAAGAATGCTGTTTTTCAGTCTATCGCCCATGAAGAAAATGAACCTTTCTCATTTTAGTCATCTTGAGAAGTATTCAATTTCAGTACAAATGAAAGAACAGAATATAAAATTTCCAGAGTTGTCTCACTATAATAAAAAACCCACAAAAGCATTGTTACATCATAGTCAACATGCAATGAAGGCAAAACACAAGAAATTTAAAAGTCTAAGCTTGGTAAGAGCATGTCACCATGGCTTTATTAAATAAGGACTGACTCTTTGATACCTCTCCAAATAAACTCACGTACCTAGGCAAAGGTCTACTATGATATAATTTAAATAACCAAATATCCTGGAACACACCTCAGAGAATTAACAAATTCTAGCTATTCAGCTATTCAGCTATATAGCTATTCTAGCTATTCAGGAGGAATACTTGTTCCAAGAGAATTTGGTACAAAGAATCTTATAAGTGCTAGAGAGATTTGAGTCAGGAAATAGTCCAGAAAGCTGACTGGGTTGATGCTTTCTCATGAAATCTGGGTAATCTATGTCATGACTAGACAACATAACTGGAAATGTTTAATCACTAGAAATTTTGAAAACCTGTCTGGATCAAGGACGGTCCTGGGGAAGAAGGAGAGAACATCTGCAGACCAACAGTTCGTTGTGAACCAGACAATTGTTTTATAATCTGAAAAATTTAGGCCTAAATGTTTCTTTTTTCTGCATGAAGTTTTGGAAATTTTAGGAAAAGGGTAAAGCTTCATAATAATTTGCTTTTTATTCTAAATGTTAATGGTGACATGTTGACAGGTTATTAACATATCAGCCTTAATGATGAGAAAGGGGGAAAGAAGGAGAGAATAATAATCTCGAACTGGGAATCTGGTGAGGGAAGAGAAGAAGAGACAGTTCCTCCAGCTCTTATCCCTAACCTGGAGGTCAGAGGAGTTCATATCTAATGAACATGTGTCTGTGGAAGAGCAATTTTATGGCCCTTGCTCTGCGGGGAAGAGTCCTGCTCAGAGAAGTCATCTGTTCTCTATTCTGAAGGCAGAGGTCTGATGTTTCCAGCTCAGCCCTGCGTGCTTGGTTTCCCTACTGTGGTCTGAACATTTCAAAGAGAAGGCTCAACAAGAGGGAGAATGAGGCTTCTAATCCTTCGGGTTTTTTTGTGTCACCTCATCAGGACATATCTTTGTTCTCCCTTGTCAATTTATGGGTGAACAACTGGTAGCCAGTTAATGGACAGGAGCTCTGATCTAATTCTCTTCACTTGCTACCCCTCTGATTTTCAAGGAATCCTAATGAAGAAACGCTTTTGGGAGGATAGGGAAGTTTACAAGTTCCACAACTATGTAAATAATTTAGCAACCTCTAAAATGAGTTTGCAATAATGTAGTCAGGGCTCCCAGAGTGTGTATAATAGATTTTACATTCTCTCTTTTCTACTGGCTCCCAATATCCCCATTCATTACTGCATAGAGATTGTCTTATAAGCTTAGTAGAAACCATAACAATTTACTAAAATCTTCTGCTTGGGTGGACCAAAAACTGCCTCTGTCATTCAATCTATATATATTTTTTAGCTGGACTGAAGAAGGTGGGAATATCTGCAAGGTGCATGGCTTTGTTGCTCTGATTGGCCCTCAGGGATTGCCCAAAAGAGCAAAAGCACCTGCCAAGGGTTTATACCTGCACTTTTTTTTTTTTTAAAGCACTTTTTAAGAGCTTCAGCAGAAGGGATAATTGTTGTCCCTTGAAAGCTCTGCCTAGTGGCTGGCATCCCAGGAATTTGCCCAACTTGCCTTGTGATGGTTGTCTGACTCTGCCCCTCACCGTGGGGTTTCACAGGTATAATAGGATTTTACTTTTAAGGTAGCAGGCAGACTGCCCGGCAAAGAATCTACTTACAGAGAGGATGTACTACCCTTCCCATTCCCTCGCTGGCGCTTGGAATCTTTGATTTAGAGCACTACGGCTGCTGCAGTTCATTACTGTACATTTTAGAGTCAAGCTCCACTGTATCAGTGGGTTACCCCCTAAAGTGCTATACTCATTGTGATAATAGCTAAGGATATTACAGACAGGAGGAGTGCGGACAGCCTTTGGAGCACCAGTACTCTCAGCCTTAACTTCCAAAGAAAAGGCCGAGGGCTACCTTGAAGCTAGCTGTCCCCTTTCACAGTGACCTGTGAATTATGGCTATCCCATCCAGTGTAGGCTTTTAGGGGTCCAGGTAATGGATAAGGGATTGTGAACATGACTGTTTTATTCAGAAGTGACAATGGGGCTCCAAGAGCCATAGTAGGGAGAGTCAGGACTGAGGAATATGTGACAATTCTGCACATCAGTAATCCCTCTGGAGTGCTATCTGTCTCTCAAGTTATGATCCAGCCACCCCTTTGTTCAATGGACAACATGGTGGGTTTTATAAGAAAGAACATCATGGTATGCAGTGTTTATTAGTTCTCTGGACTCAGGAATGTCCATTTGAATCACACAGATAAGGATGAACAGAGACTCCATATCTAAGGATTAAGGAATTATAAAATGGACAGTATGGTCTAGTGGACATGGCACTTAAGTGGGAGTCTCCGATCCTGGGTCTCTGGGCTTGACTTTGCTGTTGAGTTCTTCTGTGACATTGTGCAAAGCCCCTCATGCTTTAGTGTCCTTGACTGGGAAATGAAATTATGATACTTACTGGTTGTTGAGCCTCCTCGGACTGTATCTTTCAGAGGGGCACTGTCAAAGAAGGAACCAAGAGCCTTCCTCCTCCCATCCCCACCGTAGTATCAGCTCTGCTTCTGAGACTTACTATGCCTTTAAAACTTACCAATTATTTGCACGCTACACAGTCTTCCTAATGCTGCTCCCTTTCTTCGTATACACATAAGTGTAGTGACACCATATTTATTAGGTGGCTGAATGAGAGATAAGTCTTTTTCATACAGTCATTATCTGGCAACTCTTGCTAATAATTGATATTAATTTGTTAATTTATATAACTATCTCTTGTTTTCTACAATATGTTGGTTACTCTGCTATGTGTTTCACCTTCTAGCCATCCTCATGACAGCTATTCAGGATAGGGGTTATTATTCTCATATGTGGTGAAACCAAGATTCAAAGTTTATTCAATTTACACAGAACTGATTTATATCCCTTCACCCTTTTACAAAATACTTCTTTTAGTGGCTTCTTTTTGCTGAAATTTTACATTACTAAATTTATTGGGGACTTTGGCATTTGGATTATGATATTGTTTCTAACAGTTTAGCCAAACTGTTAGTAAATCTTCATCCATCTGATGACCTCATTCACACAGCCTGCTTGTATGGACACATCTTGATTTCACAAAGATCTTTCACTGCCATACTTCTGGAGCCTCTCCCATTCTCTAACTATGACCTCTCCAGTAGCTCTCTCACTTGCTTACTCTCTATATGCCCTCTCTTTAAATCCGACAGCCTCCGTATCCCCTATACTCCTTTGTTTCATCTTGATGGTTCAGCTCTCACCTTGGTTCTGTCCATCACTTAGGACTCTCTCAAAATTTCCCTTTATATTTCTGACCTTTTGTTTTCCTTTCATACCTTCCCTAAAAACCTCCAACTTTGTGTTATTACTTTTCCTCTCAACTATCCTCTGTCTCAGCTCCTACTCATCCTTCTGATTTCTGCTTAAAGATTCTGTCCTCTAGGCTTGCTCTTAACCCACAGATCAGCTGGGCCATTTTGTTTCATGCTCTCACAGTGGCCTGTGCTGCTTGTCACAGCATTTGTCAGAGTTTGTAATGATATACTTAATTATTTATTTGATTTATATCTTTCTCCCTCACTAATCTGTAAGCTCCACAAAGGCATAATCCAGGTCTGTTTTATTTATTTGATGATACTTTTTAATTTCAGACTCTCTTACTTTCCAGCAAAACAGGATAAGACAAAACAAAATATATATGCTTTTCTCTTTCTCTTTTTTTTAAAAAATATTTTATTTATTCATGAGAGACAGAGACAGAGAGAGAGAGAGAGAGAGAGAGAGAGAGAGAGAGGCAGAACAGGCAGAGGGAGAACCAGGCTCCATGCAGGTAGCCCGACATGAGACTCAATCCCAGGTCTCCAGGATCACACCCTGGGCTGAAGGTGGCGCTAAACCGCTGAGCCACCCAGGCTGCCCTGCTTCTCTCTTCCATGTATATGCCATATAGCTGTATTCCCATCCCTTTTTTCCTCTCGTGCTGTCATACTCAGGACATTTCGTCATTCTCTTGAAACTTTTGATCCTGACTCAGTCATTCTCCTATCTCCAACTCTTGCCATCATCCTCATAATTCCAACATGGAAGTAGATGATCTATTCAACACCCTTCCCTCTGCACATTTTCATATACTTTTCATCCACTGCATCTCAGCCACCCACTCCTTCGCCATACTTTACATCTTGTCATCCTGAGAAATTGAACCACCTCTACATTTCTGAATGAAACATCTAAGACGAGCACTACCACCTCAGAGACTTCTAGCTCACATGTTCAAGTTCTCTTCCTGTAACAATACTTAGATCTCATTCAAACTTCCAACATATGCATCTTTCTGCTGTCATTTCCTTTCTACTTGCATTATTATAAAGATTTCCTACGGATCATACCCTCAATTCTGTCATTTTTCCCTCCCTATTACATTTACCTTCTAAACTATAGCCTGAAATGTAGTTACCTGCCTTCCTTTCTATACTTGTACCTGATCAGCAAAATCTTTGTGGAAAAAAAAAAATCATCTGCTGATAATTGTCAATCTAAATTCATGTCCATAATCCTTGAACAATCACTTAACACTCCCTGGAATCCAAATATGTTTTTCTAGTAAGTTTACTGTCTTACTCTTATAAATAATTATTTCAAATATTTTATCTTCAAAGCTTCCATAGACCATATCTTTTCATTCTCACTTGATGACTTCACATTATATTTAATTGAGAAATTAGAAGATCAGATACAAACATCTCCATTTGTCTAGGGCCAGATCTAGCTTTGACTTGCAGTTACCTTCTCCTTCCCTCCAGTTACAGAGAAGTTTGCCTCACCCACTCTTGTTGAAGACTTATCCACTTGTACTCTGAGTCCCATCCTGTCTCACTTGCTTAAGGAACTTGTTTTTTTAAGTTATCTTCTTTGATTCCACCTTCATCAAACTTTCCTTCCCTGAGGATCATATAAACATAAAAACATGATCTGACATATTTCATCTTTATAACTTTCCTTGATACCCCAACCCCTTGAGCTACTTCCTCATTTCTCAAATTCCCTTCATAGTCGGATTTTAGTAGGAAAGAAGATTGTCATGAAAATTCTTGCATAACTAACCCTTCCCACTGTTACCTATACTTTTTTTTTCTTTACAGATTTTTTAAAATTGGAGTTCAATTTGCCAACAGCTACCTATACTTTTACTTCTTCTGTACCCATTTTCTACTTCTTCCTCTCCATTTCCTGAACTCTCTCTAATTTCCTCATTACCACATTTCCTCTAGCTTACCTGGGAATTGTGTTTCTGTTATTCTGTTATACACGTTGGATCATATTATTATTCCCTTGTTAAAAAAATTCAATGAATTTCATTTTACTTAAAAGACAGTATTGTTATATACTTGACAGAAACGGTGATTAGAGAAGGAAGGGGAAATGACTGAATAGAGAAGCAGACTAAATAAATTTCCTTTCCACATAGGACTTACAGTGTATTGGGAGATAAACTGGTATTGAACAGCTATTCACAAAGGTAATTACCATTTTTAATAGTGTAATAAGAGTACAGAGTGCTATGTGAACAGTTTCTTCCCTGCAGAAATAGCATTTGTCCTAGGACCTTAAGGGAATATGAATAGTTAAGTGTTAAGGCAGGCAGGTGGAGCAGTATGTGCAAGTGCCCTGAGGCAGGGAAGAGTATGGGGCTTTTGAGCCACTGAAGTATGGCCTGTATGACTGAAACATTGGGATTAGGAAAAAGAGTTGCGTAAGGTAGGGCAGGGGAGATAGGAGCTAGATCCTACAGGACATTGTGTAGTATTTAAAAGATTTTGGACCTCATCCCAAGGACAGATGGATGTCATTGAGGGGTTTTAAAAGATGTTTCTCAATAGTTTTATTTTTTAACAAGACCATTCTGGGTACAATGGATTAATATATGCAGATGAAGAGTAGATGTAGGTAAATTACTTAATCTTTGTATATTTTCTTTTTTTTAATGTATTTTTTAAAATTTATTTATGATAGTCACAGAGAGAGAGACAGAGACACAGGCAGAGGGAGAAGCTCCATGCACCGGGAGCCCGATGCAGGACTCGATCCCGGGTCTCCAGGATCACGCCCTGGACCAAAGGCCGGCGCCAAACCGCTGCGCCACCCAGGGATCCCCAATCTTTGTATATTTTCAAGAGAGAGTTGTGGTTTGGACTAGGATGCTTTTAGTAGAAATAATGAGGAACAGACAGGTTCAAGATGTTTTGGAAGTTGGTTTGATAAGCTTTGGTAATAGATTAGATTTGAGAGTTAATGGCAACAGACATGGCAGGGATAATAGACATATCATGAATAGATTTTAACTTTCTGGCATGAATAAGTGGACCCACAGAGAAGCTAATTCCTAAGAATGAAAATGCAGGAGGAAGAGTTGGTTTAGGAAAGAAAATTAAAGAATTAGTGTTCAAATACAGAAGTTTGTATGAGAGATTCAAGCAAAGTTTGAGATATGAGATGAAAATATAGGAAATATCCCAGATTTAGCACCCTCCCTACCTGAACTCTACACAATTTATGAAATATATTCCTAACTTAAAAAAACATATAGATGTCCTAAATCCAATCACTTCCCACTACCTCTACTGTTTGGACTTTAAGCTGAGCACTCAAAATCTCTCTTCTAAGTTATTATTTCCTAATTCAAAGCAGCTAGAACAATCTTTTAAAATGCAAATTGAAATATACCACACCCATGCTATACCCTTACATTGAAATACTATATTTTTACTTTTGCCAAAAGACCCTAATGGAGAAAGCCTGTCTTCCTCCTCAGACTTTTATTCTACCCTTTTCTTCATGATATACTATGTGGTCACAACTGAACTTCTCATTTTTGAACAAGACCACCCTTACTTCAGGGTCTTTACTCTTCATGTTCATTCTATTTAGAATTCTTTTGTCCTTCTCATTGTATGAGTTTTGATTTAAGTATCATGTGAATATTCTTTATAAAATAGAGTACTTTCCAGTCCTGTACAACTTATTTTTGGAGGATGCCACTGATATTCAGAAGAGGACTTGTTTCTTGGCGTATGTGTATGACATATAAGAGGAAAATGTGCTCAATGATCTTTTCTTTTTTTTACACAAGAGAATGTATTTCTATTTTGTTAAAGATTATTTTATGGCCTGTGATGTAGAAAAGGTACACCAGCAGGAAGGGAGGGTGTTGTTATATGAATAAAAGTACTTTATTGCTTTATTCACAGAAAACAGCTGCTAGTAAACATATGCCTCCTGATCTTGATTAATTGAAGAATGAGATAGTAAAAATTATGACTGTGATCATTCCAGAATGCTGTGTGAAGAAATGGCTAGCAAATAAAAATCCTGCTTTACCATACTGAAGTTTTCTGGATCTTAGGGTAACAGGTAGTCATTCAAGATTTTACCATGATGAGATTACCATGACCATAATAATGTCAGAGCTATATGATTCTACTAGACTTCCCATGGGACTGTGTCTCAACAATATCATCACTACCTTGAATATTTTGACCTTATAACTTTAGAGAATACTTTTTTTTAAGATTTTATTTTTAAGTAATCTCTACACCCAATGTGTGGGGCTCGAACTCATGACCCTAAGATCAAGACTCGCATGCTCTACATCCTGGGCCAATCAGGCATAGGGTACACTTTTTTAAAAGATTTATTTATTTATTTATGATAGACATAGAGAGAGAGAGAGAGAGAGGCAGAAACACAGGAGGAGGGAGAAGCAGGCTCCATGCCGGGAGCCTGACATGGGACTTGATCCCGGGACTCCAGGATCGCGCCCCGGGCCAAAAGCAGGCGCCAAACCACTGAGCCACCCAGGGATCCCTTAGGGTACACTTTTTAATATTGACTATAAGTCTCAACTAAAGTAGAGTAGCATGAATAAAAAATAAAGAGAGATGGAATAAACAGTGGGGGCTAGACAGAGTTCATGGAGTTAGCTAACTGATTAGAAGTGATGATTTGAGAGACAAGGAAAATCTAAAATAAATCCAGAGTTTCTGGTTTATGAATGTTGTGAACTATCCCAAAGATATCAATAAGAAAATCAAATTTGGACAGAGAGAATATGCTTATTTTAGACAGACTGAATGGGTTACTTCCATGAGCTCCACATGGTTATGTCTACTAAAAAAATCAAAAACTCACAAAGAATGGATGATAATGTAATCACTGTTGAAGCTAGGGAAATGTAAATGATCCCCTTAGAAAATCATGTAAAAAAAAGAATGATGAGAAAGAATGGAATCTGGCAAATATGACATACAAACAGGAGGAGGTTATGATGAAAGATTCTGAGATACAGAATCAGGAAAACAAGATAAGTAACACACAATATTTAAAGCAGGGAAAGTAGACAAGAGTCTCAGCCATAAAGATGTGAACTTGAATAAGAAATGAAAAAAGGTCAATGGTTTCATCTGTTGGATTTTGGTCACTACAATACACACATTTTAATGTGAATGAGAGCTGTTCCTCTTTGAAGAGTAAGAAAAACATTATGAGAAGCTTCCTAACAGACTTATGTTAATATCTTTTTTGGTGAATATTTTGACATATGCCCATTACCAAACCTATTCTTGCCAAGAAGAATTTGAATGACCATGACATGTTCTAATTATAATTTACTTACTGAGGTTGTAGAGGGTGCACCCCTCCTCAAGCACAGGACTGCCCAATACCTAAAAAAAAAAAAAAAAAAAAAAGTGGGTTCTGTAAGTATGGAAAAGGTGGAGGCTGGTGATTGGGTAAATAACCAACGGGGTCTACTGATGGGGTTCAGGGCAGGCCACCCCAAAATATGCCACTGTGACATATTATTTAGAATTATTTGGCATATCAGTTATTTAGGACCCTCATTTGTCCCGCCAAAAGCAGGAAATAAAACTCCTTTGTGAAAGTTACCCTCCCCATGCCAGGAGATGAAGCGATATCCTTATCAAGAGATAGGGAATTCAGGACTGAGAAGGCTGTCTAAACACACACTGTTATTTTTGTACTATTTTAATAACCCAAGCCCAAACTTCTTTGTCTTGTCAATTCCTCACAAATTTGTTGTTTCTTTGTCTAAAAGGTGTAAAAGCTACCTGCTTTGGTCACTTCTTTGAGCCTCATACTTTTATGAGCTTCCATTATGTATTGAAACTGAATTTGTTTTCCCCCTATTAATCTGTCTTATGTTGACTTACTTATTAGACCAGCCAAAGAACCTAGAAAGTTTTCCTCCCTTATACTTCATGAGAAAGAAACAAAGAATGTGTGTATGTGAGGGAGAGAGAATGACAGAGTCAGAGAGGTAGGAGAGATAATTTTTATTTTCCCTGAAACAGACAAGGTCAACTGAAGAGAGTAGAAAGATAAGAGAAAGGGGTACTTGAGTTTTTTTTTTAATTTAAAGATTTATTTATTTATTTATGATAGACAAGGAGAGAGAGAAAGAGAGAGAGGCAGAGACACAGGAGGAAGGAGAAGCAGGCTCCATGCCAGGAGCCTGACGTGGGACTCGATCCTGGGACTCCAGGATCATGTCCTGGGACAAAGGCAGGTGCTAAACCACTGAGCCACCCAGGGATCCCTGGTACTTGAGCTTTTAAGAGGGTAATAAAAATTGAAATAACATTTATGGGGATTGGGAAAGGGGAATATGTGTCTGAAAGCAATCTACCTGCTGGAAGATATGAAAAATGCTGCCACCAAATCAAGTGTTGTTTTGATTTTTGATTTAATGTGAAGTCAAATACATTAGCAGTGGAAAGGATCTATTGACCATTCTGTCCTTTGCATGCAGATACAGAACTGCTCTCGCAGCAGTTATTGTATTGCTTTGCTCAAACTCACCTTAAGTGTTCCAACTGATAAAATTTCCACAGCTTCTCTTGGGATTTGGACTCTGTCATCCAATAGTTCTGTCAGGCAACATTCCCTGTGGTCTCATGTCTTCCTCTCTCATTTCCTTCTATTAACTGTCTTCTGACAAAGTGACTCTCATGGTGATGGTGTTTGGAGGTAGGGCTTTTGGAAGGTGATGAGGTCAGGGGGCTTACTTTATAAGAGACACAGCAGAGAACTCCTTTACCCTTTTTGCCAAGGGAGGTTATATTATAGGAAAAAGAAAATCATCTCTGAACCAGGAAGCAGGTTCTCATCAGACACTCAATCTACTGGTGCCTTGGTCTTACACTTCCTAGCCTCCAGAGCTGAGAAATAAATTTCTATTGCCACTCAGTCTATGGCATTTTGTTATAGTGGCCTAGATGGATGAAGACAGAAATTGGTATTGAGAGCAAAATACTATCATAACAAATAACACAAAACATGGAAGAAGCTTTAGAATTGAGTAATTGGTGGAAGCTGGAAGAAGTTGGAGGTGCATTCAAGAAAAAGCCTACATTGTTATGAATGGACTGTTAAGGGCAATTCTGAAGAAAAGAGGGGAGCTATCAAGAGGCCATAATCTCTTTAGGCCACCTAAGTAATCCTGAACAGAATGTTGGTAGAAATGTGAATGGTGGGAACCCTGGGTGGCGCAGCGGTTTAGCGCCTGCCTTTGGCACAGGGCGCGATCCTGGAGACCCAGGATCAAATCCCACATCAGCCTCCCGGTGCATGGAGCCTGCTTCTCCCTCTGCCTATGTCTCTGCCTCTCTCTCTCTCTCTCTCTCTGTGTGACTATCATAAGTAAATAAAAATTTTAAAAAGTTAAAAAAAAAGAAATGTGAATGGTAAAGGCCATTCTGATGAGGTCTCAAATGAAATGATGAATGTGTTACTGGAAACTGGAGGACAGGAGATCCTTGATATAAAATGGCAAAGAACTTGGCTGAATTGTGTTTGTGTCCTAGCATTTTGTGGAAGGTAGAACTTGTGAGTGATGAAGTTAGATTTTTGGCTGTGGAAATTTCTAAGCAAAATGTTGAAGAAGCAGCCTGGTTTCTTCTGGATGTTATAGTAAAATGTAAGAATGGAATTGTTCATGACAAGAGAAGCAGAACTTAAAGATTTTGAAAATTCTCAGTGTAGCCATATAGAAAAGAATAAGAAAAAGGGTGTTGCCTGTGTTCTCCTCTAGGATTTTGATGGAATCTTGTCTCACATTTAGATCTCTCATCCATTTTGAGTTTATCTTTGTGTATGGTGAAAGAGAGTGGTCTAGTTTCATTCTTCTGCATGTGGATGTCCAATTTTCCCAGCACCATTTATTGAAGAGACTGTCTTTCTTCCAATGGATAGTCTTTCCTCCTTTATCAAATATTAGATGACCGTACATTTCAGGGTCCACTTCTGGGTTCTCTATTCTGTTCCATTGATCTATGTGTCTGTTTTTGTGCCAGTACCACACTGTTTTGATGACCACAGCTTTGTAGTACAACCTGAAATCTGGCATTGTGATGCCCCCAGCTATGGTTTTCTTTTTTAAAATTCCCCTGGCTATTCGGGGTCTTTTCTGATTCCACACAAATCTTAAAATAATTTGTTCTAACTCTCTGAAGAAAGTCCATGGTATTTTGATAGGGATTGCATTAAACGTGTAAATTGCCCTGGGTAACATTGACATTTTCACAATATTAATTCTGCCAATCCATGAGCATGGAATATTCTTCCATCTCTTTGTGTCTTCCTCAATTTCTTTCAGAAGTGTTCTATAGTTTTTAGGGTATAGATCTTTTACCTCTTTGGTTAGGTTTATTTCTAGGTATCTTATGCTTTTGGGTGCAATTGTAAATGGGATTGACTCCTTAATTTCTTTTTCTTCAGTCTCATTGTTAGTGTATAGAAATGCCATTGATTTCTGGGCATTGATTTTGTATCCTGCCACGCTACCAAATTGCTGTATGAGTTCTAGCAATCTTGGGGTGGAGGCTTTTGGGTTTTCTATGTAGAGTATCATGTCATCGGCGAAGAGGGAGAGTTTGACTTCTTCTTTGCCAATTTGAATGCCTTTAATGTCTTTTTGTTGTCTGATTGCTGAGGCGAGGACTTCCTTCATCAAGATAAGAAGCTTTTGCACAGCAAAGGATACAGTCAACAAAACTAAAAGACAACCTACAGAATGGGAGAAGATATTTGCAAATGACATATCAGATAAAGGGCTAGTTTCCAAAATCTATAAAGAACTTATTAAACTCAACACCAAAGAAGCAAACAATCCAATCATGAAATGGGCAAAAGACATGAAGAGAAATCTCACAGAGGAAGACATGGACATGGCCAACATGCACATGAGAAAATGCTCTGCATCACTTGCCATCAGGGAAATACAAATCAAAACCACAATGAGATACCACCTCACACCAGTGAGAATGGGGAAAATTAACAAGGCAGGAAACCACAAATGTTGGAGAGGATGCGGAGAAAAGGGAACCCTCTTACACTGTTGGTGGGACTGTGAACTGGTGCAGCCACTCTGGAAAACTGTGTGGAGGTTCCTCAAAGAGTTAAAAATAGACCTGCCCTACGACCCAGCAATTGCACTGTTGGGGATTTACCCCAAAGATTCAGATGCAATGAAACGTCGGGACACCTGCACCCCGATGTTTCTATCAGCAATGGCCACAATAGCCAAACTGTGGAAGGAGCCTCGGTGTCCATCGAAAGATGAATGGATAAAGAAGATGTGGTTTATGTATACAATGGAATATTACTCAGCAATTAGAAACGACAAATACCCACCATTTGCTTCAACGTGGATGGAACTCGAGGGTATTATGCTGAGTGAAGTAAGTCAATCGGAGAAGGACAAACAGTGTATGTTCTCATTCATTTGGGGAATATGAATAATAGTGAAAGGGAATATAAAGGAAGGGAAAAGAAATGTTGGGAAATATCAGGAAGGGAGACAGAACATAAAGACTCCTAACTCGGGGAAATGAACTAGGGGTGGTGGAAGGGGAGGAGGGCGGGTGTTGGAGGGGAATGGGTGACGGGCACTGAGGTGGACACTTGACGGGATGAGCACTGGGTGTTTTTCTGTATGTTGGTAAATTGAACACCAATAAAAGTTAATTAAAAAAAAAAAAGAATAAGAAAGCCTGTTTGAGAGAAAACACTAAGAGGGTACGCATATTACCATTTGATGAGGAGATTACTCAGCCATCCTGATAGAAGCCAGGAGCTATTGTCCAAGACAATGGATGGATGATCCCAAAGGATCATCAGAGCTGCCCTCACATTACAGGTCCAGAGTTCATGGGGCCACTGGTGCCTTTCAGACCTCGGTGCATCCTGCTCAATGGTACCTTGCATTGCTGAGTGTAGAGAACACTCTGTTGCCATGTTCCTTGGCCATCCAAGTTGTGGCTCTGGTGAACACAGTTGCAACGTAGGCTGTACACAGAGCAGAGCTGTGGGAGCATGACTATCTCTACCAAGATTTCGGAGGATGAAGCCTCTGGGTAGAGCCACAGACTCATAACTCCAACCCCAGAGAGCTGTGGGCTCAGGCAAAGACCAGTTATAGGGTCATTCAAGGCCATGAGGACAAGATTGCTTGGGAAAACTTTGGAGGCAGGGATGTATCCTAGGGGGTCTGAAAAGCAGAACTCCCATTCTACTGGGCCTGGAGGGCAGAGCATGGAGGCAATGGAAATTGCCCTTTTTGGTTTGGACTTGCTTAGTGGGATCTAACATTTCTTTCTTTTCTATTTTCCCCTTTTAGAGTAGGTATGTCTATCCTATGCCTGTCCTGCTACTGTGTTTTGGAAGAATATAACATG
Source organism: Vulpes lagopus (assembly GCF_018345385.1). NCBI lineage: Eukaryota > Metazoa > Chordata > Mammalia > Carnivora > Canidae > Vulpes > Vulpes lagopus. The sequence continues at coordinate 67,869,389 of NC_054829.1, forward strand.
TTTGATATCACAGATTCACACCTGGAGAGGAATTTGCCTCAAAATGAATTATACCTGGAGTTCACCCATATCTGATTTAGATGATCTTTAGCGAAGACTTTGGATTTAGACTTTTGAGTTGATGATCTATGAGATGTACATGAAGTTTGGAGACCAGGGCAGAATGCTATAGACTGAATGTTTGTGCCCCCTCAAAATTCACAGGCTGAAATCCAATCTCAAATGTGATGGTATTTAGAAGTGGTCCTCTGGGAGGCGATGAAGTCATATGGCCTTCCCCACTTAGGTCAACCTGAAAATTAGATTAATGTACATTTAAAAAAGATTCCAGAGGACTCCCTTGCCCATTTCACTATGTGAGCTTCTTACAGTGAAAAGACACTTATAAGCCAGGAAGAGGGCTCTTACTAGACACCGAATCCACCAGTGCTTGGGGTTCCCAACCTCCACAACTGTGAGAAATACATACCACTATGCTATTCAGATTCTGGTATTTTCTTAGAGCAGCCTGAACAGACTAAGACTGTACCCAGTGGTCTCCTAACAGACACCTCTGCCTTTAATCTCTTTCTTTTTAACAAATATTGTAGACTATTGCCAAATTAACCTTCCTCTAGACTCTATTTTCATGCCATTTTCTGTGCAAAACTTTTAATACTTACCATCAACTAGATGTTGAAGCACAAATTCTTTAACCCATTATTCCTTTTATAGTCTGTTGCCAAATTACTTTTGCAAATCCTCCTCCAACTTCGTAAATGCTTAACCAGTCAGAATGTTCACAGTATTTCCCTTAAGTGGAATGTTCCCTTACCACTTATCTGCTTATCTGCTTATCCAATTCCCAGTCAGCTCTGTCGCTTGTCCTCAAATTCCACCTTCTCCATAAAAGATTTCTTGATCTTTATTGTCTCTAAGACCGTATGATGTCAACTTCAAGCCAGTCACAGAGAGTGGCATAGTTTTACTAGTTACATTGCTAGTTAATTCTTTGTGAGGTTCCTTGAAGTCAGGCTCCATTTCTCACCAACTACTTGAGCAGCCTTGTTCAAGTCATTTACTTTCCTGGGCTGCAGATTTCTCATATATAAAATAGTGATGATGATAATAGTAATTTCACTGAGTTGTTGTAGTAAGTAAATGAAAATGTTTAGCTATTATGTCAGCCTGAAAAGAAATGGGTGTTTATTTGGGATCAAAGAATTGCAATTTGGAGATGACAGATTCCAGCAGTAACCAGAAAAGTATTCTGCATGCAGGGTGAAAGCAAGGGCTTTTTATGAGAAATAAGAAAGGCAGAAGAGGGATAAAAGAGAATCAAATTGTCGATTGCCTCTAACAGGCTTAGCCACTTTTGGATACACATTGACCAACTATTCTATTGGTGTTAACAGAACTATTCTGATATGCATTAACTATTCTGCCTTCAGAAAGTCCACAACCACCAGTTTTACGGTCAGGATGCCTGTTGTCCTATTGAATTTATGAAAAATTACTTGTAGAACAATTGCTGCTTCTGGCCCACTCCAAGTACCTTTTTTGCCAGTTCAGGAGTTCATTAGCCATTTGCTTTAGAAAGGAAAATGGAGCTTTTCTCAAAATGGAGTCTCTCATGTTCAGAAATTTTAGATGATTCTACAGGTGGGTAAGGCAGTTTTTCTACAGAAGCCTCGCCACCTCTATTTTATTATTATTTTTTTAACTTTTAAAAGATTTTATTTATTCATGACACACACACACACAGAGGGGGAGAAAGAGAGAGAGAGAGAGGCAGAGACATAGGCAGAGGGAGAAGCAGGCTCCATGCAGGAAGCTCGATGTGGGACTCGATCCTGGGACTCCGGGATCACCCCTTGAGTCAAAGACATACGCTCAACTGCTGAGCCACCCAGGCATCCCTCCAACTCTATTTTAAAATGTCTCCAGTTGCATCAATTTTTCACAATGACTGTATAGATAGTAATAGAAAGTTATACTTTTGTTTGTAGTCCTGATGTGCTTTCCAAAAACACTGGGTTTTAATAGATGGTCAATAAACATTTTGGTGGGGATCCCTGGGTGGCGCAGCGGTTTGGCACCTGCCTTTGGCCCAGGGCACGATCCTGGAGACTCGGGATCGAATCCCACGTCAGACTCCCGGTGCATGGAGCCTGCTTCTCCCTCTGCCTGTGTCTCTGCCTCTCTCTCTCTCTCTGACTATCATAAATAAATAAAAAATTTTTAAAAAATAAACATTTTGGTGAAATAAATGGTTAAGTTATTCACTTCTGGTAAATGACCATTCCCTAAAGTTTTTCCTTTTCTTTTTCTAAATATTCCAAGGTTCAAGATGAAGCTGATTTTGTCCCACAACCCTTGGATGATAATAAACTGGACTGAAATGAGTAGCACTCATAGTTGTTTGGCTTTTCTGCTTTATGAAAGCTGGTTCTGTTGTGACTTAGTCTTCAGAGAAGGCTAAACCATGTTCGAATAGTTTGGTTCATGTATCTTCAGGGGCTATTCACCATTGGTAACCCCCTGGAAGGATTACATCAAAGTTGATCATTTATTTGTTTCAAGGGTCTTGTAGGCATGACGATTTCCAGAGTTTAGTCAAAGAGCTGTTATATTTGTGTGTTTTGATGGTGTTAGTATAACTCAGTTGTGGTAGTATAAGTGGGCCGAATAGACCTTTCTTGATAGTATATTTATAAGATTTAAAGGCCTTCAACTACCCATGTTGAATCTGTTGAATCTGTTAGTTTCTTTAACCCTGAATACCTTTTCCCTTTGACTTTGTTGAGCTCAATCCAGTGCTGTCTGTGTACCCTAGCTTCTACTTATAAAGGAGAGAACTTAATAGAAAAATTACATATGTCTCTGAAAAACTTACCGGATTAATTTTTCAGGGATAGAATTAAAATATACTACCAGAATTATTTAGTCTTCTGCTGATTGTTGATATTAATAAAACTTGGTGCTGACTAAAGGAATTACCATATGACCCTGTGCTTAAAGGACTCAGACCTGAAACAGTTCAGAACTGAAAAATGTATCTCTCCGTTTTCTGGCTATCTTGCCAAATAAAAGAACAGCTGACTGTCCCAGATACAAGATTGTTTTACTTTTTAGTAGCAAACTCAGACCATTATAATAATTATTTTTACTATGAAAGTTTTTCCCCACCATTTTAAGGTGGCTGAGTTTATGGTATCTGAGAACTGATTAGCCAACCAACTAAGCTATGCAATTTTAACCATCCAAACCATCCAAAGAGCTCCAATTAATAGACCTTTGGGGGATTTCAAACAATCAAAGCCTTTGAATCTAAGCCATTCCCCCAAGGTATCCTCTACTAGGCTAAAGTAAAGGGGAGATCTGGAAGTTATTCTCTTGATTTGATCCATCTAGCTAGTCAGGGCTCCATCTCCCTGCTGAATTAGCTGGTTTGGCTGCCTACACTGATCAAATCAGATGGTTAATTGTCCGATCTTTCTTATATTTTGTATCCTATAAACAGAGCTTAGAATAAACAACACTAACTATGTAGAGCCAATAATTGGTCCTCCTGCTTTTTAAGGATTACTATTATGCTATTAATAGGCCAATTGTCCAAGGTTAGAATGTTCTGTTGGTTGGTGTCAAGGTATTTTTGGTTTGGTTTTATTTCTATCCACTGTCAACCAAATCAGCCTGTTCAGAGATGTTTAACCTTGGTTAAAACCTTAGCATCAGGGATGCCTGGGTGGCTCAGTGGTTGAGCATCTGCCTTCCACTCAGGGTGTGATCCTGGGGCCCCAGAATTGAGTACTGCATCGGATTCCCCATGGGGAGACTGCTTCTCCCTCTGCCTATGTCTCTGCCTCTCTCTCTCTGTGTCTCTCATGAATAAATAAATAAAATCTTTAAAACAAACAAACAAAAACCTTCACATCATGCTCTATCCTAACTGTAAATACAAAAAAAAAAAAAACCCTTTGAAATAGAAAATATGATATACAAATAAGGTATTACTTAGTTTTCTGTTATCTAAGCACAACCACTGTTCTCTCTAGTCCATTGAACAGCTCTGTTCCAAGAGCCAGAACATAGCCATACTAAAATAGCATTAATAATTTAGTCTTGGTTTTGTGTCATTAGATACTGAGGCCACTGTTGTTGTACCACTTATCCCTCAACCCAGGGGCATCTGCTATGACCAGTCTCGCGTTTTTAATGATGGCACTAAGCCATAGAAAAGACTGTCAACTTCTTATTTTTCTTTTATGAATGGTGACCCAAAGGCCATTTAGAAGTTTTACTACATTCTTTTTGTGGTACCCCTTAGAAGGTGACTTTAATGAGAGCTGTTTTGTACTTTCTTTGGGGAGCTTAGTCTGAAGGGGAGGGCCTAGCAAGTGATTTTCCTGATATAAACCACTGATAAGAGTATTTTCTCCTCCCTAAAAAGAAAGGAAAGAAAAGAGAAACAAATGACTTGCCTTGAAGAAGTTGATGTTTTCAAAGGAGAGAGAACTCATCTTGGCTTTCTCAAACAGTGGCTCCCTCTACTGGTAGGGAAAGGAGTGGTGTCCTTTGGACTTTTGAGTGCCAACTGTATCTGAGAATCTGCCATATATATATATATGTACTATAGCTACGTATGGTGTTATGTACTCACACACCAGGTAGTCCTAGCATAAAATGGTATTGGTCACTAAGTCTCTCCCAGCATATCTTTCCAAGCCCTAGATTTTCTTCTATGGATATGCTAAGTATTCTCTCTCACTCTTTTAACTCTTCTTCCAATCTTCCTTTCTCCAAAATGGGTTCAGTACCTCCCCACCCTTTTTCTCCACTCTTCCCTTTTAATCCCCCAGCATCTTGGTCATCAGTCCATTAATCTCAATATTGCTTGATGCCATTATGCAAAATTAGCATGATTTTCATGTAAGTTCGAGGAGCTGTTATTCATCTCCAAAGGACTTCAAAGCAAACCAGTTGATTGTAATATTATATATATATATATATATTTCTCCAAAATTTATATATATATGTGTGTGTGTGTATATATATATATTATATATATTTCTCCAAAAATATATCTTCTATCTTCTTGGCTCAATATTAGTATCACTTCTTATAGACTGACAAAAGTGGCTTTTAAACATTAGCTGACCACATATCAGAAATTAAATGAAATACAGAAGATTGGGTCCAAAGTCCCACTCAGTATTTCATTTGAAGGATCTCCTTCTGGTGATGGTAAATTCTGAGTGTATTGGTATATGCAAATGTGTGTGTGTTTGTTTGTACACGTGTGTATGCATGTGTGTGTGCATGTTTCCCTTTGTATGAGGAGGGTGGTTTGTCCGAGAGGAGCAGAAGGATATAAGAAAAGAAGATGACTATATGAGGATGGCAAAAACATGACGTCTGTTCTGCCATTTTCTAATTCTACATTTAAGGTATAGGTCACTGAGTGAGCTTTGCATTCTTTCCCAGTGAGCCAAATACAGCCCAGATTTGCTCTTTTATTCAGCCACTACCTATTGGAATTTATGAGGATGCCTATTTATACTCATAACCTAGACAATTTCTTTTCAATCCCCAAAGTCTAAAGACAAATCTATTGGTGTTTTTCTTCTGAGATTAAAAAGTCTCCTTGTAGGCCTTTAATTCAAAATTGGAATGATCTTTATTCAGGGCCTCTTGGGAATTTTATACATCTCATGAAGACTTAAGGAAGCAGTTATACTGTTGCTTCTCTCTAAAATATCTGTTCCTACTGCTAGGAATTTGGGTCACTGTTTTATTCTTTATATTTAACTACCTAAAGAATTTCCAAGTTTCATATGCTAGCAGGCATATATTTCTTAAATTTGTTAAAATGTGTTTTCTAGAAAATCAAAAGGAAATGTAGGTGGCTTATGATAAATTGTGTCATAGTATGCCACAATAGAAGGACAAGGTTTTATTTTTGATCACACCCTAATCCTCACTCTAACTTGAATCCATTAAAAGTACGATTATTCAACATGTATAACATCCAGATATATCTAATGTGTACTGGAAAAAATATATGGAGACCCAGTAGAGCAGAATGGTTATGAGACTGGTACCAACTTGCTGAGTTGGAATCCCAGCTCAGCTACTCACTAGATACATGATTTACAGCAAGTTACCTAATCTTTTTGTATCTCAATTTCTTCAGATGTGAAAACAATATGTTAAGAGTACTTAACTCCTAGAATTATATGAGGATTTGTTGACTTAATTCATAGTAAGTGTTCAGAAAATGACGTATACAATAATATTTGCCACTATAGCCATATAATTGATAATGAAATTAACCATATGATGCCATTCTTAACCATGTAGCACCCAATCAGCAGCATGCATCTTAGTATGCCTTTAGGTCCTGTCTGTTAAACTGTTTAATTCTTAGACTATTTATGATTTTACAAAGGTACTGTATGACTTTAACAAGGTATAGTCAATATAGCAAGCTGATTTTAAGCTAAGAACATTATATACACCAACTTTTAGTACAAGCCCAGCTGCAGTAGCTAAATATCTAACCTATATTATTTACTACCCTATGCTACAAATAAGAAAACTGAGGCGTAGAATAAAAAGTTATTATCCTAGGTCCTAGGTCTTCCAGCTAAAAAGAGCCAGAGCCATGGTTTAAACCCAGTTGATTAAAAATAATAATAATAATAATAAAATAAAAATAAACCCAGTTGATTTAGTCTGTTCTGTTGTTTTAAAGCTCTATGGGAATACATGGAGTAAGAGTCTAGTAAATGTACACAAGGTAACACCATCTTCTATAAATAAATATTTCTTTGCTTGGATTGGGAGAACATGCCTGAATCAATATTATTTTTCATACAAAGCCTTAGTTTTCTGAGAAAAAATTACATGGAAAAAATAAGGAGATATTCAGATAGCTCACTCCATTGCCATTGTTCTGTTATAGGGTCTTTTAAAATTATTATTTTCACCCAGTTAAGAAGCAACTTGTCAATTGTGTTAAGAATAACTGGTCAGTCGATAATGCATTACTGTAGCCTAACTTTTCAGATGGAAATCAAACCTGTGATAACCACTGGTTTTCTCCGGCTCAATATTTTGCACAACTATTATGGAATTTCTTCCGCCCAGCATGTGGATCCAAACTCCAATTTCAGCAGCAATGACCACTGATTTGTAATCTTGTGTCCCACAGCCCTTTTGGGCTTTCTCTAGGCAGAATACTAGGCATAACTTTTGACAGTGTCCAGTGTGGTGCAACAACAAAACTAGATCTACTCTTAAGCTCTGTTCCTCCAGGCAAACCCCTGAGCCCCCGCCACTCATTCCCCTTGCAGCCTCTGACAGTCTTCCTTAAACACCATAGACTAATTGCACAGCACCTAAACTATCAAATGACCTCCATAATTTTAAACTTTCAAGAGATTTAAAAGAACCCCAATTTCTTGCAGTTGTGATTCTCTTCTGAGCGCCTTTGATATAATTTATCAACAGATTGTTTTTTTCTCCAGGTTGGATGGAAAAAAAAAATAAAATCACTGTAGGCTTCTTCTGGTTCTACACTAAAATATCCCAGAGGGTATAAACTCGAGATTGCTTCACAAATCCTACACAATTTTTATGGATGATGAACAACCCTGTGGGAAATAAATTATGATAGTCAGCTAGGAAATGGAAAATGTCTAAAAATTTCTAAAAATAATGATTACATTTCTCCACTGTTTGACACATAGCCGTTTTTACAGAAGCACATAGAGCCAGTGTTAGGAAGGGTTGCTTGTTGATGCTTGTTGTAAAGCTGTTCTTTCTGGTATTTCTTTGCCAGCGATGTTGGGAAGAAGGAGCCTTCAATGTCACATCCTGCAATAGTTCATCTTGCCTCCTCTCTCAAATCCATCTCTCATGATTTCTCTGTTTTGGCAATAAAAATACTGTGACCATCCATTCTTCTGTCTTTCTGTAAAAATTAGAGCATTCCTCTGAATGTTTAAATATTTTAGTATATCCTTTTCCTCAAAAACAGAGTGTCTGTTATGATGCTGTATCAAAGTATATCTGAGAAGAATCTTCTTATTTTTATTGTTTTTGTTTTGTCACAGGTAAGATAAAATGCACTAAAGCATACTGAAATTTTTTTAAAAAAATACTGAAAATGTAGACACTTCATTGTGTTTTAAAATAGAATTTGGATTTTTCTTGCCTCACTGTTGTTTAATTGATTCTGTTTTTCAATTGTGTTTTCTCTTTGCTTTATACCTCGTTTTTCCTCCCTTCATCTATATCACTCATACCTCATCTGGCAACCACCGGTTTGTTTGTATTTCAGAGTCTGTTTATTTTATACTTCTTCTGAGATATCTTGTATCCTAAAGATAACTTCTCACGAAAGATAATTTTGTGTACAGTAGTTTAAAAATGAGATCTTTCCCTAAATTTCCTTCCTCTAGCCTGTTCTTTATCTAATACATTCTCAGAGTCTACTAAGTTATCTCCTGCTAGTTATATTATACTGTTTCTGTTTTATTCACATAGCAAGTAACTTTGCTGCATAGAAGGCACTACAACTCTTAATTGAAGTGGATCTGGCAAGGGGGCAAATCTTTCACCTAGTGACTCAATCTTTCAAAAGCTGAGGAAGAGGCCTAGATAGAAGGCTACCGTCTACAAAATAAAAGAAGTATCACAAAGAAGTAAAAGAAGATGGCATTAGTGTGGGATAAAGGAGAACAAGCTTATTTGGGGTGATTTTCTGTAACAGAAAAAAACATGTTTACCAAAGCCTAAAGATACACTCTAAAAGTAGACCTAATGTTACAAAATACAAGAGAAGAATATGGCTGAATACTATTTAATTTTCCTGTAAAATATATGTATTCGGTGGTCTTACCTAGGGTGTAACTAACAAGGTAAAAATTTGGTGCAAAATCATGTCTTCCTTAGGATATTTTTCTTTTAAAAGATTCTTGTATAATTCCTTCAAAAAATCCAAATAAAAGACAAACATCAGCTTTTTTTCTTATGACACATTTTATATATCCCACAGTGAGATGATTTTCTCAAAACTTAAAATTTGATGTCCTTTAGAAAATGTTAACAAAGAAATTTAATTTTCCAACTACTGGCATTACTGGAAAAAATATTACATACTGGCTTTTCTTTAGTTTATTGAGGCTTAGTTTATGTGGTTTTTCTATTATGCAATATTTGATAATTTTATAATGATTTCATAATAGTGTCAAAATATATATGCAATAATTCATCACCCTACTTAAGATCTGAATATCACTGATAACATTGAATCATCTCTGTGTTCCTTCCCTATTTTATACTCTAGACTTTATGTATTCCACTCCATTTTCCCCTATTCTAAGTCAATTGCTAGATTTTATGTTTGTTGTTCCTTTACTTTTTATTTTAAAAAGGTTTCCCACACGTTTAAGTTGTTGCTAAAGAATATAGTGTTTAAATAAGCACGTACTCTCCTGGAACTTGTTTTCACTCACTCCTATATTTATCCAAATTATTGTTTGTAACTGTATCTGTTTTTTTTAATTGATTTATGATATTTCATTAGGTAAATATGCCCCATATATAACCATACCACATGTAGCCATCTCTGATTCATGGCATTTGGGTTGCTGTTGTTAACAATAAGGCCATGAACAATTTTTATACATCCTTTGGTGCATGACAAGAGGTTTCTAAATTACATACTTAAAAGCTGAATTTACAGGTACTGAAGTATGCACATGATTAAATTTACAAGATAAGACTAAACTGTTTTCTAAAATTGTTAAACCAATTTTGACATTTATGAGGATTCCCATTGCTCCATAGCCTTATCAATGCTTGCTATTTGAAGATTTATTCATTTTGTCTATTTAGTGGGTATAATTTTTTTTAAGACTTTATTTGTTTATTCATGAGAGACACAGAGAGAGAGAGAGAGAGAGAGAAAGAGAGAGGCAGAGACACAGGCAGAGGGAGAAGCAGACTCTATGTAGGGAGCCCGATGTGGGGCTCCATCCTAGGACTCCGTGATCACACCCTGAGCTGAAGGCAGATGCTCAGCTGCTGAGCCACCCAGGTGTCCCAATTGGGTGTAATATTTTGTTTTTCATTTTCATTTTTTTTTTGAAATTTTATTTAAATTCAATTAATTAACATATAATGTATTATTGGTTTCAGAGTTAGAGGTCAGTGACTCATCAATCTTATATAATACCCAGTGCTCATTACATCACATGCCCTCCTTAATGTCCATCACCCAGTTATCTTGTCCCCCTACGTTGCTTCCCTCCAGGGACCCTCAGTTTGTTTCCTATGATTAGGAGTCTGTTATGGTTTGTCTCCCTCTCTGATTTTGTCTTGTTTTATTTTTTCCTGTCTTCCCCTATGATCCTCTGTTTTGCTTCTTAAATTCCACATAGGAGTGAGATCATATGATAATTGTCTTTCCCTGATTGACTTATCACTTAGCATAATAACCTATAGTTCCACTCATGCTGTTGCAAATGGCATGATTTCATTTTATTCCATTGTGTATATGTATCACATCTTTATCCATTCATCTGTTGATGGACATCTGGGCTCTTTCCATAGTTTGCTAATTGTGGGCATTGTTGCTATAAACAGTGGGGTGCAGATGCCCCTTTTAGATTACTACATTTGTATCTTTGGGGTAAATACAGTTGTGCAATTGTTGGGTCCTAGGGTAGCTCTAGTTTCAATTTTTTGGGGGAACTTCCATACTGTTTGCCAGAGTGGCTGTACCAACTTGCATTCTCACCAACTTTATAAGAGGTTTCCCTTTTCTCCACATCCTCACCAACGTCTGCCATTTCCTGGTTTATTCATTTTAGTCATTCTGACCAGTATGAGGTGGTATCTTATTGTGGTTTTGATTTGTATTTCCCTGATGCTGAGCGCTGTGGAGCACTTTTTCATGTGTCTGTTGACCATTTGTATGTCTTCTTTGGAGAAATCTCTGTTTGTGCCTTCTGTTCATCTCTTGATTGGATTATTTATTCTTTGGGGGTTGAGTTTGATAAGTTCTTTATAGATTTTGGATACTAGCCCTTTCTCTGATATGTCATTTGCAAATACCTTCTCCCATTCTGTCTATTGTCTTTGGGTTTTGTTGATTGTTTCCTTTGCTGAGAAAAAGGTTTTTTTTTTTTTTTATCTTGATGAAGTCCCCATAGTCATTTTTTGCCTTTGTTTCCCTTGACTTTGGAGATGTGTCTAGAAGAAGCTGATGCAGTCAAGGTCAAAGAGGTTTCTGCCTGTGTTCTCCTATAGGATTTTGATGGATTCCTATCTCACATTTAGGTCCATTTTGAGTCTATTTTTGTGTATGGTTGAGAAAACGGTCTAGTTTTATTATTCTGCATGTGGCTATCCAGTTTTCCCAACAGCATTAGTTGAAGAGACTGTCTTTTTTTCTTTTTTTTTTTTCCATTGGATATTCTTTCCTGCTTTGTCAAAGATTAGTTAACCATAGAGTTGATGGTCCATTTATGGGTTCTCTATTCTGTTCCATTGATCTATGTGTCTGTTTTTGTGCCAGTACCATACTGTCTTGATGATCACAGCTTTGTAATTGAGCTTGACTTCCAGAATTGTGATGCTACCAGCTTTGATTTTCTTTATCAACATTCCTTTGACTAATCAGTGTTTTTTTCTGGTTCCATAAAAATTTTAGGATTTGTACTTATCAACTCTGTAAAATAAGTTGATGATATTTTGACAGGGATTGCATCAAATGTGTACATTGCTTTGGGTAACATACACATTTTAACAATATTTGTTCTTTCATTCCACAAGCATGGAACATTTTTCCATTTCTTTGTGTCTTCCTCAATTTCTTTCATGAGTGTTCTATAGTTTTCTGAGTGCAGATCCTTTTCCTCTTTGGTTAGGTTTATTCCTAAGTATCTTATGGTTTTGAGTGCAATTGTAAGTGAGATTGACTCCTTAATTTCTCTTTCTTCTGTCTCATTGTTAATGTATAGAAATGCAACTGATTTCTGTGCATTGATTTCATATACTGCCACTTTTCTGAATTCCTATGAGTTCTGACACTTTTGGAGTGGAGTCTTTTGGATTTTCCATATAAAGTATCATGTCATCTGCAAAGAGTGAGAGTTTGACTTCTTTGCCAATCTGAATGCCTTTTATTTATTTTTGTTGTCTGATTGCTGAGACTAAGACTTCTAGTATTATGTTGAACAGCAGTGGTGATATAGGGGACATCCCTGCCATGTTCCTGACCTTACAGGGAAAGCTCTCAGTTTTTCCCCATTGAGAATGATATTCGCTGTGGGCTTTTAGTAGATGGCTTTTATGATATCGAGGTATGCTCCCTCTATCCCTACACTGTGAAGAGTTTTAATCAAGAATGGACACCGTACTTTGTCAAATGATTTTTCTGCACCTATCGAGAGGATCATATGGTTCTTGTCCTTTCTTTTTATTAATGTAGTGTATCATATTGATTGATTTGCAGATGTTGAACCACTCTTGCAGGCCAGGAATAAATCCCTGTTGTGGTGAATAATCCTTTTAATGTACTGTTGGAACCTACTGGCTAGTATTTTGGTGAGAATTTTGGGATCCATGTTCATTAGGGATATTGATCTGTAATTTTCCTTTTTGGTGAAGTCTTTGTCTGGTTTTGGGATCAAGGTAATGCTGGCCTCATAGAGTTTGGAAGTTTTTCTTCCATTTCTAGTTTTTGAGACAGCTTCAGAAGAATATGTGTAAGTTCTTTTTTAAATGTGTGGTAGAATTCCCCTGGGAAACCATCAGCCCTGGACTCTTGTTTGTTGGGAGGTTTTGATTACTGCTTCAATTTCCTTGCCAGGTCTGGGTCTGTTCAGATTTTCTATTTCTTCCTGTTTCAGCTTTGGTAGTTTAGACATCTCTAGGAATGCATCCATTTCTTCCAGATTGCCTAATTTGTTGGCGTATACTTGCTCATAATGTGTTCTTATAAATGTCTGTATTTCTTTGGTGTTGGTTGTGATCTCTCCTCTTTATTTCATGATTTTATTTATTTGGATCCTTTATTTCTTTTTGACAAGTCTGGCCAGGGGTTTGTCAATCTTAAATTCTTTCAAAGAACCAGCTCTTAGGTTGGTTGATCTAGTCTATTGTTCTTTTGGTTTCTATTTCATTGATTTCTGCTCTAATCTTTATTACTTCGTTCTCTGCTGGGTTTAGGCTTTATTTGATGTCCTTTCTCCAGCTCCTTTAGGTGTAAGATTAGGTTGTGTATTTGAGACCTTTCTTGATTCTTGAGAAACTCTGTATTGCTATATACTTCCCTCTTAGGACCACATTTGCAGCATCCCAAAAGTTTTGAACAGTTTCATTTTCACTTGTTTCCATGAAATTTTAAAAATTCTTCTCTAATTTCCTGGTTAGCCCATTCATTCTTTAGTAGGATGCTCCTTAGCCTCCAAGTATTTGAGTTCTTTCCAAATTTCCTCTTGTGATTGAGTTCCAGTTTCAAAGCATTATGTTCTGAAATATGCAGGGAATGATCCCCATCTTTTGGTTCTGGTTGAGACCTGATTTATGTGATCTATTCTGAAGAATGATCTATGTGAACCCAAGAAATGTGTATTTTATTGCTCTAGGATGGAACATTCTGAATATATCTGTGAAGTCCATCTGGTCCAGTGTGTCATTCAAAGCCCTGTTTCCTTGTTGATATGCTTAGATGATCTGTCCATTTAGTAGGAGTGTTAAAGTTCCCTACTATTATTGTATTACTATTGATGTGATTCTCTAATTTTATTATTAATTGGCTTATGTAACTGGCTGCTCCCATGTAAGGGGCATAAATATTTATAATTGTTTGATCTTCTTGTTGAATAGACCCTTTAATTATGATATAATATCCTTTCTCATCTCTTATTATAGACTTTGGTTTAAAATTTAATTTGTCTGATATAAGAATTGCCACCACAGCTTCCTTCTGATGTCCATTTGCATGATAAATGGGTTTCCACCCCCTCACTTTAAATCTGGAGGTGTCTTTGGGTCTAAAATGAGTCTCTTACAGACGGCACACTGATGGGTCTTACTTTTTTAACCGATCTGATACCCTGTGTTTGTTAAGTAGGAGCATTTAGCCTATTTACATTCAGGATAACTATTGGAAGATATGAATTTAGTGCCATTGTATTACTTGTGAAGTCATTGTTTATGTGTATTGTCTCTGTTCCTTTCTGGTCTAGTGTACTTTTGGCTCTCTCTTCGCTTAAAAGGATCCCTTTTAATATTTCTAATAGGGATAATTCGGTGATTGCAAATTCTTTTAGTTCCTGTCTGTCCTGGAGACTTTTTATCACTCCTATTTTACTGACAGCTTTGCTGGATAAAGTATTCCTGGCTGCATGTTTTTCTCATTTAACACCCTGACTATATTGTGCCAGTCCTTTCTGGCCTACCAAGTCTTTGTGGATAGGTCTGCCAGTCTAATGTTTTCTACCCTTGTTGCCTCATAGATCCCTTGTCCTGAGCTGCTTTCAGGATTTTCCCTTTGTCTCTTAGATTTGAAAGTTTCACTACTATATGTTGAGTTGTTGACCTATTTTATTGATTTTTAAGGAGGGTTCTCTGTGCCTCCTGGACATGATGCCTGTTTCCCTCCCCAGATTAGAGGAGTTCACCACTGTAATTTGCTCCAATATGCCTTCTGCCCCCCTCTTTCCACTCCTTCTGGGATCCCAATTATTCTAATATTGTTTTGCTTTATGGTATAATTTATCCTCAAATTCTCCCCTCATGATCCAGTAGTTGTTTATGTCTCAGCTTTTTTATTCTGCACAATTTTGTCTTCTGTATCACTAATTCTCTCTTCTGCCTCATTTTTCCTAGCAGCTAGAGGCTCCATTTTTTATTACATATAGTGAAAGGGTAAAATATATCTATAAAAATGAAAATTAAAAAGGATTTGGGGCACCTGGGTGGCTCAGTGGTTGATCATCTGCCTTCAGCTCAGGGCATGATCCTGGGGTCCTGGGATGGAGTCCTACCCGGGCTCTCCTCAGGAAGCCTGCTTCTCCCTCTGCCTATGTCTCTGCCTCTCTCTGTGTCTCATGTGTCTCTCATGAGTAAATAAAATCTTTTTAAAAAAAGATTTTTAAAAAGATAAAATAAATTGATTAAAAAGGGAAAGAGAAAAAATTAAAATTGAAAGATTAAAGAATTATGGGTAAAAAGTAAACAAAAACAAAACCATGATTTCTATATGCTATATTCACTTAGTGCTGGGGTTTTGTAGTTCTCAATGTTTGATAAATTTGGTCTTGGCTGGATGTTATTGCTGATGTTCTGGCAGAGGGGCCTGTTGTGTTGATTCTCAGGTGTCTTTGCCCCGGGTGGAGTTGCACTGCCCTGGTCAGGGGGCCAAGCCAAGTAATCTGCTCCAAATTGCTCTATGTGGCTTTGGTTCCCTGAAGGCTTTCTAGGAAGCTTTAGAGGATGAGAGAGAAAAATGGCTCCCTCCCCGCTGCAGTCTGTCTTCCCATATATCACCTTGGATTCACTTCTCTGCACCTCCTACATTGCAGAAAGTGGCCACTTTTAATAGAGTTGCAGTTATTTTCTTAGGTCTCCGTTTGAGTTCAGAGGTGTTCAGAATGACTTAATAGCTATCGAGCTGAATTCCTGGGACCAGATGAACCTAAGGTCTCCTACTTCTCTGGCATCTTAGACTCTCCAAATGCTGTTTTTCATTTTAATTTGTATTTTTATGGTTATTGAAAAAAGTTTAACATTTTTTTGTTTATCTGCCATTGATGTTTCCTCTACTAAAGTATGACTACTAATCCTTTTGTGCTTTTCATTTTCACTACATTGTCTTTCCTTATTGATTTGTAGTTCTGCATCATTCTAATTTGTGGCTTGAACGATCACTCTATTTGTGGTGTCTTTTGATAAACAGAAATTGTTGAATTTAATATAGTTTATCAAGATTTTTGTGCTTAAACCTTTTTTGTGTGTCTTAAATTCTACCCCTAGAGTGCCTGGATGGCTCCATCAGTTAAGTGGCTGACTCTTGATTTCAGTTTAGGTCATGATCTCACAGCCAGGGGATTCAGTCCTGAGACCAGCTTCATGCTGGGCATGGAGTCTGCTTAAGGTTATCCTTCTCCTCTCTCTCTGTCCCTCTATCCACTCATGCTCATGCACAGACTCTCTAAAATAAATACAATATTAAAAAAGTAGTTCTACCTTTTATCTTTATATACTATATAATCTCAAATATGTTTTCTTATGTATTATTCTAAATATATAAAAAATATTCACTGTATGTCTATAATTCTTCTGGAATTAATTTTTGTGTATAATGAAAACAGAAAAATATAGTTTTTAAATTATTTTTTTAATTTTGGAAAGCCATACTACAGCACTTGAATAGTCCATCTTTTCTATATTTCCAATATCACATTTTGTTAGATTTTTAAATGTTCATGGATGTGATGAGCTGTTTCTGACTCTGTTCTGTAAGTCATTTTTTCTGTACTTGTTACAAGACATTGTTTACTTTAAAGCTTACTATCTGAAAAGGCAAGCTCCTTCATTTCCTTCTCTTCTACCTGCCCTCACCTCCTCCCTTACTTTTCCCACTGGAAGGATTCTTGTGCCTTTGTTCTTTCACAGAAATGTTAAAATTAGAATGACAGATTCCTTAAAATTTTGTTGGAATTGTTAAAATTGCTCTCATCTATAAGATCCATTTAGGGATTCATATTATTCAATATTGAGACATTGTATCTATAAAGTTGGTATATTTCACTATTTACATCTTTTGTTACACAGATTCATTGGTACTTTATATTTTGTTGATATTATAATGTATTTTGTGCATTTGCATGTATGTCAGTCACTTTATTTGACAAATTCTTATTGAGTCCCTACTATATGTCAGGTACTATTCTAAGTGTACAAGACAAGCAGCTAAAAAAATTGAGAAGGTAAACAATAACAGGTTAGCAAAAAAACCCTTTCCTTACAGACTGTATTCTATGGTGGATGGACAACAAACAAGATAAATAGGTAAGCTAGTAAGAAGTACTATAGGAAAAAACTAAACATTGTGAAGCTTAGCAGTTAGTGATAGGGGTTTTGGTAGTGGGCTATAATTTTAAATAAGGTACCGAGAGAGTTCTTATTGACAGTAAGACTTACGTGTGAATTCTTGAACAATATGAATGGGTTTTTTTTTTTGTTATTGTTGTGTATTGGTACCTAGAAAATGCAAATGCAATTTATTGTTTATATTCATCTTATATTCAATTACCTTTAAACTCTCCTAAACTCTACTATTAATTCTATCAATTTGCTTGTAGATTATTTTGGATTTGGTATGTAGACAATTATAAGCAAATATATTTTCTGTCATTAAGAAATCAATTTACTTCTGTTTCTTTTCATTCTCCATGTCCTTTCTTGTCCTGTCTTATTTTACTCTCTAAAGTCTTTTTATGTTGAATGCTGAATTTCCACAAATGATGATAAATTGAACTTTTGTCTTAACAGAATCTTTTTTTAAAATTTCCCCATTAAGGATAATGTTTACTTCTAATTTTTTATAGATCTGTTTTATCCAATTAAGAGATTCTCTCTTCCAGTTCATGTTTTGTAACACTTTTCTTTATCATGAGGGATGTTTAATTTTTTGTGTTTAATCTGTGGATTTTTAGACTATCTTTTCATTTTCTCTTATAGTCTATCATTGTGGTAGATTTTTAAAAGAAACTTGATTGGCTGAAACATCCTAATATAGATCCAACTCAATTTAACATACCACTGAGGTTTATTTGTTAAGAAACTTTGAAAGATTTTCAGCCTATGTTCATGAATGACAGTGATTTAAAAAGAATCTTGTCCCATATTGTTTTAGTATCATAGACAAGTTGAGAGCAATCTCTATTATACATTTTGGGAAAATCATGTGTAGAACTGTAATTGTTACTTGCAAATTTGGTAGATCTCACATGTAAATCCCTAGTAAATCCCATGTGGTAGAAGTTTTGCCTAATAAATAAATTTTCTAATGATTGCAAGACTAATCAAACTTTCTGTTTTCTTTTTTCTTCAGGAAATTTTAGTTAATTTTAATTCTGTCTCAATATTAAGTTGCCAAATTAAACATCAATAACATAGTAACTCTAAATGTTTCTTTAAATTTACCTATTTTTATATATTTCTTTGCTCAAAATTCCTTCTTTTAAACATCTTTATAGCTTTATCAAGATATAATTGACATGCATATTATGTAAATTTGAGGTATAAAGTGCATTGATTTGATACATCTACACGTTACATCATGATTACCACAGTAGCACTTAATAACACATGTCACATAATGTCACACCTTAATAACACCTCCATCATGTCACATAATCATCATTTCTTTTTTTTCTGATGAAAACATTTAAGGTGTACTGTCTTTGCAGCTTTCAAGTATGTAATACAGTGTTGTTAATTATGACCACAATGTTGTGCATTAAATCTTCAGAACTTACTCATCTTCTAACCAGTAATTTGTACTCCTTGACCAATATTTCACCATTTCCCCTACCTTCCAGCCCTTGATATCCACAATTCAATTCTATTCTCTGTTTCTGCAAGTTCACCTTTCTTAGATCCCACACGTAAGTGCCACTATGTAGTATTTGTCTTTGATGGATTTATTTTACTTAGCATTATGCCTTTAAGGCCCATCCATGTTTTCGCAAATGGCAGGATTTCTTTCATTCTTATGGCTGAAAGAATACATATATATACATATATATTATACATATATATGTATATATAGTGTATTATATATTATTATATATTACACACACACACACACACACACACACACACACACATCCTGTATCTTCTTTATCCATTCATCCATTGTTGGATCCAGATTGGATCTTGGCTCTTGTGAACAATCCTGCAATACACATAAAAGCGTGTGTATCTCTTCCATATCCTATTTTCCTTTCCTTTGGATATATACCTAGAAGCAGGATTGCTGGATTTTTTTTTTATTCTTTTTTTTATTGGAGTTAAATTTGCCAACATATAGCATAACATCCAGTGCTCATCCCATCAAGTGCCCCCCTCAGTGCCCGTCACCCAGTGACCCCACCTCCCTGCCCACCTCCCTTTCCACCATCCCTTGTTCCTTTCTGAGAGTTAGGAGTCTCTCATGTTCTGCCTCCCTCTCTGATGTTTCCCACTCATTTTCTCTCCTTTCCCTTTATTCCCTTTCACTAATTTTTATATTCCCCAAATGAATGAGACCATATAATGTTTGTCCTTCTCCGATTGACTTATTTCACTTAGCATAATACCCTTCAGGTCCCTCCACGTCAAAGCAAATGGTGGGTATTTGTTGTCTCTAATGGCTGAGTAATATTCCATTGTATACATATACCACATCTTCTTTATCCATTCATCTTCTGATGGACACCGAAGATCCTTCCACAGTTTGGCTATTGTGGACATTGTTGCTATAAACATCGGGGTGCAGGTGTTCTGGCGTTTCATTGCATCTGTATCTTTGGGGTAAATCCCCAGCAGTGCAATTGCTGGGTCAAACCTCCACACAGTTTTCCAGAGTGGCTGCACCAGTTCACATTCCCACCAACAGTGCAAGAGGGTTCCCCTTTCTCCACATCCTCTCCAACATTTGTGGTTTCCTGCCTTGTTAATATTCCCCATTCTCACTGGTGTGAGGTGGTATCTCATTGTGGTTTTGATTTGTATTTCCCTGATGGCCAGTGATGCAGAGCTTTTTCTCATGTGCTTGTTGGCCATGTCTATGTCTTCCTCTGTGAGATTTCTGTTCATGTCTTTTGCCCATTTCATGATTGGATTGTTTGTTTCTTTGCTCTGTTGAGTTTAATAAGTTCTTTATAGATCTTGGATACTAGCCCTTTATCTGATACGTCATTTGCAAATATCTTCTCCCATTTTGTAGGTTGTCTTTTAGTTTTGTTGACTGTTTCTTTTGCTGTGCAAAAGCTTCTTATCTTGATGAAGTCCCAATAGTTCATTTTTGCTTTTGTTTCTCTTGCCTTCATGGATGTATCTTGCAAAAAGTTGCTGTGGCCAAGTTCAAAAAGGGTGTTGCCTGTGTTCTCCTCTAGGATTTTGATGGAATCTTGTCTCACATTTAGATCTTTCATCTATTTTGAGTTTATCTTTGTGTATGGTGTAAGAGAATGATCCAGTTTCATTCTTCTGCATGTGGATGCCCAATTTTCCCAGCACCATTTGTTGAAGAGACTGTCTTTTTTCCAGTGGATAGTCTTTCCTGCTTTGTCAAATATTCGTTGACCATAAAGTTGAGGGTCCACTTCTGGATTCTCTATTCTGTTCCACTGATCTATGTGTCTGTTTTTGTGCCAGTACCACAAATGTCTTGATGACCAGAGCTTTGTAGTACAACCTGAAATCTGGCATTGTGATGCCCCCAGCTATGGTTTTCTTTTTTAAAATTCCCCTGGCTATTCGGGGTCTTTTCTGATTCCACATAAATCTTAAAATAATTTCTTCCAACTCTCTGAAGGAAGTCCATGATATTTTGATAGGGATGAGCTGGAGAAAAGACAGCAAGTAGATCCTACACCCAGCAGAAGAAGAGAGTTAATAAAGATTCGAGCAGAACCCAATGAAATAGAGACTAGAAGAACTGTGGAACAGATTAACAAAACCAGGAGTTGGTTCTTTGAAAGAATTAATAAGATAGATAAACCATTATCCAGCGTTATTAAAAAGAAGAGAGAAAAGACTCAAATTAATAAAATCATGAATGAGAAAGGAGAGATCACCACCAATACCAAGGAAATAGAAATGATTTTACAAACATATTATGAGCAGCTATACGCCAATAAATTAGGCAATCTAGAAGAAATGGACGCATTTCTGGAAAACCACAAACTACCAAAACTGGAACAGGAAGAAATTGAAAACCTATTCAGGCCAATAACCAGGGAGGAAATTGAAGCAGTCATCAAACACATCCCAAGACACAAAAGTCCAGGGCCAGATGGCTTCCCAGGGGAATTCTATCAAACGTTTAAAGAAGAAATCATACCTATTCTACTAAAGCTGTTTGGAAAGATAGAAAGAGATGGAGTACTTCCAAACTCATTCTATGAGGCCAGCATCACCTTAATTCCAAAACCAGACAAAGACCCCACCAAAAAGGAGAATTATAGACCAACATCCCTGGTGAACATGAATGCAAAAATTCTCAACAAGATACTAGCCAATAGGATCCAATAGTACATTAAGAAAATTATCCACCATGACCAAGTAGGATTTATCCCCGGGACACAAGGCTGGTTCAACACTCGTAAAACAATCAATGTGATTCATCATATCAGCAAGAGAAAAAACAAGAACCATATGATCCTTTCAATAGATGCAGAGAAAGCATTTGGCAAAATGCAGCATCCATTCCTGATTAAAACTCTTCAGAGTGTAGGGATAGAGGGAACATTCCTCAGCATCTTAAAAGCCATCTATGAAAAACCCACAGCAAATATCATTCTCAATGGGAAAGCACTGGGAGCCTTTCCCCTAAGATCAGGAACACAACAGGGATGTCCACTCTCACCACTGCTATTCAACATAGTACTGGAAGTCCTAGCCTCAGCAATCAGGCAACAAAAATAAATAAAAGGCATTCGAATTGGCAAAGAAGAAGTCAAACTCTCCCTGTTTGCAGATGACATGATACTGTACATAGAACACCCAAAAAAACTCCACCCCAAGATTGTTAGAACTTATACAGCAATTTGGCTATACACTAACAATGAGACTGAAGAAAGAGAAATTAAAGAGTCAATCCCATTTACAATTGCACCCAAAAGCATAAGATACCTAGGAATAAACCTAAACAAAGAGGTAAAGGATCTATACCCTAAAAACTACAGAACACTTCTGAAAGAAATTGAGGAAGACACAAAGAGATGGAAAAATATTCCATGCTCCTGGATTGGAAGAATTAATATTGTGAAAATGTCAATGCTACCCAGGATTGCTGGATTATGATAGTTCTATTTTTAATTTTTTGAGTAACCTCCATACTGTTTTCTGTAGTGCACTGTGTCAATGTACATTCCCACCGTTTCTTCTCCTCCTTGCCAACATTTGTTATTTCTTGTCTTTTTTTAAAGATTTTATTATTTATTTATTTATTTATTTATTTATTTATTTATTTATTTATGAGAGATACAGAGAGAGAGAGAGTGAGAGAGAGAGATGCAGAGAAACAGACAGAGGGAGAAGCAGACCCTATGCAGAGAGCCTGAGGTAGGACTTGATTCCGGGTCTCCAGGATCACGCTCTGGGTTGAAGGTGGCACTAAACCACTGACACTATTCACAAAGATTAACTGGGAAAAAATTAAAATATGTGGAAATTAAACAGCACACTCCTGAACAGCCAATGAATTAAAGGAGAATTCAAAAGAAAAATCAGAAACTATATTGAAACAAATGAAAATGGGAACACAACATACCAAAATCTGTGAGATATTGTTAAAATGCCCACACTTTCTGAAGCTATCTATAGATTCAATAATATCCCTATCAAAATTCCAATGGTATTACTCACAGAAATAGAAAAAAAAATAAATAGAAATTTATATAGAACCACAAGAGAATCAGAATAGCCAGTGCAATCCTGAGAAAAAAGACAAAGCCAGAGCATCACACTTCCTTATTTCAAATTCTACTACTAAGCTCTAGTAATTAAAACAGTGTGGTACTGGCACAAAAACAGACACTAGAAGAGAATCAAGTGCCCAGTAAGAAATCCACACATTTATGGTCAACTAACATTTGATAAGAGAGCCAAAAATACTCAATGGGGAAAGTATAGTCTCATCAATAAATGGTTTTGGAATAACTGGATAACCACATTAAAAAAAATGAAATTGGATCCCCATCTTAAGATTTCCCAGTTTTCCTCTTATTGTTGATTTCTAGTTTCATACCATCGGAATAATAGAGAGAAGATACTTGGTATGGTTTCAATCTTCTTAAATTTGCTAAGGCTTGTTTAATGGCCTATCATATGAAGGATGTTCCATGCATGCTTGAGAAGAATGTGTATTCTGCTGCTGTTGACTATAGTATAAAGGTTAAGGGACAGGAGTATCAAAAATAACGATGTTACTATAATTTGTTAATAAATACTCAATATAATAAGAGGTAAACTATGACATTAAAAAATCAAAGGGGTAGAGTAAAGGATAGAATTTTTGTATGTGATCAAAGTCGTTATCAGCATAAAATAGTGTTCATATTTACAAGATGTTTTATGTAAGTCTCATGGTAACCACAAAATAAAAACCTGTAATAGATTCACAGGAGATAAAGACACAGAAATCAGAACATATGACTATGAAAATTCACCAATTTACAAAGAAAGGCAACATGAGAAAAAAAAAGGAACTAGGAAACTATTAAACAACCAGAAAACAATTAATATAGCATTAGTAAATACATACCAACAATTATTTTAAATATAAATGAATAATTCAATTCACTAGAATTCACTAGTCAAAAAGCATAAAATGAGTGGGTAGATAAAAACAAGATCTAACTACATGCTTCCTAGAAAAGACTCACTTGAGCTTCAGAGACATGTATTCTGTAAGTGATGGGATGAAAAAGATATTCCATGAAAGTGTAAACCAAAAGAGAGCAAGGGTAAATGCACTTACATCAGACAAAATAGATCTTAAGCTAAAAATGATAACAAGAGACAAGACCATTATATAATGATAGAGATTATCTTATCAAGAAGATATAACAATTGTAAATGTATATGTATCCAAAATTAGAGTATTTAAATATATTAAAGAAATACAGATGTGAAGGGAGAAATAGCAACAATACAGTAAGAGTAGAGGACATCCAAACTCCATTTTCATCAATGGATAGATCATCCAGAGAGAAAATCAACATGTTGGACTTGAACCATATGTTAGACTAAATGGACCTAACAGACATACATAGGGCAACACAATTCCTTCTTGCATCTTAGATATCATTTTCAGTCTTTCTGAAGTACAACCTTTAGAAATTCCCTTAGTGAAAATTTATTGGTGTTAAAAATCTTTTCATTTTTTTTAAATCTGAAAATGTTTAGATTTTAAAATTGTAACAATGTCTTGCAATCATGCAATTTTAGTTTGACAGTTATTTACTATTAGAATTTTGACAATTATTACACTTTTTTAACATCTATTGTTGCTTTTTGTAATGCCTGTTATTAATCTAATTGTCTTTTTTTTTTTTGTAGATGATCTGTCATTTATCTCTTGTTTAAGATCTCTGTGTCTTCAGTTTCACTACGATGTGTGGATTTTCTTCTAAATTATCCTTCTCGGTACATTCTATGATTTCTGTGTATGTCCTTACAGGTCTCCGATAAGATCTGAAAATTTCTTGCCTTTATTCTATTCTAATGGCTATCTCTGGCCATTCTAGTCATCAGTATTACCATAAGCCTAATTTTGCAAAAGAGAAAATTGAGAAAAGGAGAGAATAAGTAACTTCCCCAAACTCAAAATGTCAGTGATTCACGTCAACTGGGATCTGATTTTGTGCAGTTTGGATGTTCTTAGTCTATACTTTGTGTCTTTTAACTTTTTTCTCATATTTTCTCTCTCCCTGTCTGGCTCTCTGTGTTATTGTTGTATATATCCATGCCAGGTTACTAATTATCTCTTTAGCTGTGTCTAATTTGTTATTTCATCCCAGCAGGGAAGTTTTTACTTACATGTGTTCTAAAAGTTTTAAAAAATTTTCTTTGATAATTTTTGATAGTCTCTCACTTTTTAAAAATTTTAGCATAGTTAACATACAGTGTTATGTTAGTTTCACTTGTATAGTAGTGTGATTTAGCAGTTCCATATATTACTCAGTGCTCATCAAAATAATTGTGCTCTTCAATCCCCATCACCTATTTCACCCATCCCTACCGCCCACCTCCCTTCTGGTAACCATCAGTTTGTTCTCTATAGTTGAGTGTGTTTCTTGGACTCTCTCTCTCTTTTTCCTTTGTTCATTTGTTTTGTTTCTTAATTTCCACATATGAGTAAAATCATATAGTTTAGGTCTTTCTCTGATTGGCTTATTTTACTTAACATTATACTCACTAGATGCATCCACATTGTTACAAATGGCAAGATCTTATTCCTTTTTGGCTAAATGGTATTTCATTGTGTAAGTATGTGTAGTGTGTGTGCATGTATATACATACACTACACATACAACATCTTTATCCAGTCATCTGTCAGTGGACACTTAGGCTGCTTCCATAGTTTGGCTATTATAAATAATACTGAAAAAGACATAGCAGTTCATATATATCCTTTCAAATCAGTACTTTTTGTATTCTTTTGGGTAAATACCCTAGTGCAAATCCAGATTGGAGGATAGTTAAATTTTTAATTTTTTGAGTTTCCTCCATACTACCTTCCACAGTGGCTGCACCAGTTTGCATTGCCACCAACATTGCACAAGGATTTCTCTGTTCCTCTACATCCTTGCAAATACTTGTTTCTTGAGTTTTTGATGTTCGCCATTCCAAAACATACAACATGTTATCTCATTGTGGTTTTGATTTGCATTTCTCTGATGATGAGTGATGTTGAGCATCTTTTCATGTCTGGTGGCCATCTGTATGTCTTTGGAGAAATGTTTGTTCATTTCTCCTGCCAATTCTTTCTCATTTCTGATTCTATATTTTTATTTCTTTAAATATTTCACATATGGTAAATTTATTTTTCATATCAAATAATTCTAGATTCTGAATTTATTGGTTAGTTATTATGTTTGTCATCACTTCTATTGGATGTCCCTGATGGATGCATACTTTTATGTTTGCTTATTGGATTTTCATTGTGGACTCATATCTTATTGAACCTAATCTGCAGGAATTCTGAGTAAATAAATGGGAGACATTTTGCTCTATGAAAGTTTTATATTTTGCAAGATTCAGTCAGTACTGACCTGGGACTCCTTAGTTCCTTTTAATGATTTTATGATTATTGCAAAAGTTTCAAGTTTTGACCCATTCTTGCTAAGGCCTAGAGGCATATTCACTGAATGACAGTGCTGATGAAGGCTTCTAGCTCTGGGTAAATCTCCCTTAAAATTCCCTGTTCCATTTACTCCTCCTTACTACTTTCTGCTCTAGTTTCAGCTTGGCATTTCTCTTTTAGAAATTTCTCTTATGTTTGGGAAACTCAGTAATTTAATAAAATGAGATTTGTTGTACTTTAGCCAAGATGTGTTTCTATTTTTAGCAGAAACTTCAGTGTAGCTAATTCACCTTCTGGCCATTCCTTTGTTTTTCTCCTAGTTCTTTAAGACTGTGCTATTTGATTTTCAAACTTCAACATAGGTAATATTCCTTGTAAATTAATTAAGAGTTCAAAAGTATATGTGATGCACAACAAAATTATACCTTAATTAGCCAATGGATGTTACATTAAACACTTAAATTAAAAAAATAAACCAACATATTTTTAAAAACTATTATGAATCTAGATATTAACAATTAAAACATGTTAACAATGTTTCCTCATGTTTGTGAGGACAATCTTTTTTTGAAATCAATAACCTAATTTTGATGTTTCATTTGCATTCCTGTAGAGGCATTAGAGATACATACAAACCAGTAAGTTGTTTCTGACATATTTATTAGTTTCCTTTTTCATTAATTATATCTCTATTATTCAGAAGATTCCTTTCGGGGAAACAAAATATAGGAATAAACACAAAATTCATTTAATTACCAACTTGAAAAATATTTTCTTTCTGTGACCATAAAAAAGTTACTTCTTCAGTTGTCTTTTTAGTATTTATTGTTTAGTTTTATTTATTTTTTAATATTTTGTTTATTCACGAGAGACAAAGAAAGAAGCAGAGACATAGGCAGAGGGAGAGAAGCAGGCTCTCCGTAGGGAGCCTAATGCAGGATTAGAGCTTGCGACCCGGGATCACGCCCTGAGCGGAAGGCAGATGATCAATCACTGAGCCAGCCAGGCATCCGTATTTAGTTTTATTTGATGGCAAATTAAATATTCGTGGTTCTTATATGAATGATAAATGTCTCAGTATGACAGAGATAAAACCATGTTTGAAAACAATGATTGCTTATGTAAACACGACTTAATGTCAACAAATGACCATTTTAGATATAATTAATCTTATGGATATAACCTAGTGTAACAAGTTTCCTCCTTCTATGCACATGTATGCATAATGCCTTACCAGTCAAAATGTCCTAAAACTTTACCTACAATAGAAGTAATCTTTGTGGTGCCTGAGTGGAACAGTCTGACTCTTGGTTTTGACTCAGGTCCTGATCTCAGGGTCATGAGAAGGAGCCCTGAGTCCAGTTCCGAGCTTAGTGTAGAGTCTGCCTGAGATTCTTTTTCCCTCTCTCCTTGCCCCTCCTGCTCATGCCCTCCTTCTCTTTCTCTCTCATTCTCAAATAAATAAATAGTTTTTTGAGAAAAAAAAAAGAAGTAACCTTTGAGGGGTGCCTGGGTCACTCAGTTGGCTGAACACCTGACTCTTAATTTTGGCTCAGGTCATGATCTCAGGATTGGGGGATCATGATCCATGGCCGGCTCCATGTTGGGTGTGGAGCCTGCTTAAGACTCTGTCTCTCTCCTCCTCTCTCTCCCCCCACCCTTGTTTTCTCTCTGTCATTCTCTCTCTCTTAAAAAAATAAAATAAAATGTAACCTTTGAGAAGGCTGTCGCTTGTTCTTGTGCACACAATATCTCCAAACAGACTGAACAGTAATCAGCCATCTCAAAAAATTTCTGTGCCAGTGCATTTTTACATACACACATGGCCACATTTCTGCTTAAGAGATAAGACCACATTGTATGAATAGGTGAAAGTTTCATTTAATAAAGAATTTAGTTATTTTGCATTAAAAAAGTGCGTATTAGTACATAATGTGATAGACTACTTTTAGAGCTCACTGGAAAAGATGGTAGTTCTTAGCTGATGCCACTGTGCTATGCTTTCCAAAGCCAAACAGACAGATGGGCTTTCATTATTTTCTTGACTTTTTATATTTGTTGATAATTGTTGTAATTAATTTTTAATCTGAAGACTTGTAAAGTAATACTTGGGGATTTAACAAACCAAACTTGTACTAATGAAATGCAAACTGTCCAAATATTCTTCCTATATCAAACTTCACTGAGCAGTAATAACTCCTTCTTGGTCAAGGGCTGATCCCAAAGCATCTGGGAAACAAGATCCTTTGGAATGATCACTGACAATATGCACAGTTTAAGGGTGATAGATGGTTCAACCTACTAAATCAAAACAAAATTTAAAAACTCTCTTGAAACAAGAGTACTTATATTTAGTGAGTATTTATTAAATGCTGAGTGTCCTAATTTCAGGCTTATAATAATAAAACCCAGGAACTGTAAAAAATCCAGGAACCCAGTGGAACTGTAAAAATTCCACAATATTAGACGATTTCCATGCTTATTTCCATACATGCAGGTTATAGACTCTGGCCTTCTGTAGTAAGTAACTAAGAAATTTTAGTAGTTTTTCCAAAGTCATGGGTAATTGGTATTCAAAATATAAACCTACCACGAAGTTTCTGCATTCATAATTCAAGATCAAGATCTTAAGCAAGAGACTTGCTGCATTAGTTAGAAAAATAACAATAGAAGATACCACTTATTGATAGCTATGTGCCAAACTCTGTGCAAATGGCTGCTAAAACATGATCTCGGGGATCCCTGGTGGCTCAGCGGTTTCGCGCCTGCCTTTGGCCCAGGGCGTAATCCTGGAGTCCCAGGATCGAGTCCCGCGTCGGGCTCCTGGCATGGAGCCTGCTTCTCCCTCTCCTCTGCCTGTGTCTCTGCCTCTCTCTCTCTATGTCTATCATAGATAAATAAAAATAAGTTTTTTTAAAAAAAACATGATCTCATTTAATCCCCATGACACTCTTAATGTAAGATTAATTACTTTTAACTCACAAAGGAGAAAATTAGGACAGAGAATAAGTAAATTGAAAAACCTAAAAAAAAAAAAAAAGAAAAAAAAAACTTGTCACCGTAAAAAAAAAAAAAAATGTCAGAAAAGGAACTAGAACTTCAATACATTGTACAGAAGCTCTGCCTTTCCTAGAGCCTCTGTGTGAATATAGTTTAACATGCAGTATGCCAGCAAATATGATCTATACTCCCATGAAATATGAGGTATATGTACCTTCCAACTGGTCAATTTACACTTTAAATTTTGCATAAACTGCAAATTACAGTTTGCAGTTACATCTGGGAGGAAAGAGGAGGCTCATTCTGTGACAAAAAATAATGTGAGGGGATTTCAGTTGTTTTCCTAAGCCTTGAAGAGAACTTTGGAAAATAGGACATATATGATTTGTCAGATGGACAATGAGAGATCCAAGGGGTAAAGAGAAACCATTCACCCTAGCCACCTTTTCATTTCTTTTCTCTTATTCCTGTCAAAAAATGGCTCTACTTTTTGCTTAGAATAGCCTTCTAATCCTTGTCTACAAAGGCACAAGCATTCCCTTATCAAAAACCTGACTCCACGCCAGCCTCCCTAAGGAGCCCTATCCTGATGATAGGTCAGATAAATGCATCTTCTGCTGCTTTTCTGACAATGGCATTCCCTAAACACCCTTCTTTTAGAATTTTAAACGTTTTCCTCAAAAACAAAAAGAAGAAAATTATATCTGATTTGTCATTTTGTTTTGTGTGATTGTAAATTCGGACACTCTTTTTGTATTACATGAGGGTCAAGAAATATTTAGTGCATTAAACTTGCATTTCAACTTGGTGAAATAAAGGCTGGAACAGGTAGAAATGGCTTGTGAGAGGGACAGAATGTAGAGTTCTGGAAAAAATCAGGTAATGCCCTCATTAATAATTATGACGTGATATCTTAGTTATGGCGTGTTGTTGAGGGTGGGCTGTGATGGAGACAGATTCATAGTTTCATTGGGGAGAGTTTCCAAGGGAGTGATGGAGTAAATTTCTACCTGGCGAAAAAGTTTGGAAGAGAGAAATGAGCCTCCCTCTGTGTAGACAAAATGACAGTAATTTTAAAAGGGGGTGGAGGAGGTCACTTTTTTTTTTTTTTTTTTTACAAAACATTTCTGATATCCATCTTTTGCTCTGTGCATTCATAGGGAATTAGAAGAGAATAAAACATATTTAAAGGCCCCACAGAGGATAGCACACTGCCTGATGGTCCCAGTGTGGTGCAAAGTGGAACCTTTCATTAGGGGATGCAAGTAGGGATGTCAGGCGGAGAGCTAGGTGACATGAGCATTAGTATTACAGCACAGGTTGAAAAGTCGACCATCTAGAGGTAAGCAAAATATTCAAAGACCGGAAATTTGGCACAACTTCATTTCCTAAACCATGTATTGATCATTCTTAGACATTATTTTCTGAAACTTAACTTAATCCTTATGCCATAAATGTAAGTACCTGTGCAATATACAGAGCTGGAATGGGAAAAGACTATCACTGTTAGTTTGCTTGTTTGTTTTGGTTTTTCTTGATTCACAGAAATTCTCAATATGGTAAAATAAAGGGGAGATTCATAAGGAAAGCATTCTGGTCCCTTTGTTGTGGGGACAGCTCAAAAGTTAAAGATGGTACCTAAATAAATTAGCTTTTTTTCAGATATTGCTAGAAATTTTGCTTCTAACAGTTATTTCTGTCACCCAGGCATTGATCTCAGCAGCTTTGGAATATCCCTGTTGGTCAGAGAGAGGCAAGCTCCATCCATCATGATTATGAGAGGAAAGAATTCTCCGTGGAATCCTTTTAAGGGCTACAACAAGTTCGCTTCCTCCCCTTGGTGGCAGAGCGGGTTCCATTTGTCTGGCGGTGACTGAATGTGGTTCCCCACCAAGTCTGAAGGTGCATGTAGCACACCCAACAGTCTGCGCACAAAGAAAGATCAAGTTGCCTTGCCCTTCTCTTTGGAGCTTGGAGCTCACAGATCTCAGGAGAGTGTCACTCTCCTCTTTATGACAGCCACTCATGTCCCAGGCCTGCTGGGTTTCCAGACTGCCTTCCTATTGTATGTGTACACAGACTGATTATAAGTTCACCACTTCTTCCCACCTTTTTGTGCAGGGTATTATCTATGACAGATGAGTGCAATAAAGTGAATCCATTTTTTTCCCCTCATGCAGGCAGCACAGTGAGTTCTAACCAACAAAGGCACATTGAGGTAAATCTTTAACGGTGTCACCACATTGACTTTCATCATTTTCACCTTTCCTTTCGCTGATTTTTATTCCTGGAGTTGTAAAACATAGTTTCACATTGTGACTGTCCTCTAGTCCTCTGTAGAAGTAGTTACACTGACAAGAACATACTCTTTTTCATAGACACTCCATCACGGCTCAGCCTTCATTGCCCCCCCACCCTACCCTCTCTCTCTCTCTCCACAAATTCTATTTTGTAGATAAAAGCTCAGAGTTTCAAAGGATGAAAAATTTTCAAAAAAGTCAAGCTTTCGTTTTAAAAAGATAATGCACTACTAGGAAACTACTGAAAAAAATGTGATGGAGTATTTAATAGGAAGGGAAAAGGTTTTCCATATTTTAAGAAAAAGATCTGAAACCCTATATGTGTGATTTTATAAAAATTTTCTTTTATAAATACCCTACCATATATGTGTAGAAAAATATATGGTTGTTTGCTTTTCTATTTGTTTTTCTTTCTCTATATTTATTTATGAATATATTTGACTTTATAATAAGACTTTAAAATTTGTAAAGGCAAAAAGAAGAACAGAAAGTAACAAATACCATATGGTTCTTATTTTAGACTGTTTACCCTACATAAACAAAAACCAATTTGAAAATAAAAGATTGGTACAGATTTGTTATTTAATTGTTTATTGCAAAAAGGAAAGCTATCTTAAAGAGGAGGAGGCATGCAAGAAATCACCACTCTAACACCACAGTGATTTCTATTTTAAGTCACAGGGAATTTTAAAACAAATAGGAGTGCTTTAAAGAAAAAGCATGTTTCAAGGCACCAGCTATAGGAAATCTGAGAGACTCCACTGGAAAAGGGAACTATAGAACCCAAAAGCTAACTTTTGCCTATTTAGCCATTTAAATAATTGCTATCATTTTCTTTACAAATTGCTAATAGTTTGCAGGACAATTATTATGTCGGATCTTTGGTTGATTCTTCCTTCATTTAGTCAACTGGCAGTGAATTCTTCCTTGTATTCCATTCAAATCATTCTGTGATATTTCTTTTCCACCTGCTCCATGACAGAGTCTCTGTATGAGAACTGGTTAAGAAAAAAAAAAAAAAATAGATGAGGGTAAATGGTAAGGACCAAAGAGGCACCTTGGAAGGCTCCCATTCTGGAGAGCACTCAACTGAAACAAAAGGGAACCACGGTGCATTATAAAGGCAATATGTTTTGTTTTTTTTTTTTCCCTTAGAGAAAGAAGCAGAAACAAAATAAGACAATATATCACATGAGAAAGAAATTTTTCTGTTAGAGAAAATTTGAAGCCCAGATGGAGCCAAATAGTTAACTCACTTGGAAAGACCATAAAAGTAAAATTTGGAATGCTTGTAGAACTTGCTTTAATGTATCAGGCCTAAAAAGCTTGTGCCTCTAGGAATCTCATACTTTAGATCCAAATAATTTGTTCCTGACCTAGTCAAGATTACATCCTTGATACTATACCAGGATATTAGCATCCTTGATAGATGAGTAGATATCTATCCTTGACATAACCTTGTTCATTACATGTAAGATGAGGAGATTATCAGTCCTATTCTGTATACATGTTTGAGAATTAAAAAAAAAAATATTTCTGAGATGGGTGATCTATGTAAATAAACTGTGATTATGGTAAATTGAAGTTAGTAGTGTTGCCAGATTTAACAAATAAAAACAGAACTGCCAGTTAATTTGAATTTCATACAAAAATCACTTTTTAATATAAATATGAAAAATACTCTTCATTATCTGAAATCAAATTTAACTGTACCTCTTGAATTCAATTTGACAACTCTAGGTATTACGAAAAGAATTAGGGAAAGATTAGGAGTTGAGATTTTATAATTCCATTGGAAAAGTCAAGGAAGAAGGGGAGGAAGGAAGGATAGGAAGAAAGAGGAGAAAGCAGAGGGAAGCAGGGAAAAAGGAAATCTTTTGAAATTCCAAGGAAAAGTGTCCAGCTCTTTTTCTACTTTTCCAAGAAGGTATAAGAAAAAGGATGAAATATATGAATATTAGACTATTTCTAATGTGGTAGATCTCTTTCACAGTTGCTTCAAGAATAAGACCAACTCAATTCAAATGGCTGGTTATACAGGAAATAAGTTTTAGGGTTTAATTTTATTTTAAATACCATTTCTCTTTTGTTTTCTATTATGAAATATTTCAGACTTATGGAAAAATAGAGAAAGCAATGTAACAAATATTCACGTATCTCACCCCAGATTTAACAAATTGTTTCCATTCTCCATATTGCTTCAGTAATTTAAGTATTGCTTTTTTTTGTAAAAAAAAAAAAAAAAAAAAAGTTAGAATTAGGATTGAGGGCCTCTTGTACCTTTCCAGTCTTGTTTCTTTCATTTTTTTTCCTACGGACATGTCAGTATTCTAAAGTATCTTCCTGACATATTATATGACCTATATAACTCATTATATAATGTCATTTGGTTTGATACTTACAGTAAAGAAACTTTTTCAACTTGCATTATTCATTAAAAATTATGTTTTTGACATGTATCCATGTTGACACATCTAAATTTGGTTATTTATTTTAAGTGCTACTCATTATGGACATACTACAATTCATTCCTTTCTTGGTAAGTATTTAAGCTCTTCCCAATTTTTCACTTATAAACAATGCCACAGTGAATATCCTCATACACATTCTCCTAAAAACGTATCAGGGATTTCCCCTGGTATATACTTAAAATTGGAATTGCTAGGTTATAGCTTACGAGCATCTTTAATTTTGTTACATTGCTCTCCAAAATGTGTTAACAAGTATACTGTCTCACCAACAGATTTCTCATTTGCTCACATCTTAATCAAGTTAGGATTTCAGATATTAAAAATTGCCCATTTGGTGTGAGTGCTGTTTAATTTGCATTCTCTGATTACTAGGTGAGTTTGAGTGTATTCTCATCTATTTACTGGCCCTTCTGATATCCCCCTCAATGTATTATTTTGCTTCATTGGTTGAGTTGTCTATCTGTGCATCAATATACATTCTTAATTTCTACCTTAGGTCAGACTCCCTAAAAGAGAATAAAATGAGGATTCTTGTGTAAGGAATTTATTAAGGGTACACATTCAGGAAAAGTCTGTCAGGGAATGAGGAAAGCAGGATAGAGAAGAGGGAGATATGAATAACAACGTGCTTTCAGAGAAAACCTAGCTCAGTCTGATCTCTCAAGGACTCTAGGACATCAATAGTTCAACAGAATATGTCTTGAGGCAAGGAACTGGGGTGAAGGAGGGGAAGAAATTTTCCTTTTTTTTTTTTAAAGATTTTATTAATTTATTCATGAGAGACACACACAGAGAGGCAGAGAGAGGGAGAAGCAGGCTCCATGCCGGGAGCCTGACGTGGGACTTGATCCCAGGTCTCCAGGATCAGGCCCTGGGCTAAAGGCGGTGCTAAACCGCTGAGCCACCGGGCTGCCCGGGAAGAAATATTCCTTTAAGGTTCTTCTAATTGGGCTAAGAATTATATTTACCTAAAGCAAATTAAAAGGAGAAAAAAACCCGAAGTTTTATTACATGTGCATGGAAGCCCAACAATGAATGAAACTGAGGCCTAAAGAAATGACCACAGCAGGCAATCTTTATACTTTTTGACAAAGAGACAATAAATCTTCAAGGAATTGACAGGACAAAGAAAACTTAACTTTGGGGCCTTTAGTCAACAAGGAATTCTAAACAGAATGGGCCGGGTGGTAAATTAGTAACAAGGAACAAGGGTTGTTGATACAGCCAGATTCTTGGCTCTGGCTTTCAATTCCCTCTCTGATGATGAAGATGTCATTTTACCTCTGGTATGTGTGTGTGTGTGTGAGGGGGGCATTGTATCTTTCATACAAAAGGCTTATTTCTTGCTTTTGTGGCGGGGGGCAGGGGGCAGAGAAGGTCTGAGTGTCTTTCTTGCATAGGCTGTCTCTTAAATAACTTTTATCTAAAATAATCAATATACCAATGTGGCACATTTTGGGGCAGCCTGCCCTTGGCTTCCACAAAGGGCTTTTGTAGCTGTCCCAGCTATGTTGGGTGGGGATAGTAACTTGTAGACGCTCCTGGCTGGGGCAGTTCTCACTGTCCGTGGACCGTCCTATTGATTATGAAGAAACCAGCAATTAATTGCAGCAGCCAGTGGAAAGGAACCTTGAGGACCTGAGATAGTCACCCATCAAATTTTTAATAATAACTATAGTTTTATAACAAATATTTCTCTCTGGTCGGGCCTTCACTTTCCTGTTCTTCAAAACAAACTTGGTTGTCCTTGGACTTCTACTGTTCCATAAGAATCTTAGGTCATCTTCTCAGACTCCATGAGAATGTGGTAACGGTTTATTAAACTTTTTTGGTTTTTTTTTTGGTTTTTTTTTGTTTGTTTTGTTTTGTTTTTATTAACTTTTATTGGTGTTCAATTTACCAACATACAGAAAAACACCCAGTGTTCATCCCGTCAAGTGTCCACCTCAGTGCCCGTCACCCATTCCCCTCCAACACCCGCCCACCTACCCTTCCACCACCCCTAGTTTGTTTCCCCGAGTTAGGAGTCTTTATGTTCGGTCTCCCTTCCTGATATTTCCCAATATTTCTTTTCCCTTCCTTTATATTCCCTTTCATTATTATTCATATTCCCCAAATGAATGAGAACATACACTGTTTGTCCTTCTCCGATTGACTTATTTCACTCAGCATAATACCCTCCAGTTCCATCCACGTTGAAGCAAATGGTGGGTATTTGTCATTTCTAATTGCTGAGTAATATTCCATTGTATACATAAACCACATCTTCTTTATCCATTCATCTTTCGATGGACACCGAGGCTCCTTCCACAGTTTGGCTATTGTGGCCATGGCTGATAGAAACATCGGGGTGCAGGTGTCCCGACGTTTCATTGCATCTGAATCTTTGGGGTAAATCCCCAACAGTGCAATTGCTGGGTCGTAGGGCAGGTCTATTTTTAACTCTTTGAGGAACCTCCACACAGTTTTCCAGAGTGGCTGCACCAGTTCACAGTCCCACCAACAGTGTAAGAGGGTTCCCTTTTCTCCGCATCCTCTCCAACATTTGTGGTTTCCTGCCTTGTTAATTTTCCCCATTCTCACTGGTGTGAGGTGGTATCTCATTGTGGTTTTGATTTGTATTTCCCTGATGGCAAGTGATGCAGAGCATTTTCTCATGTGCTTGTTGGCCATGTCCATGTCTTCCTCTGTGAGATTTCTGTTCATGTCTTTTGCCCATTTCATGATTGGATTGTTTGTTTCTTTGGTGTTGAGTTTAATAAGTTCTTTATAGATTTTGGAAACTAGCCCTTTATCTGATATGTCATTTGCAAATATCTTCTCCCATTCTGTAGGTTGTCTTTTAGTTTTGTTGACTGTATCCTTTGCTGTGCAAAAGCTTCTTATCTTGATGAAGTCCCAATAGTTCATTTTTGCTTTTGTTTCTTTTGCCTTTGTGGATGTATCTTGCAAGAAGTTACTGTGGCCGAGTTCAAAAAGGGTGTTGCCTGTGTTCTCCTCTAGGATTTTGATGGAATCTTGTCTCACATTTAGATCTCTCATCCATTTTGAGTTTATCTTTGTGTATGGTGAAAGAGAGTGGTCCAGTTTCATTCTTCTGCATGTGGATGTCCAATTTTCCCAGCACCATTTATTGAAGAGACTGTCTTTCTTCCAATGGATAGTCTTTCCTCCTTTATCGAATATTAGATGACCGTACATTTCAGGGTCCACTTCTGGGTTCTCTATTCTGTTCCATTGATCTATGTGTCTGTTCTTGTGCCAGTACCACACTGTCTTGATGACCACAGCTTTGTAGTACAACCTGAAATCTGGCATTGTGATGCCCCCAGCTATGGTTTTCTTTTTTAAAATTCCCCTGGCTATTCGGGGTCTTTTCTGATTCCACACAAATCTTAAAATAATTTGTTCTAACTCTCTGAAGAAAGTCCATGGTATTTTGATAGGGATTGCATTAAACGTATAAATTGCCCTGGGTAACATTGACATTTTTACAATATTAATTCTGCCAATCCATGAGCATGGAATATTTTTCCATCTCTTTGTGTCTTCCTCAATTTCTTTCAGAAGTGTTCTATAGTTTTTAGGGTATAATCTTTTACCTCTTTAGTTAGGTTTATTTCTAGGTATCTTATGCTTTTGGGTGCAATTGTAAATGGGATTGACTCCTTAATTTCTCTTTCTTCAGTCTCATTGTTAGTGTATAGAAATGCCATTGATTTCTGGGCATTGATTTTGTATCCTGCCACGCTACCAAATTGCTGTATGAGTTCTAGCAATCTTGGGGTGGAGGCTTTTGGGTTTTCTATGTAGAGTATCATGTCATCGGCTAAGAGGGAGAGTTTGACTTCTTCTTTGCCAATTTGAATGCCTTTAATGTCTTTTTGTTGTCTGATTGCTGAGGCGAGGACTTCCAGAACTATGTTGAACAGCAGTGGTGAGAGTGGACATCCCTGTCTTGTTCCTGATCTTAGGGGAAAGGCTCCCAGTGCTTCCCCATTGAGAATGATATTTGCTGTGGGCTTTTCATAAATGGCTTTTAAGATGTCGAGGAAAGTTCCCTCTATCCCAACACTCTGAAGGGTTTTGATCAGGAATGGATGCTGTATTTTGTCAAATGCTTTCTCTGCATCTAATGAGAGTATCATATGGTTCTTGGTTTTTGTCTTGCTGATATGATGAATCACATTGATGGTTTTATGAGTGTTGAACCAGCCTTGTGTCCCGGGGATAAATCCTACTTGGTCATGGTGAATAATTTTCTCAATGTGTTGTTGGATCCTATTGGCTAGTATCTTGTTGAGAATTTTTGCATCCATGTTCATCAGACATATTGGTCTGTAATTCTCCTTTTTGGTGGGGTCTTTGTCTGGTTTTGGAATTAAGGTGATGCTGGCCTCGTAGAACGAATTTGGAAGTACTCCATCTCTTTCTATCTTTCCAAACAGCTTTAGTAGAATAGGTATGATTTATTCTTTAAACGTTTGATAGAATTCCCCTGGGAAGCCATCTGGCCCTGGACTCTTGTGTCTCGGGAGGTTTTTGATGACTGCTTCAATTTCCTCCCTGGTTATTGGCCTGTTCAGGTTTTCTATTTCTTCCTGCTCCAGTTTTGGTAGTTTGTGGCTTTCCAGGAATGCGTCCATTTCTTCTAGATTTCCTAATTTATTGGCGTATAGCTGTTCATAATATGTTTTTAAAATGGTTTGTATTTCCTTGGTGTTGGTAGTGATGTCCCCTTTCTCATTCATGATTTTATTAATTTGAGTCTTCTCTCTCTTCTTTTTAATAAGGTTGGCTAATGGTTTGTCTATCTTATTAATTCTTTCAAAGAACCAACTCCTGGTTCTGTTGATCTGTTCCACAGTTCTTTTGGTCTCGATATCATTGAGTTCTGCTCAAATTTTAATTAACTGTCTTCTTCTGCTGGGGGTGGGGTCTATTTGTTGCTTTTTCTCTAGTTCCTTTATGTGTAAGGTGAGCTTTTGAATTTGAGTTCTTTCCAGTTTTTGAATGGATGCTTGTATTGCAATGTATTTCCCCCTCAGGACTGCTTTTGCTGCATCCCAAAGATTTTGAACGGTTGTATCTTCATTCTCATTAGTTTCCATGAATCTTTTTAATTCTTCCTTAATTTCCGGGTTGACCTTTTCATCTTTTAGCAGGATGGTCCTTAACCTCCACGTGTTTGTGGTCCTTCCATACTTCTTGTTGTGATTAAGTTCTAATTTCAAGGCATTATGGTCTGAGAATATACAGGGGAATATCCTGATCTTTTGGTATCGGTTCAGACCTGATTTGTGACCCAGTATGTGGTCTATTCTGGAGAAAGTTCCATGTGCACTTGAGAAGAATGTGTATTCAGTTGAGTTTGGATGTAAAGTTCTGTAGATATCTGTGAAATCCATCTGGTCCAGTGTATCATTTAAAGCTCTCGTTTCTTTGGAGATGTTGTGCTTAGAAGACCTATCCAGGGTAGAAAGAGCTAGATTGAAGTCACCAAGTATAAGTGTATTATTATCAAGGTATTTCTTGAGTTTGGTCATTAATTGGTTTAAATATTTGGTAGCTCCCACATTTGGGGCATATATATTGAGGATTGTTAAGTCCTCTTGTTGGATAGATCCTTTGAGTATGAGATAGTGTCCCTCTTCATCTCTCACTATAGTCTTTGGGGTAAATTTTAATTTATCTGATATAAGGATGGCAACCCCTGCTTTCTTTTGAGGACCATTTGAATGGTAAATGGTTCTCCAACCTTTTATTTTCAGGTTGTAGGTGTCCTTCTGTCTAAAATGAGTCTCTTGTAGACAGCAAATAGATGGGTCCTGCTTTTTTATCCAGTCTGAAACCCTGCGCCTTTTGATGGGGTCATTAAGCTCGTTCACGTTCAGAGTTACTATTGATAGATATGAGTTTAGTGTCATCATATCTATTCAGTCCTTGTTTTTGTGGATTGCTCCACTGAACTTCTTCTTAAAGGGGAATTTTAAGAGTCCCCCTTAAAATTTCTTGCAGAGTTGGTTTGGAGGTTACATATTCTTTCAGTTCCTGCCTGTCTTGGAAGCTCTTTATCTCTCCTTCCATTTTGAATGAGAGCCTTGCTGGATAAAGTATTCTTGGTTGCATGTTCTTTTCATTTAGGACCCTGAATATATCCTGCCAGCCCTTTCTGGCCTGCCAGGTCTCTGTGGAGAGGTCTGCTGTTACCCTAATATTCCTCCCCATAAAAGTCAGGGACTTTTTTTCTCTTGCTGCTTTAAGGATCTTCTCCTTATCTTTGGAATTTGCAAGCTTCACTATTAAATGTCGAGGGGTTGAACGGTTTTTGTTGATTTTAGGGGGGGATCTCTCTATTTCCTGGATCTGAATGCCTGTTTCCCTTCCCAGATTAGGAAAGTTTTCAGCTAGGATTTGTTCAAATATATATTCTGGCCCTCTGGCCCTTTCGGCGCCCTCAGGAACCCCAGTTAAACGTAGGCTTTTCTTCCTCAGGCTGTCATTTATTTCCCTTAATCTATCCTCATGATCTTTTAATTGCTTGTCTCTTTTTTCCTCAGTTTCCCTCTTTGCCATCAACTTGTCTTCTATGTCACTCACTCGTTCTTCCACCTCGTTAACCCTCGTCGTTAGGACTTCTAGCTTGGATTGCATCTCATTTAATTGATTTTTAATTTCTGTCTGATTGGATCTAAATTCTGCAGTCATGAAGTCTCTTGAGTCCTTTATGGTTTTTTCTAGAGCCACCAGTAGCTGTAAAATAGTGCTTCTGAATTGGCTTTCTGACATTGAATTGTAATCCATATTTTGTAACTCTGTGGGAGAGTGGGCTGTTTCTGATTCTTTTTTTTGAGGTGAGGTTTTCCTTCTAGTCATTTTGCTCAGTGCAGAGTGGCCAAAAACAAGTTGTATTGGGAAAAGGAGAAAAAGAGAGAGAAGGAAAGAAAAGAGAAAAAGAAAAAAGAGAAAGAAGAAAAAAAAGGGGGGGAAAGAGAAGAAAAGAAAGAAAGGAGAAAAAAGAAAAAAAAAGGGGTGGGGTGGGGTGGGGGAAGCAATCAGAAATCAAGAAGAAAGAGAGAAAAAAAAAGCACAAAACAAAACAAAAAAAAAACAAAAACAAAAACAAAAAAACAAAAACAAAAAGCACGGGGGAGTATCTTCGGATTCTGTATACTTTAAGTCCCTTGAGTTCCCCTGGAACTGATCCGTGTCGCTGGTCTTCTGGGGGAGGGGCCTGCTGTGCTGATTCTCAGGTGTGAGCACTTGGGGGAGCTGCTCTGCCCCTGCCTGGTGCAGGGCTCAGTGGGGGGTGTTTACCCCGTGAGGCCCCTGGAGGGAGCCACAGTGGCGGGGGCAGCTCTGCATCCCTGGAGTCAGCTCCCGCAGCAGCTCCGGGGCTCTCTGTCTGCAGGGCCTGGATGCTCCGGGGTGGGGCCGTTGATCTGCTCAGCTCGGGGCAGGAGGGTCCTTGCTGTCCTGGGCCCTCCAGGCCTCTGCCTGTCCCGGGGAGGCAGGATCCTGGGCTGTGTCCCGGCGCCCCGTGCTCCGGGGCCTGCGCTGTTGGATTCGCTCCCACCCCGCAGCCCCCTCCGTGGAGCCGCCGCCCGAGCCCCTCCGAGCTGTTCCCGGAGCCGCGCCGCCCCCTCCGCGGAGCTTCTTCCTCCGCCCGAGCTGCCCCCGCCGAGCTGTTCCCGGGGCCCCGCAGCCCCCTCCGCGGAGCCGCCGCCCGAGCCCCTCCGAGCTGTTCCCGGAGCCGCGCCGCCCCCTCCGCGGAGCTTCTTCCTCCGCCCGAGCCGCCGCCGCTGAGCTGTTCCCGGAGCCCTGCAGCCCCCTCCGCGGAGCCGCCGCCCGAGCCCCTCCGAGCTGTTCCCGGAGCCGCGCCGCCCCCTCCGCGGAGCTTCTTCCTCCGCCCGAGCCGCCGCCGCTGAGCTGTTCCCGGAGCCGCACAGCCCCCTCCGCGGAGCCGCCGCCCGAGCCCCTCCGAGCTGTTCCCGGAGCCGCGCCGCCCCCTCCGCGGAGCTTCTTCCTCCGCCCGAGCCGCCGCCGCTGAGCTGTTCCCGGAGCCCTGCAGCCCCCTCCGCGGAGCCGCCGCCCGAGCCCCTCCGAGCTGTTCCCGGAGCCGCGCCGCCCCCTCCGCGGAGCTTCTTCCTCCGCCCGAGCCGCCGCCGCCGAGCTGTTCCCGGAGCCGCGCAGCCCCCTCCGCGGAGCCGCCGCCCGAGCCCCTCCGAGCTGCTCCGGGTCCCGCCGAGCGCTGCAGCCCTTAGGGAGCTCGGCGCATCTCCCGGGGCGCAGTTCCTCTGTTACTGTCCCAGGGAGCCCGAGGGCGTCCCCGCCTTTCTGGGGATCCTGCTCCAATTCCCCGGGAG
The DNA here is from genome assembly GCF_018345385.1 of Vulpes lagopus. Lineage (NCBI taxonomy): Eukaryota > Metazoa > Chordata > Mammalia > Carnivora > Canidae > Vulpes > Vulpes lagopus. Next base: position 67,911,609 of record NC_054829.1, read on the forward strand.
GCCTTTCCGCGGGGAAGGTTGGTGCAGCTCCTGCTCCTCCGGGACGGGGCTCTCCTGTCCTGGGGACACTCGCCCCGGCCTCAGCCCGGCTCCTCCCGGGCCCCTCCCCCTTGGAGGCCTTTTGTGTCTTTATTTCTTTTTCCCCGTCTTCCTACCTGGATAGAAGCGCGAACTCTTCTCTCTGTAGCGTTCCAGCTGGTCTCTCTTTAAATCTCAGGCCGAATTCGTAGAGTTTCAGGATGATTGGATGGTTTTCTAGGTAATTTGTTGAGGATCGGTGACTTGGAGACCCTGCTCTTCTGCCATCTTGCCCCTCCCCCTATTAAACTTTTTTGGATTCTATAAGACTTACAAAAGTATGCTTATATGTTTTTTACTTATTTTGTTAGATTTATTCCCAGGTTCCTCAAAGTTTGCTTTGTTATTGCAAATGAGATCTACACTTGCAGTCAATTTTTATTTTTATTTTTTAAAGATTTTATTTATTTATTCATGATAGTCACAGAGAGAGAGAGAGAGAGGCAGAGACACAGGCAGAGGGAGAAGCAGGCTCCATGCAGGGAGCCCGACGTGGGATTCGATCCTGGCTCTCCGGGATCGCGCCCCGGGCCAAAGGCAGGCGCCAAACCGCTGCGCCACCCAGGGATCCCTGCAGTCAATTTTTAACCAAGGGTTGCTGATCTACCTGGCCCTCATTCTTTTAAAATATTCAGAATCCTCCAATTTTGTCCAACCCTTTTTAGTTCTAATGTTTCTTGTACATATTTTCTAGCCCTTCAGAAAGGTTTATTTGTCCTATATTTCTTTTCCTCAGAAACTTGGATTGGCTAAAAGATCCAGAAAATGTTGAAGTGGAAAGAATAAGTGATCTTTTTTCCTCTGACTTTAAAGGGAATGCTTCTGACCTTTCACCTTTAAACTATTTATCAACTAAGAAAGTTACATTCTGATACCACTTTGCCATGAGAATTTCTGGTTACTGTTGCTGTCCTTTTGTTATATTTTTAATAAAAGAGAGTATTATGCTTTTTCAGTCACATTTAAATAAATATTGAAGTGACCAAATTGTTTTTCTACTTTAATCTTGTAAGTAATGAATTATGTTAATGCTTTTTTTAAAAAAAGAAGTATTTATTTATTTATTTAATTTATTTATTTAGATAGATAGTGAGAGAGAGCACAAGCAGGGGGAGAGGCAAGCAGAGGAAAAGGGAGAAACAGACTCCCCACTAAGCAGGGAGCCATGGGGGGGCTCAACCCCAGGACTTTGGGATCTAAACCCAAGGCAGATGCTTAACTGACTGAGCCACCCAGGTGCCCCACATTAATACATTTTCTAACGTTAAGGCATTCTTGCTTCCTAGAATAAAACTTATTTGGCCACAAAATATGGTTTTTAATTTGTAGTAAACCAAATTCAGTAACTGATAACTTAATAACTTGTTTAGAAGTTTGGAGCCATGTTTATAAGTGAGACTGTGATAGAAGTTTTCTGTCTCCTGTTCGTTATCTGGTTTGATTTCAAGGTTATTCTGGTCACATACAGAAGTTTTTTTTCTCTCCGTTCTTTAAATACTATCTATAAAATGAAAACTGTGTATTTTATGTTTGTAAATGTTCTTATGTGCTTAAAAACGATAACTATTCCCTACTTGTTAGAAAGACTGTTAATTATTTCATCAAATTTTCTTCATCTTTGATGTTTCTTTTCTGTGCTTAATGTGTCAAACCATACTTGTTAGTTTTATAAATTATTTTCAAAATTTTGTCAATGCTTCATAGGTTATGTAGTTATAATAGTTGTAAGGAGCTCAACATTGATATATGTTCTTGGTGACAAGTTCTTGGTGACTTGTTCCTTTTATTATTAAGTAATGACACCTTCATAGCCTAGAATAAATTTTTTTATGTTAAAGCCTATTTTTCTCCAATATTAATGGTGCCACATCATCTTTCTTCTGAATACTGTTCCCCTGTTATATCTTTTTTCTTGCTCTTTACTCTCAATCTTTTTTGTCATTTATTTTATGTCTATTATAAAATTAATACAGCTTAATATTAATATTATTTTATTCAAATTGAGAATCTGTTAACAGACAAGCTTAATCTGTTAATATTTATTACGCTTACTGATGTATTTGAAATATTTCTACCATTTTCTCTCATGCCATGATTTTTTTATGTTGTCATGCTTATAATTTTTTTTTTGCTTCTTTTCTCATTTTCTCATGGCTCTATGGGATTAGATTTCCTTATATCTTATTTTTTCCCTCTATTATGATAGAAACTAGATACTGTGATTCAATCTTTTGTGGTCATGCTTAAATTTGCAAATAATCAGAGTGATTTTAAGCTATTTAAAATTCTTTTTTTAAGACCTCTCCTAAGCAATTGAAAATACTTAGCTTTATCTCTGATCTTTCATCCCCATCTTTCATAAGATTTTACCAAATTAATCATATTTACTAGTAGGATTTACATATAATGACTATTTAGATACCAACATAATTGTCAATTTCTTACTTACCTTGCTTCTTGCACCCAACCATGTTTCTAGTTTCTGTTCTGTTCTGTTTCTAGTTTCTGTTTCTGTTCTGTTCTGTTCTATTTCATCAAGAGTTTGTGAGTTGTAAAATCTCTCAGCCTGTATTTGAATATCCAAAATATTTTTTCTTCTCTAAGAGGAATTCTTTAGGTAATGGATTCTAAACTGACAGTTATTTTCCTCAGCCCTTTGAAGATATTATCCCAAAGTTTTCTGATTATTTATTTATATAGTCTCCATTTTTCATTGGTTGCTTTTTTATTTTAATCTCTATCCCTGAAGTTTTGCGTTTTTACAACAATGAATTTAGACATTTGTTTTGGTTTTTCTGCTTCGTGCCTGTGTTACGTCTTTTGAGCACTTAGAACTTACTTTAATTCTTAACAGTTGTTTCTTCAAAGGTTGCCTCTCCGTTACTGTCTAGTTTTTTCCTGAATAGTCAATGCATATATGTCGAACCTTCCTACTGGACCCTCCGGTTCTCCTGACAGTTCTGCCACATTTCCCCTCTTTTTTTCTTTTACATACCAAGTATGTCCTTTGATCTAGCTTTAGCTTTGACTCGTTTGTTGTTTGACCTCTATGTTGTGTTTGTGTGTGTGTGCCATTGGCTATATTTTTCATTTCAAGTTTCTCTTTTGGGGGGTTCAAATCCTCCAAGTTTAAGTAATTCTGTTCTTTTCTTCCATTATGTCTTTTAATCTGTCTTTAAGCCTCTATAATGATGAAAATTTCTTGAGTTTTATAGGTGCTTGTTCATGCTGTGTAGTTTCATATCCTAAGGTGCCAAGTCTCCTGTTTGTTTTGCCTGCTGATCCTGAATTGTTTTTTCTCCCCTGTGGTGTGCATCAGAGTGGGGTGGGCTTATTTATTTTTTTTGGAGAACATCTGTAGGGATGTGTGTGTATGCACATGCAAATTCTTTGTGTTCAGAATAGTGAATGTTTCATGAAGCTGTTTCAGTTTGCTTCTGACAAAGGTCTTATAATAATTTTTATGTGAATTTCCCAGTTTGGTAACCCAATACAAACTGATTTTGCTGCTATTAATAGGGACCCTAGATATAAAGGTTAATTTTCTTCCATAAAATTAGTCTGCAAGTAGGTTGTCCATGGTTGCTATGCATCTTGATGAAATCCTCAGAGAGTCAGGTTCATTTTCTCTCTACTTCACCATCCTTAATGCACAGCTTACATTCTTTGGCTGTTAGACCTCAAACTATCGCATCCTTCTTCAAGAGAGAAAGCAGGAGAAAGTGGGAAGGGAAAAAAGTGTACTCACCTGCCATTTAAGGAGACTTCTAAGACATCTGAATATAGATAATTAGCCAAAACCATTCAAGTTACCACAGCTAACAGCAAGGCACCCTCCCCTTCCGGTCATAGTAATTTAACTGGGCACATACAATCCCAGTAGTAATGCAGACATTCTTTTAGTAAGGGAGAAGGGGAAGAATGGATATGTGATAGATACCTGGCAGTCTTTGTAAAACCAATTGAGCAGAGATAATAAATTTGGGCATCATACTCATGGGTACTGGTCTGTAGATTTTTTGGGAGGAAGGGAGGGACAAAGGGAGAGGTAGAGAGAAAGAATCTTAAGCAGACTCCATGACAGCACTGAACCAGATGTGAGGCTTGATCTCGTGACCCTCAGATCATGATGAGAGCTGCAATCAAGAGTCAGCTGCTTAACCAACTAAACCACCCAGCTGCTCCCTGGTCTGCAGTTTTAATTTCTTATAAGTGATATTTTCCATGGTTCTAGGCAATTTGAAAGCTTACTTGGAAGATCTTAGGCTACTGGGTAGGAATTTCTAATTCCTTTTTCCACAGATACAGTAATTCTTCAATGTTTTAGTGTATATACAGGGGATTCAGTTATAGCCCTGGCTATCTTTGAGTTATGCCTATTTGTTTTTCATTGGTTATGTAGAAAAACCTCCAGATTTTGTTGTTATTGTGCTTTACCCAGTTTTTCTCTTTATTTGTGGTGAGAGGTGGGACTGTCCATATTGGCAAAATGTAGTCAAATTACAAAACTGAAAAAAAAAATTACAAAACTGGACTTTTACCTCAGGACACTTCACTTGATTTCACTCATCTGTTCTATATTTGTATCTAGTTCTAAACAAATAAACTAAGTGATGGTGACAACTCTGTCTCAGCAAAGAATATATTTGGTTAAAAAAAATTTGTTTTTTACAGATAAATTCATGTAAGTTAGAAAGATCTCTCTCTAGTCAAATAACGGCATGTGAGAGTGAGGTGATAGGAAGGGAGGGAGATGGGCAATAAAGATTAGACTCAAAAAATATATATATATATATATATATATATATATATATTTAAGATTTATTTATTTGAGAGATAGTGTGGGGGTGAGAGAGGGGCAGAGGGAGAGAGAGAATCTCTAAGCAGACTCCACATTGAGCACAGAGCCCTAGGTGGAGCTTGATCTCATGACCCCAAGATCATGACCTGAGTCAAAATTCAGTCAGATGCTTCACTGACTGAGTCACACAGGTGCCCCTCAAAATATATATCCCTTCAATCTTGATGAAGAAATTGAATAATAATTGCATGAGTCCTATACTTTTTATCTATGACTATATAGTAAGTTAAGAAAAAAAATCATTGTAAAACATTAAAAGATAAAGAAATTCTAGAAATGTCATTAACTTGCATGACTTCAGGATTGTCACTATTTTTTTTTTTTTTGGTGCCCTTTTCTCCATTTGGAAGACAAGAGAAATAATGTTTTCTTATTTTCACACTTTAAAATCTTTTAAATAATTTAAACATTACTGTAACTCCACTACAAATGCTGAGATGCTGTTTTGAAGATAGCCATTTTGAGGAGAACAGGATAACCCCTGTATATTTCCATGAGGACTTCCTCTTAAAACGATGATTCTGATTCCCACTAGAATCTAGAATCTGACCCTGAAGGCCATTGGAAAAGCTAAGAACAGCCATAGCAGACTTGTTTTTATTATCCAGTATTCAGCTATTATATGTTCAGCTATTATAGAATGTCATATTTAGTACATATTCTTTATAGTTATGAAGGAAATAAGGTAGAAAATTAAGATTGGGGCTAGGGATTAGATTTTTAGAAGATATTGATAATTATGCTTCCCAGTTTTCTGAAGGTTTCCACCTTAATCAGTGGTTTCATTACTCAGGGGCTCCCTATTAAGTAATCAAAAATGTTGGCATCCATGCATCTCCAAAGAAGTAGAAATAGTCATAATTTATACAGAAAACAACTAACCACTGTGCTTTATCCAACTATATTAGACATTTCTTGAGGTACCATTCCTTCCTTTGCCCCCAGAAAACAGAAATTCTACTATAACAGGATATTTCAATTACAAGTAATAGAATATTCAACTAAAGGCAGCTTGATACAGGGATTATTACCTTTTATAAGAAGAAGAGTCCTGGTGGGACACTTGCCAATTGAATCAGTAAAACAACCAGATCATCATAGATCAAGCTCTCTCCAACATAATCAGAGTATCACTTTCTTAGATTTGTCCTTTTGTGGTCATAGCTCTTGCAATTGTGGGCAAGGAAGTGAAAAACAGAGAGCTAAATCTTTCTTAGCATCTCCTTGTATCATAGGAAAAAATATTCCCCAGGATCCTCTCAGCAGCTATTCCTTTACACCTTATCAGGCATAAATGAGTCACATATCTGAACCAGCTACTGGCAAAGTCCTCTGTGATTGACTTAGTCTAATCAGTTGGCTTACTGTCTTGAGCACATTGGTTCTATTAGCAAAGAAAAGGAGGAATGACTGTTGAGAATACAATCAACAGTCCCTACCATAACTGTATCTACTTAGGGCTCTACGCAGGGTTTCTGCCTCTGACCCATATCCTGCTGACTAAATCATGTATAGATATGTGGCCTCATCCCTTAGAGGGAAAAACACAAATCAAAAATAAAAACAAATAATGCTGAACCAAATTTCAAGAAACTTGAAATGAGATATCAAGAATAGCTTCATTTGGTTGCAGATAAAATTAACTGACATATGTGAGTGCCTGAGATAAGTCAATAGTAAGCACGAGAGTGAAAGTCTGTGAATTCCTGCTGCTGAGGTCCACTAGGTTGCCCTGATGCCCACTTCCTGAAATCTGAGTACTCATCATTTCCTGCATTTTCAGGAGAAATTTTGCATCTGTCTCTGCAGTAACTTCCTTTTCTCCAATACCTACATCCACATATGTCTGCTTTATTTTTATTTTGGCTAGTTTTGAATTATGTTTGCATTTCTTGCAGTGCATTTTCTTTGCCTGTAATAGAAATAGGTACCATAGACCTGCACAAAGAATGTGGGACATTGTGAACTGATGATTAGGTTTATAGGAACAATGAGATTCCCTTCCATTTTCAGTATGAGAAGATAATAAGCCATGATATGCAGAGGCAAAGCTGCTCATTAGGCAAATTATAGAAGTGGGGGTGGGAGCTCTAGTGAATAAACCTTAGTATTAGAATACCTGGTTTTCTGTGCATTTGGAGACAGTCATTATGTAACCTTGATGCAGTAAGACCTCTTTCCGTAGCCAATATGCTAAAGCTGCTTAAGGATAAGGTCAGAAATGCTCTTGAAAGATGTCAAAGTGCACCACCAATTTATTTCCCAACAGTTCCAGGCTTCCTTAATAAAGATTTAAACACAGATCAACAGAGATCCTGACAATTAAAATAGGAATATTTGAGAGATATCAGATATGCCAGAGTTGACAACATTGTTCTTACTGTGCAGCTTTCAGACTCTTTTGTTAATAGCATCTTGATTTCCCTTTAGGTGGGATTGTCAAGTAAGGTGCCTTGCATTCCCCTAGGCAAGGATTGCCTGTGACCCAAGCTAAACTGATCAGCTCTCCATCTTGGCCTTCTATCTTGAATAGAGTGACTGGTGGTCAGAAAAATGGATTGAAATGACTGACCCAAGACCACACATTATCCACTGATATCAGTGCCTTAGTCTCCATTGCTGCTCTGGTTCTTGTCATTTCTGAGAGAGTATCTGAAGCTTAATTTTTTGACTTTAGGAAGAAGTCTCTATCCTTCAATGAATTTACCTATTTACTTACATTGGTTTATAGTAACTCAGAGAAGGTTAGTTGGACCTGGGGAATGTATCTAATGTGGAGAGAAGTAGATGAGTTCTTGGTATTTTTTATGTATGATCTAAAGTATTTTGTGATGGATTAGAGTTGGAGGTAGGGAAAGAAGGAAGAGTTTGGAGCAAATGTGGGAATGGTAGTGATATTTACTGAGACAGGAAATAAAGGATGAGAAGTACAGTTACTGAAAAAATTATGTTTAATTATAAATGTATTGAGATGCTTTTGCCACAATCAGTAGGTAATAGGCCACATGTGGTCTGCCGTTGAGGGGAGAGTGGAGAATGGAAATTGTTGCAAATGCTACAATCTTCTTGCTACCCCCAGTGACTCCCTGACCTTAATGATAAGAGCTAATATGGTAGGAGGGTTCCCCTGAAAGATCTCCATTCCTAAAAAGTGGCATAATGCATTCAACAACAGCAAAATAAAGCACTATGGAGTATTATGGAAACTATTGTTAACAGAAAGACTTGATCAATGAATGCATAGTATATCATTAAACTTTGATAAAATCATTCCATATACTATAGAACCATAAAAATATCAGCATTGATAGTAATTATTTAGGGTAGGAATCTGAGATTCAGTTGATTTGGGCTGAGCTCAGCTGATATTAGATAGTATTATTTTTAAAAAATCATATGGATCAGCTAGGTGAGTCTGCTGGTTTGAGTCATGGTCACTCACATGTCTGGGTGGCACATGGCTATTTACTGAGCTAGACTAGCTTAGACTGAGATGACTAGGGAAACTAGCTCTATTCTATGCATCTTGTCCTCCAGCTGGCTAGCATGGGCATGTTTTCATGTATAAAGGACTAAGAGAGAAAGTAAATAGAGACACACAAGGTCTCCTGAGACCTATGTTCAAAGCTGGGACCTATAACTTCTACTGCATTCTACTGCCCAAAGGAACTCACAAAAACATCCCATATCCAAGGAGTGGAAAACAGACTATGTATCTTTAGTTAGAATTATAAAGCTACATGGCAAAGAGTATGGATACAGGATGGGATGGAGTATTAGGGCAATTTAAACAGTCTATTGTACATGGTATTTCTATCAAATTCCCATTTAATTCATGTTGACTAGTTCAGGAAGATGTCATCTAGGTAAGCCATAGTTCACAGTATAGTAATCAAGGTGTTGACCTTAATTCTGCTTCTCTTCTGCAAGTAATTTCCCTCATTTCTAAATTAATAAAAATCATGGCACTTGGGACATTGTTATTGATTTTGCTAACACATTTTTGTATTATCTATCAATCCTAAAAGTTTGCCTTCACTTGGCAGGGCAGATGAATACTATTATTGTGCTACTTAGGTAGGAATCATTTCTAAAATGGGATCTGTGGCACAATTGAATTTACGGGTATATTGACCACCCCACCACATTCTACTAGTGTACATAATACATATTTACTGTAATAATGATGCCAATAATCCCTAAAGGATATAAAGTTAAAAATTCCTTCATCTGTCTGGGTAAGTCCTATGTGTGAAAAACAATGAAAATGATGGAAAGATAAGTCTGACAAAATACAGGATGCTAGTACCATACTAGTTGATTCTGACTCCTTGATTTTACTAGCTTGAGGCATATTGGAATATTCTCTCTAAAACTTAAAGATGAAATTGCATGAATTGGATGTCCTTTGACATATTCACCAAGTTAGTCATGCCTAGCAGCATGTTATTTTCAAGTGGAAGTGATATTTTGTAAATTAGAATGCCTAAGACTGCAAATAACAGGATCGTTTAACTCACCTTGTCCTCAACAATAATGAAGTTTATCATCTCACATGGACAGCTTACATCAGTAGAGGGCTTCAAATGGGGCACTAGCTCTGCTTCTGTGGTTCTCTTAACTCTGCCTCCTTCTTATGTTATCAATTTCAGGCTACAGCTTGATAGATGCAGCAGTAGTTGTTGTCAGACAGATACAGTGTTACCCAGAAAAATAGAAAGCAGATCATTCTTATGGATATTTTCTTATCAAGGGAAAGAAAATATTTTCCAGAGGGTTTCAGAGGCCTTTCTTAAATGGATGAGAAGCCCCAGCTTTCTTATGCAGAAATTCTACTGGGTTATCATCTTTTCAGGTAGCAATTATCAAGTGCCTATTGGGTACTATTGACCAAGAAAGACATAGTCTTGCTTTCATGGAGTTTATCATCTGCCTCGTCCATACTAGGAACAGAGTGCATGTACCATTTTCTGAAAATTCAGAGTTTCTTGTATTGATATGTATTAAGTATAAGTAATTCTTAGCTTGTTGGGTGGCTTTTATTTTTTATTACTTAGTTACACTAAAAAAGCTTTACTAGGAATGGAGAAAATAATACTTTTAAACCAACCATTGGCTTAGCTCAAGAAGGAACTAAGAAGAGTCTCTTTTCTTCAGTCATGCAGGGAAGTCTTGTCTAGTAACATAGAAGAATAAGGAACGCTAGGATGAGTAGCAAATAGTTTCTGCTGTAGGTATGTATAGAACTAGGAGTAAACAGATAGTAAAAACCTATATCAAGTTACAAGGGAATTTTCTCATGAATCTATACTTGCCTAATTACATTTCACCTAAAACTTCATTAAATATTTTAGTTCAGAGTATTTCTGATTGGTTTATGTAATAGCTCGCACTAGTTCTAAGAAGACTGGTCAAATATTACAACTCTTTTAGGTGTCTTAGTTCAGGCTACTGTAACAAAATACTTCAAAGAGGTTTATAAACAACAAAAATTATACTTCTCATGGTTCTAGAGGCTGGAAGTCTGGGATCAGGGTGCCTGTGTAGTCAGGTTCTTTGGGGTTGTAGACTGCCTTTGTCTTCTTGTATTCTACATGGTGGAGAGAACATAAGCAAGCTCTTGGAGTTCCCTTTTATAAGGGCCCAAATCCCATTGGTGAGGGCTCCACCCTCATGACTTAATTACTTCCGAAATGCTGTATCTCCAGATACCATTATATAAGAAGTTAAGATTTCAACATATGAATTTTGGAAGATCATAAACATTTAGTCCATAACATTGGGGTATACCTGAATGATGGTACAAAAGGGAAGTGATAATCATAAGCAGAACCACAAACAGTATTTCTGCGGGTCCCTATCTAGAACACATTATATATGTAACCGAAATCCATCCTCTGCTCTTTTAGAAATATAGTAATGTCACTTCCCAAGGTTAAAACACTTTGGTGAGATCCTTTGGCTTAGAAGATCAAGACTACCTATCCTTAACATGCCTACAAAACCCTGCAAAGTTTTATCTCCACTTAAGTTTTCAGCTTTGTCTCACACCATTATTTCCTTTATTTCTTCTATTCTAGCCTATATTTCCAATCAGGAATTCCTTCTGCTGTGGAGGGGACAAGAATTTATCTTCAGAATAAGGTGCATTTTCTGCCTACTTTCTTTTTCTAGATGTTTGTCCAAGGATTTAATGAACACTTTATACACATAGCAATATTATATCCCAAATTGCTTCAAAATATTCCTCCCATGGTGAAAGAAAAGAAGACATATATTGGCATTTGTGGATTCACTGATCAAATCAGGTGCCCCTAATCTTCTAATTATCTGATTGATTAATTTTTCATTTCTTTTTCTTTCATACCCATACATATTATCTCACTATTTTTGCCATTTAAGCATGAACAGTATATGTAAGTAGTTTTTTGATGAAAATCTTTATAAAATGTTACATTTTCTTTTGTGTCTTGATAATACTAAATATCTTTGCATCCTTCAGTATTGCCAAAATGTGCTAAAAATATTATGCTTTGTTGTAATATGGCAAGGCTTTCTGAAACTATTAAGGCTCTTAAAGGTTATTTTCCTCTGCTCCAAATTAGGCCACACACAATTTTATTCTTTTTCCCATGGTCTCTTCTTGCAATGGTGTTCTCATTACTGTTGGTGTATGCTTTTTGACTTCTAATTGGCTGCCATGTGTTTTAAGCAATTCTAAGTGAATATAATCTCCTGTCTTCGAGAATTTCTTATAAGCAAAATCTTTCATTTTATGATTCTTTTACTTGAGCTGAAAAGTTTGAGCCATGATTTTCTGATTTCAAATCTTGTCCTGGACAATTAAATTTATGGTAGACTGATCTTCAAATAAATCAAACATGAAATAATACTTCTAGTTTCTTTCCAGCTGTATTATCTCTTTAAGGCCAGCACAACTGATATAAATTTTATATAAGGAAGTGTGATTATTTCTGAATAATTTGAATATTTTTTCATTTTTGTAAATATTTTAGACTTTTTTTCAAAATCAAATTCCAGCCAAATTAACACTCTTAGTGTCCTATTTATTGCAGTATGGTACATTTTATCATTGTACAATGCCATTAGCATTGTAAGAAGTTATATATTGAATAACTTCGTGATACACTGAAAGAATTAAGATAGTTTTAAAAATGACCACATGACACCAGAGATGTCTTGTGACACTACATCTCCCTGGCTCATTGACTTGGTTTTTAGAACCCTAAGCATCAGGATCTTAAGCAAGAAAAACATCTGATCATCGCTAATAGGGGTTAAGAAAATAAAGCACAGACTTTTGCACAGCACGTTTCTTACATCTATGATAGCCCTATAAGGAGTGTGTATGCGTGCAGAAGGGGAGAATAGTGGTAGGCATTCTGCAGAGTTGTTTTTAGAATAGTGGGCACACGTTACTCAGCATAACTTTGCCTTGCACTTTGTCCTTTATTTGGTCTCTTATCTTTCCTTTTGTTCTTTTTCCCCTTAGTCTCCCCATCATCATTTTTCTCTTCTTCTTCTCTTAACGACTATTGGCCCTCTCCAAAGTGTAAATTAATTTGTGGAGAAATTGTAGTTATGCTTGGAGAAAGCAAGAGAAAAATGTTTGGCTCTTTCTCCTTATCTCAAGCTCTGGTTATCCCTACTGTGGTTTGATTTCATTTCTAGGATTTGGATCAATAAATTTGTAGGAAGCACAAAGCCAGTTTTCTCAGTTTATTGACCTTCTGTTGAAAGCAGACACAATTTAGCCAACATCTGGACAGTATTTGCCAAGGCCAACTGTAATTCAAATCCAGGGCAGAGAATGAGTTGGTGCATTTGTTAGTTAAGCTGTTTGATGGGCTTATAAATAAGATTTTAAAAATGAAAATAAAAAATCCAGCTGCTTTTAGTACCACACAAGTTTATTTTCAGCAATAATATTGATATTTGGGGTGGACTAACATAGACACCACGTTTTCTTTCTTTCTGGTGCCTAGGGGAAATTTTTTACCTAGAAGATGCTCTTGAACCCAGTTTTTTTCCTGATGACTCAACTTCTTATGTCTTGGATATGGAGCAACTTTGGCAGATGCCTTATCTCTGTAAAATGTTAGCTTTCTATTTGTTTACAAGGACCATTATAGATTGTCACACTCTTAGATTGACCTGGTGGGGGTGATAAATGGAAGGCCTTCTGGCTACATTCAATAATTTGGATTTGCTATGGAGGACAAATGGAAACCAAGAAACAAATTATTGGGGAGATGAAAACAGATTATAAAAGGTCAGTCAAGGGGAAGATGGGGTTATTTATGTATAAAGCAAAGAGCGTCTTGATCTGTCAAGGTGGCGCCAAGTATAATTCTATGTCTGACCTAAGTGGGACAAAGGGAGGTATTGATCTTTGGATTCGAAGCTTTTTAAAAGTGATAATGTATTCAAACCCATCATCTGTACAATTAAACTGAAAAGGCTTCTCAGTTCTGTGGGTAGAGGTTGAATGGTACCTGATGTAGAGGGAAACTTGTCAGCACACTGTTCAATGGATATATTCTACCCATTGCCATATTTGTGATATCTACATCAAAATAAGTATGTGAGAAAATGCTTAGATCCCAACTTCTTTCTGTGGATATCAAGTTAATAACAAACTTAAAACTCCTTTTCTATTCTTTTGTGATACCCGATCTAAAAACCCTTTGTTAACGTTATTTAATTTCTGTCTCTCTCCTAAGAAGTATATGTACACATGCATGTAAATTACACATACTTAACTTTGGGAGAAAAGGTTCATGAATATGTCTTTGCCACCATATTCCATTGTGCAACACACCTTGAGAAGGAGCCAGTTTGCTCATCCTTAGAGCACAAAGGAGGACAGAGGGTTGTTGTGAAGGGGAATTGCTGATGCCCCTTTTAGCTTGATCAGGACAACCACTTCATCAGAGATTGCTGAAAGAGGTGGAATTTTAAAAAACTCATTTGTAGTTCACTTTCAAGTCTGCTAGGTCAAAATTTTAGACTAAGGTTTTCAAAGTTAACTGGCTATTAACTCCTTTGATCAGAATCTAATCAAGTGCTTGTAAAACAGAAAGCCACTGAAGTTCCTGAAGGAAGGATTTGATTATTGGGAAATGCCCTGGTGGATGACCTCTGCTTTACCTTTTCTTCTTGGCCATCTTCAATAGATTCGAGTTATTCTTTCAAAGTCTCCACAGTGACTGATTCAATTTTTATCTATTCTAAAAATATTTTTCTCCCTCAGCAGAGGCCTAATTCTCATGTTAAAGAAGACTGCAGAGTAAAATGGCATTAATCTATTTCTTTGGGTAAGCAATTTTCTAATGGTGTATGAGCTCCTTGCATTTTATAGTATGAGTAGCTTTATATTTACTTCTTAAAAAGCAAGTGAAAATCTATTAATGAAGTAATTTGGGTAACAAATCAGTGGAACTTGAAGAAAATTCACATCCTTTTCCCATAATCTAAAGCTGGGAAAATGCACTCTAGGACATTACTTGGGTTTCTGAAATATTATTTACCAGTCATTAAAATGCAGACTGGTAGTTTTAAAATTTCTAATTCCATGTTTCTTCTAGCCACGTTTATTGCTTGTCTAAACTTCTTTTCAAATTGGTAATCTCCATTACACTTCTTTGAATTTAACTGAAGACAAAATAGCTTGCTTTTGGATGTCTCCATGTAATTACAATTTAATTTTGTCTGGTTGATATGCTAAAGATAATGGCTTCTATTTTGCAAAATGCAACCTAGCTACATGCAACACCATTTCCAGAGCCTATTTCAGATGCAGGAGCCGACTGTTCTTTCATTCCTGCAGGGTTCGGGCTTTCAGATTTTGGTGACATTTCCGTGGTTAGAACAGAATGAGAAATTCTGCTGGTCTCTATGAAAACTCTAGCTTACCAACTCAGTGATGTGTGTTGTGGAGCACTGAACTGGGTGCTGACCCTCATTGCCTGCAAAGCCAGAACTGAGGCTGGAGAACACTTGTCTTTTCTCCTTTTTCAGTCTCTTGTCCTTGAAGAATATTGCTCATGTCTTACTCCTTGCCATAAACAGTAAATGGGGGGATTTCAGACGGTAGTCACTTGACCAACCCTATTAAATGTTAAGCATTACCAAACCCTTTAGAAGAATAGGGTGACATTCTAGTCTGAAAAGTTCGGTCTTTTGCCAACCTGAGATGTTCATGGTCTTTTCCTATAGTTGTCATTGTTGATCTAAAATGGCTTTTCAGTTCCTACTGTCAGGACCCTCCTTGTATGTAGAGCAGACAGACATTGTATATAGATCTATAAAGTGATTGTTTCATTTGGAAGGCAAAGCAATAGTTTCTCTCAGGCAGTTATGGTGTTCTGTAGTACAGTGAAAAAAAGCACAATTTCCCTTGCAAGAATCAGAAGACAGGAGTTCTAATCTGGGATCTGTTAATTGACTCTGAGGCTTTGGACAACTGTCTTCACCTCTCTGGACATCATGTTTCCTCAACTGAATTAACTCCAAAAATCACTTCCATAAATTTGCCCAATTATTCCAGAGGGATTTAAAAATAATCATATGCTAACTCATTTTGGAACTTTCTTATTGATTTGTTTCTCCTTTTCCTTTTCCTCCCTCCCTTTAATATCTTCTTGAGGTCATTGCAAAAGAGGTGGCAACTTGGCAAAGAGAAGTTGATGAAATCAGTTAAGGAGAAAATCAGCAAACATACTGAAATGTGCAAGTGAAACCATTTGAAAATTTCCACCATCTTCTAGAGAAAGTCCACTGACTCATCTAAATTCATGTGCATAGATAATAGGGAGAAGGATGATCAAAAGGTAAAATGCTTTTCTTGAGATTTCAGTTAACCATCCAAAAAAAGAACCAGACCTATATCCCAGTCCACGGTCAGGGAAAAGATTAAAAATCCTTTGACATGCTGACATCAGACAAACAAACAAACAAACAAACAAACAAACAAACCCAAGCCTGGCTAAGACAATACAAAACTCTTCAATCTCTTAAAATCATCCTATCCAATAGAAATTGCTCTAAATCTCATGATTAGTAAAACAATAACACCCTCCCTCAAAAAAAATAACCCCTAACAGACAACAAACAAAACAAAACGAAAAAATAAAACAAAACCAAAATAAAACCTTGGAGACTCAACTAAGGGGCTACTTATCTAATAATGGCTTACTTTTGCTCCCTCTTACCTGTTTATCTTCAGGAACTTTGGGATATGATGAAAACATGCAATTTGGTTTCTTTTCATGAATATTATTTGTAACTTAATACTTTATTTTTTCTGCAACTGTTTAATGACTCCAGTGCTTTCTCATCATTAAATTTGACAGGTGCCAAAATGATAAAAGGGCTGAAAATGTGACCCATGTGATAATTGTTTTAGTCACACTAGCTTGACAAACAATGTAATAAAAATCATGACTTAAAATTCAGCATGCAACTTGTGAAACATGTTATCAAGTACTGTATCAAATGCTTGAACATGTTTTTAATTGGCAAAACTTTAATGCCATTAAGAGTTTTGCATATGCTTCAGCTAGCTTTTGTGCAGTTGAGAAAAAAAATATCAATACCCATCTGTCACGATGAGTGGAGCACATATGGTAACAGAAGACCTTAAAATACATCATATGTGATTTCTATTACCCAAGTCACTTCAACTCCAAAAGGAGTTCAGCCACCTTGATATTGGCTATTAGAAGTTTAATTCTGCCAATTACAGTTGTTATTTTGCATGTAACCATGACAATCTTGCCTGTATTCCTCCACTATGCTATTAACAGTTATAAATAAGAATTCTGAGCATGCATAAATCCTTCCGTTTTGACTTGAATTTCTGAAATAGTCAACGTAATGGCTCTGCTTTCAAGCAGACACCCTTCTGCATTGGTTAAGTGATTAGTGTTGGCAGGGGTCCTTTGTAGATGCCTTCTGTCCTTTCTGGAACTGCTCTAGTTTGACTTACAGAGTCAAGTAAAAAGGGAGAGTTGAGTCAATGTTCCAGGTATTTTAAGCCAAAAACACTAATGTGAAAAGAGGAAGATATTTTTTTGGACATGGGGAGGGAGTCATATAATCAGGTTTCATTTATTACCTGATGCATACTGAAGGGCTACTGTATGACAGGCATAGTGCTGGATACCAGGGTTGAAAAAAATATATAGACTCATGACACCTGCCTTCAAAGCATGTGAAGATCTAATGAAGAGGAACAGATATATAAACAGTGCAGTTCTAAATCCTATTATAGAAATATCTAGAGGATGCTCTGGGAACACAGTGAAGAATAATTCTTAGGGAGAAATGAGAGAATATAGTAAAGGAAAGGATGAATGGGGAAATGACCATAAGACACATTGGGAGAGGGACGCTTGGGTGGCTCAGTGGTTGAGTGTCTGCCTTCGACCTAGGACGCGATCCTGGGGTCCCGGGATTGAGTCCAACATTGGGCTCCCTGCATGGAACCTGCTTCTCTCTCTGCCTAGGTCACTGCCTCTCTTGCTCTGTGTCTCTCATGAATAAATAAAATCTTAAAGAAAAGAAGACACATTAGGAGAAGTTCTGCTGATGTCCATATAGGAAGAGCACACATAGATAAAACATGGGAGTTTGGGGGATGGTGAGTAGTTCTGTGGGGTTAGGAAACCAGGGGACAGACAATGAAGAGTTATGGGCTACAAAAAAAGGCAGAGGCTAGATCATGAAAAAGAAAATTTCTGGATTTGGAACCCTATCTTGAAGAAATTGGGAATCTTTAAACATACTTGAATAGCCAAAGGACATAGTCATGTTTCTACTTTGCCAAAACACTCCAATTTGCAATAGTTTATTTGGAAGAGTTGGCATTGGAGCCAGTGAGTTTATTTTCTGGGGACTAAGAGGTAGTGACAGGGGGATGAGAGAGGAGAGGTTAAATTGGAAAAAAATGTAGATTTTGGAATCTATGGGACTCAGAGTCACCTTGTTCTTCTATACTGGTTGGGTTTACTGTACAGTGTTTGATCTTGTCTTTGTTTGCCATGTCAGAAGTCACGCTACCCTACCTGCCCTTCCAGGTCTGGTTAATATAAGGAAATGGGAGCTGGAGTAAGAAAAATGGATTCTGTGCTTTTCATACATTGAACAAAATTTATCAAATTGAAGAAGACATGTAAAATCTATAAGTGGTGCTATAATTTTAATTGCAGATGAGACAGCACCCAAAAAGTTTATGTTTTTCCAATTCTTTTGTGGCAAGTTAAGGATGAAGCCATCATGAACTTTCCCAAGTTATTTTTCATGTTCATGATTTTGAAGTTCTCTTAAGCTTCTTACTGTTTATTCTCAATTTGCTTTGGCAAGAAGCTCTAAGTGCCTAAAGGAGTCAGTCCTAATAAAGTAGAGACGGAATGATCATCAGAGTTAGAATAGAGGTTTACCTTCTGTAGTCAAGACCACAGTGATTTTCACAGTTTAGGCATAAGAAGTCCAGGGCTGGTTTAGAGACTTGAAAGGATCGAGGGCACACTCTCCTCTCTCTCCTTTGCCAGCCATGGCTTAGGTGGTGTGATCCAAGATGGCTTACTGTTGCATCCTCCTTCTGACCAGTTTGAAGGGTTATAGGATTCCAACTTCTTTCTTTTGAAGGGCACACATTATTTCCACATCCATCCAAAATATTACATGGCCAGAACTTCAACATGTGACCAAACCAAGATGCAAGAGATGATGGGAAAAGTCATCTTTTTTTTTTCTGGGTGCACCTGAGCCCAGCAAAAATTATGTAACTTTAGATGAGGAGAATGGATTTAGGGGAAAACCAGTAGTTTCTGACACAGTACCCTTGTGACATTTTGAGTCACCCATTCAAATTGGCTATGCCATATCATGATGCTCCCTCTTTTGCATTGGCTTTCATGAGCTATCAGTTCTTTTACACAGTACATGAATATTTCTCATCACTGGTCATTCACTGATTTCACTTACCCAGTGGTCATTTAGAGAACACCAGCCTTGTGATAAGTTATGTCATAGGAGCTAGGGATGGAAAATTAAATAAAGGTCAGTATTTTCCTCAAAAAATTTACAATTTCACGATAGTGAAATGAAGAGTAAATCAGTTCTTGCCTTAGGCCATGTTAAGTGCAATACTGTATGCCAGGCACTCTTCTCAGAGCCTCCCACATCCCCCAGAGCCAAAGGATAATTTGCTAAGATGCTGACTTCTGTGTTCTCACTTCTATAGGATGGCAATGTTCCTTTCCCCTTCTTTTCATTTGCACATTAGAAGGTTGAGCCATGGAAGTCTGAGTTTTGGTCTCTTTGGTATCAGGCCACTTTATTTATTTATTATTTATTTATTTATTTTTATTTTATTTTTTTTTTAAAGATCTTATTTATTCATGAGAGACACACAGAGAGAGGCACAGACACAGGCAGAGGGAGAAGCAGGCTCCCTGTGGAGAGCCTGATTTGGGACTCAACCTCAGGATCCCAGGATCATGACCTTAGTCAAAGGCAGACACTCAACCACTGAGCCACCCAGGTGCCCCAGTATCAGGCCATTTTAAAAGGTCCTTTTTCTTCAGATGGAAAACAGCAGTCTGGCACTTTGCTCTGGGGCTTTTGAGACTAATGGCCTGAAATTGAGCCCTGTCTTCCCTGTGGAATGGACTGGGGTTCTTTTATTTTTTTAAAAAAGTATTTATTTATGTTGGGATGGAGTACAGGAAGAGAGGGAGAGAATCTCAGGTAGACTCCCCACTGAACATGGAGTTCGATAAGGGGCTCAGTCCCACAACCCTGAAATCATGACCTGAGCTGAAATGAAGAATCTGACATTTTAACTGACTGAGCAACCCAGGTGTCCCTGGACTGGGGTTCTTAAAGTAGAGGGGTTGAGTCCCGAGAAAGAAGGTGAGCCTCTTGCAGGACTGCTGGGAAGAGAAGATGGGTGGGCAGAGGGCAGGTGGTGTAACAGGAAACTGTGTCCCACTTTAATGCCCTAGGCTTTGGAGGTCCTTGTTGAGTTTGCAGGGCTTTTTCTTCTCTGGTCCCTTTTGACTTCACCTCTATCACTGTCTCCTCCTTTCACTCTGACCCGACCAGCCTCCCAAGTGATTGGTCAGCCAGTCTTGCTCTTACTTCATGGACTTCATGCCCTATGTCTCTTCTGTGGGGGCTGCTCTTCACCTTGTCAAGTGGCTAATCTCCAACTCACATCAGGTCTTTATTTATCTTCTCTGAGAGGCCCTCCCTGGCCATTCTTTCTAAAATATCAATCCTTCGTCTGTACTCTCTATCCTTCCCCTGTCTTATTACTTTTCCTTAGTACTGGTTATTCTTGACCTAGTTTCTACTGGGAATAGAGATAAATAAATAAGGAGAAGTAAGTTCTAGAGCAGCAGAGACTTTTGTCTGTTTTATTCAATACTCTGTCAGCACCTGACACATAATATGTGCTCTGTAAATATCTGTTAGATGAATGAATAATAACAAATCCCTTCTGTCTAAGCTAGACAGGTAGGAAGTAGAATCTCCTTCATTTCAGTTGACTATATGATTTGGACAACTGGAATTTCAGTTGAAATTCTTGACTTCAGAACAGAAGCCTTCCCTAAGCTTTCCGGCAAGTATAGGGCCTCTTGCATCTGAACAGCTAGGAGCACAGTCACATAACTTTTGATTTTTTTAAGAACAAAAATGTGGAATTTCTTGTACCTGCATATTTTGAGCAAAATCTTACCATTTCACCTTGAATAGACTCAGAGACCATCCTGGTCTCATCCGGCTGCTTCATGCCTTGGTTCTGGTGTATCTGGAATCTAAGCTTATAGTGGTATTTAAGACTTGCCAGGGTGCTAATATGGGAAGTGAGCATTGGCAAGTGAATGGGACTAGCACAAGGAGCAAAGGGTTAATATTTTAATACCAGCCATGACTTAGTTGATAGGATCCTACAAATGAATACTGTGTGTGTGTGTGTGTGTGTGTGTGTGTTAAGAAACAAAATTGCATATGTCCACAATTGGTCAGTGAATTTGATACTGTAATTGACTGTGTCAATGCTTCTCTTTCCATTTCTTTCTGTCTTAAGGCATGTGGAGGTTTCTCCTTGCACCATTGCCTTACTTTGATAAAGGAATTGGAAACACGGCCTCTTCTCTTTGCTTTTGACTTCTCCGCTCTGAGCAACCAGTTTTCCTCCTTTGCTCAGCATTCCCTGCAGTCATATCATACTACAAATTGTCATCTAATGAAAGTTGTTGCTTTGTATTTTCTTTTCCCTACCTATTCCCTAGAGAACACAGCGAAAATAAAAGGAATTGGTGAGGTTAAGATGACAACAATAATTATCCCTTGTTTTAAAAAAGCAAAGCTTACATTCAGAGACTAAGTTTATTTAGTTTTCCACAGAATTGAAAAAAAAAAGTTAGCTGAGAAATACACGATATAGAGAATATTAAAATTTTCGATAAGTTGAAGGATCAGAAGCCACCATCTACTTAATATGTACAGGGTACCATCTAGCAATTCAGTAATTGAATATAGAGATTGAAATTACTCACCCATTTTACAGGGAAAGAAACCAAGCTCTTAGGGATGTTAGTAAATACCAAGGCCACATTGCTAGTAAGTTGTATCCACCTGATTTGTATTGGGGAGTGTCTGACTCCAAATAAACTTTCTACTCAATAGTGCTGGTTTCCAAGTGTTTTTAAATTCAGAGTGTTCTTAAAACTTCAGTACTGTACATTCCAAAACGAAAGCTTCATATTTCATTTCTAAATAAGATCATCTTTTCCCTTTGCCAGAAATAATATATTTGATTGCTCTAGTGCTTGGTTGGTATGAATTGCTTTCCTTGTTTTCTCAATGCCATGCAGAGATTTAAAGTTCCTTGCTGTTCAAAACCGAGATGAGTTCCTTCATTTTGAAATTCCTACACCGAGTGTCTCAAAAGCAAAAACATGTTATTAGGGGCTCAAATTCTGAATCTGAATCTCATCTGCTCTACTCACTTACCGAATAATGGTGGCCACTTAATTATTCTGCATCTCAATAGCTTCATCTGTAAGATGGGAGTAATAATATTATCAAGCTAAGGATTAAATTAGTTAATATGTGTCAACACAGTTAAAATGCTTTGAACAGAGCCCGACACATAACAATCACCAGTAAAATTTTAATTTCTACCCAGACACAGCAATTGTAAAGGGGCAATGGTTGTAATTTTCTAGAGCATAGGGTATTAAAGTTTAATAAGGGTTCTTTCCCTCAATGTTTTCCTGTTAACTCTTAAAATCAGGGCTTCCAATGCATGGGTTAGTGCATTAAACAAGCTGGTAATGTAGTTTTTTCACTGGAGAGCAAGACATCTGAAGATAGGGCTTTTTTTTTTTTTTTTACGTTTTTCTTTTTTTTTTTTTTTTTAAGATTTTGTTTATTTATTCATGAGAGAGAGAGAGAGAGGCAGAGAGAGAAGCAGGCTCCATGCAGGGAGCCCGATGTGGGACTCGTTCCCGGGACTCCAGGATCATGCCCTGAGCCAAAGGCAGGCACTCAACTGCTGAGCCACCCAGGTGTCCCTTGTTTTTCTTTTCTTGTAAATAGTCCTCATATTTTATTTACAGATGAAAAGATCTGATATCCAAAGTTTGCTTCACAATAATGCAGGAGAGGGAAGTGGATAAGTGTGAGAAAGGGACAGAACTGGTCATGAATCCTTGTTGGTTTGCACTGAGTAATGGGCACGTGGAGAAATCAGCATTTCATCAGACTATTTTTAAGAAACTATCTCATGTGTGTTTGAAACTCTGCCTAGTTTTTAAAAAAGGACTTTTAAAATTATCTTTAAAAACTTTAGGTCCAGGGATGCCTGGGCAACTCAGTGGTTGAGTGTCTGCCTTTGGCTCAGGGCGTGATTCTGGAGCCCAGGGATGGAGTTCCCCATGGGGCTCCCTGCAGGGAGGCTGCTTCTCCCTCTGCCTGTGTCTCTGCCTCTCTCTCTGTGTCTCTCATGAATAAATAAATAAATAAAATCTTAAAAAAAAAAAAAACACCTTGGGTTTAGAATGGAAAGCAAATATAACTTAAGACTAGAAGATGTGAAATATTCACTTGACTAATACCGTCAATTTGGGTATGGTTGTAAACTCTAGACTGACTTCGAAATTATGTATTAGGTTTCAAAACTAAAGGACAAAATTATGTTTAGGTTTCAAAACTAAAGGACATGGCTACATAACCATCTTCGTTTAGCTTTGCTGTAGTGGATGTAGCCACCGTCAGCAGCACTCCTCATTTCCTATCAAGATTGCAGACCAGTGACTATGATGAGAGCCTTCTGTTATTTAGAAGAACAATCTCCAAATTATATCTGAGATGTATATTTTTTAAGGAATAAGAAAATTTTAACTTGAGAAAGATTTAGAAATAAGTATAGAAGTATTTAAGAAAATGAAATGCTTGGCATGGATATTTTCATATTAAGAAATCTGAACATATTTCATGCTTTAAATATTATGATATTGGAGAGAATTGGGGCTCTGAGAATAACAGGTCCGTTTGTAATTAAAACTGAACATGTTAATTGTGTTTTCCTTCATACTTGTGATTTTCGGTTCACGTCTGCTAAATCTGCTCTGTCTGAACATGTAAGAGCATTGGGGCTCAGAATGGTATGAATTCAGTTTATAGATAAGGGTGACGATGCTAGGGAAGTGCATCGATCAGATACCTGAGCAACCTAAATAGGAAATAGAATATATTCAATTGATAAATCCAGTCGAAAATATTTTTAAAAGTTTATGAGCAGGACCAAATTCTAGCCAGTCTCTTACAGAATTGTTGCTAAATGGGCTTCACTTACAAATCGAATAAGATGTATAGGTGGAAATCAAATGCCTAAGAAGAACTAGGTTCCTTACATTTCTAATTTTGCTATTTCATGGATTAACTTTGAAAATAAAATCAGGTTTTATTAGTGGTTATATTGTTATGTATATAGTTAAGCGGGTGTTTTTTTTTTTTTTTTCTTTTTTGTCCTGTGCACCAAAACCACCCCCGGGCTTTAAAAAATAAAACAGCACCAAACCTCCCATTTTTAACAAGTGAGTTGCTCATTACTGGCAAAAAAGGGAAAAGTGGAATACAAGGGCTAGAAGTGAGTTTTGGGAGCCCCGATCTCCTGAAATGTCACTTTTTCTGAGGCTGTCAGACAGGCGAGGGCAGGGGCGGCGGCGGGAGGGCGCGGGCATTAACATATTTCCTAGACGCTCCATCTCCTCGGTCCGGTAACCGAAGCTTCCCAGCTCCCCGCGGACGCGAGAGCCCATCAGGCCAGAAGCAGATTAAAGCTCACACACTTCAAATTGGCGGCGTGCCGCAGCTTGCCAGAAGGCGAGAGTTCAGCGCCGCTTTAATCGAGAAGTCTCTAAGCCTTCTGCTCCCCATCTCCCTCTTGCCCGGCTTTCAAAGGAAACCGTAGCCCCGGGCCACGTGGGCGGGCCACCCCGCGGCGGCGGGCGGGCGTGGGTCGGGGACCCGGGAAGGGCCGGCCCGGGCGGGAGTGCGGGTGGTGGACTGCGCGCTTTGGCGAGCGTCCGTCCTCCGCACTCCAGCCCTTTGCGCCGTGCACAGTGAACTGTCAGCCACGACTGATTTATAAGACCGATTTACCTTCTGGAGAGTGTAATTATGCTCATAGTTAAGAATTAATCAGGTGAGAGAATTAGGGAAGAGTCATTGCCGGGACTTTGAAGGACAAACGAAGTGGAGACCCACCAATGCAGCTGCAGAGCCTGCCCTGCGGGAGTCCTCGGCCTCCTTGCTGGTTTGGGGGCCAGGTTTGCGAGCAAGCTGTCTTCTTTGTAAAAAGAGACAAAATGAAAAATCTTGCTGAGCTTCTCTAGGAGGATGATTCCAAGTCACCCAGCTTACAACAAGGTGGGGAGAAGGAGATTTTGTGAAAAGAGGAATTCGAAGAGAGGCGAGTGTTTCCGGTTAAAATTCTTAGCTTAACTACTTTAGCTTACTCTCTGGAACAGCCACATTTCAGAAATATTTCCTTTGTGCTTTTTGCTAATGTATATTCCCTTTACCTCCCTAATGTGGCTCGAAGGCTCTCACATTCAGGGCTCTGTTTTTAGATGACCTGTTGCTTTTTGGTTTTATGTCTCCTTCTCTTTGAGGGAAGGGGTTTCAGTTCATTTACCTTGTTTCTCAACATGTCTCGCTACCCACCTCCCTACGCAGCCCTTTCTTTAATTTTTTTTTTAAATTTTTATTTATGATAGTCACAGAGAGAGAGAGAGGCAGAGACACAGGCAGAGGGAGAAGCAGGCTCCGTGCACCAGAGCCCGACGTGGGATTCGATCCCGGGTCTCCAGGATCGCGCCCTGGGCCAAAGGCAGGCGCCAAACCGCTGCGCCACCCAGGGATCCCCTGCGCAGCCCTTTCAAAATTGGTATTTCCGTGGGACACGGTAGACGACTTTGTATCATCTCCGAGGAAGGTTTCCAAGAGTCCCGCGACAATTGCCTTTGCAGTCCAGTCGCATAACCCATTACTATTAAATTTTTCAGAAAAGTGGCTGCGGATAGAAGCAAAGGGTGGCACAGACTGAATGAGAGAACTACAGCATCTACAAGCAGACCGACCATTTCCCTCATGAGCTACGCAGCTCCAACACTGCTTCTTTTTTTTTTTTTTTAAAGATTTATTTATTTATTTATTTATTTATTTATTTATTTATTTATTTATTTATGATAGACATAGAGAGAGAGAGAGAGAGAGAGAGAGAGGCAGAGACACAGGAGGAGGGAAAAGCAGGCTCCATGCAGGGAGCCCGACGTGGGACTCGATCCCGGGACTCCAGGATCGCGCCCTGGGCCAAAGGCAGGTGCTAAACCGCTGCGCCACCCAGGGATCCCCCAACACTGCTTCTAAACGGAAGGAAGGGGCCGTGCAGTCATAACCCCGCGGCCTGTTTTGTCAGCCATTCAGGCACACACACACATCGCTGGGAATAAGGTGTAAAATAGTCTTTGCATGCCACCTTTGATTGTCTGCTTCCTTCCTCACCCCCTTGGCCCTCTGTCCCATTTCACTTACGGGTTGGAAGCCTCGTTCTCTGATCTGGAACTTGTCTCTACCTCAGGGCTGTGCTGATTGTCCTTTGGACAACCCATTTCTTCTCCTCTTCCCTCAGGGCCTTTGGGCACCTTTTGCACACTATCACTTGGAACCCTATTTTCTTGAGCTAGTTTTTAGTCCTTGAGCTCCTGCTAGCTACAGCGGAAGTTGGGATCTGGGAGTATAAGAGGAGGGGAAATGAGTCAAGCCCTGGTGGCTGCTCTTAGGATATGGCATTGTTAAGACATTCAGACGACTTCCCAGGAAGCACATTAACAATCTTTAGGGTTTTCTTCTGCTGTACCAAGTTGAAGGTGGCTATTTTTTAATGAGAAAAAATGCTTTCCAACCTGTGGATGTGAATAAAAGAAAAAAAAAAGTCAAATCTACAGGTAATGAATTTTACATAATGGTATCCTGATTTAGGTCTGGGGCCACACTCTCCTCTTGGTTTCTTGGTAGGAGGGGCAGGAAAACTGCTGCCCCGCCTGCTTTCTATTCACCTCAGCTGTCTGTGCTGCATCTTGCCCCGTGCCACACTTGCCCCCAAACTGCACCCCACCACATGTCCTACAGAGATCTCAGGGCTAGAGGAAGTTCAAAAGTTCTCTACGGAGAGGTAAGATACCCAAACTATGTCAGTGATTCTTATGTAAGCAGAAGCATGGTAAAGAGCCACTTCCGTCTCATTGTTCTTGTCCATTCCAATTACTCATTCCAACAATCAGTCTGCCACTGAATTGTTCCTATGACTGTTGCTCCTTTCTGTGCAGGCAGGCACTTTGCACTCTTAATTAATTGGCATGGTGAGAGAGTGGGAACAGCCCTTGACCGGGAGCCAGGACACAGGTTCCAGTTCTGGCCCAGCTCCCCCAACAGCTGGCTGGCCTTGAGCATGTCATTTACCTTTCTGGACCTTGATTCTGCAGATGCAGAATGGAGGAACTGGACTGGCTTTGTCTTCCCATAAAATGTAATACTCATGAGAAGGCAGGCTTGGAAAAAGCAGCACACACTCTTCTCAGAGACCCACTGTGCACGTGCACATCCAGTTCTAGACAAATCTTTTATATTTGGTTTAACCAAGAGTTTTCCCATCTAATTTGGCATACCTTGACTTACTTTCTTCCCTCCCTTTCTTTTTTTCCCTTTTTTATATGGTTTGTGAATATTATGCAGAATCAGCATTCTGAGGAGCTTAGTGCGGCAAATACAGGACCAAATGAATCCTCTCTAGGCATGTTTTTCTTCTACGTATGGAATCTTCACCTACTCAGAGTGTTACGATACAGGAATCACAATATATTGTTTTAGTTGTCATTTAATTGTTATATAATTATACTTACAGGATTCCTAAGCACTAATGAAATAAAGACTAAAATAAGCAAGATAAAATGTAGCCCAGTTGAGTGTCCCCTATTTGTTTAGCATTCTTGAGAAGCAAGGTGATCTGTATTAAAAAAAAAAATATATATATATATATATATACATAACTAGAATTTACCGCTAAATGTCAATAATATTTTATTTCTGCCATCCATCTTTCACTTACTCAAAGTAATACAGACCTTCTTAACCTTCTATTGTGTTTAAATACCACTAACTGAGGGTTAGTGTTATTAATATTAATGTTTCTAATATATTAACCATAAATATAAGATTACAGAAGACATTGAAATACATTTATCAAAATATTTATAAAATTGTGTCATATATATGGGCTTATTGTACATTTTTATTGTACATTTTGTAATAAAGACATTTTATAAATATTTATATAAAATCTATTAGTACATCACATGACAAGATCTAGGAGTGGTTCTAACAGCTGCCATGATTTTAGAGTAGTGATGAGAGTGATTTTCTGTGACAATTGTAATGTGACAGAAGCATCAGATAGGTTAAAAAAAATCACAATAGCATGGTGTTTGCTGTAGATCATACTTTCCCAAGATAACCACAACAACGTGAATGAAGATGCCTTCAGATGATGTTAGCCACTAGGCGTGGGGTCATTTCCAGCCTTTGAATCTTCCTAAGATCACATTTTCATGAAGCAAAGAAAATCCACCTTCATTGTTTTCTGTCCAAATTCCTAACCCACAGAATATATGACCGTAATAAAACGGTTGCTTTATGGCACTAAATTTGAGAGTGTTTGTTATGCAGCAGTAATAACCATAAAGTACCATAATAAAGTATGTGTGAGACCTAAGAAAAGTACTCTCGTCTGCAACTGTGGTGTCAGGACTCTGGGACTCAGAGAGAGGACATTTGGCTCTCTGGTGTGAGCAACTGGAGTGATGGTGTTACAATTCAGTGAGATGAAGACTAGAAAGCTAGCTGGACTTTTGAGTTAAAGGTGGGTAGAGATTATGAGATTCATTCAGACTCCTTTTGAGTTTTGATACTTGTGGGCCTTCAGATGATTGAAATACCTATCAGAACCTCAGAAAGACACCCTGGATTAGGGAGTAGACTCAGGGGCATCAAAATATACAGGGCAGTGGAAGTCACCAATTTGGTGTATGTCGCATAGCATATAGGGAGAGCTAGATGGGGAAAAGAAATGGAGAGAGTAAGCCTGGGAGAACCAAAATGCAATGGGTAGAAGAAGAAAGTGGGAAAAGGAAGTGAGATTTGGTCAGCATGAGAAGGAGAACTGAAGCAGGATGATGTCATGCAAACCAAAGGATGTTTTTCAAGCTATGCTTACCCTTATCTTCATAGAGATTCAGATTCATTTTTATTTCTGGTGAGGCCACAAGTTAAGAATAACTTACTGTTAACGAGTGGCCTTTACATGAATGATTTATGGGCGGAAGAAAGATTGAGGGTTGCAGCCATAGGTGAAAATAGGAAAGACATGAAAACTGTTCTGGAAATTGAAATAGTTCTTTTTAAAAAGTTTATTTATTTATTTGTGAGAGACACAGAGAGAGATTGGCAGAGACATAGGCAGAGGGAAAAGCAGGTTCCTCGCAGAGAGCCCCATGTGGGACTCGATCCCAGATCCTGGGATCACGCCCTGAGCCGATGGCAGACGCTCAACTGCTGAGCCACCCAGGCGACCCAATTGAAATAATTCTAAATAATCTACAATTCGTTTCCTTCTAAGAATACCCTGAATGTAGTTTGGCTTCTTCATGGTGACTCAGGGCCAGTTTTAGGAACATACAACAGTCAATCTTAGAATTAAATGCTACGTTCAGAGGCAGTTGTCGTAGGGATGATTTAGTTTCTGTAGGCTGCCCATCGTTCTGTTGTTGAGTCCCTCTCTCAAGGGTGATTGTGGTTTGTGGTCTCCCCACATGAGGATTTTTTCTTAGTTGGTGGTTTTACTCTTTCTTCTTTTCAGTCCCTTCATCCAGCTAACCGTGGGTCTGCTTCAACTGTGTCTGTGACTCCCTTTTTGCAACCGCACCTGTTGTTGGCTGCCTCATTGCTTTCCTCTGTATTCTAGATAACTAGTGTATTAATTTCCTGTGGCTAATCTAACAAATTGCCACAAACCTAGTAGCTTAAAATGACTCAAATTTATTGTCATATAGTTCTATACGTGAGAAGTTTTAGGCTGTATTTATTCTTATATGGAGGTACCAGGGGAGAATCTGTTCCTTATCCATTCCAGCCTCTAGAAACCACCCCCTTTCCTAAGCAGCTTGTCCTCTTCCTGAATCTTCAAAGCCAGCAGCAATGGGTTGAGTCCCTTTCATGTTGCTATTTCTCTGGTTCTCCCCCTTCTGCCTCCCTCTTCTACTTATACATCATAATTACATTGGGCCCAACTGACTAATCCAGGATAATCGCCCCATTTCAAGGTTAGCTGATTGGCGACCTTAAAACCATCTGCAATTTAATTCCCCTTTGCTTAGTAACATAGCATATTCACTACAAGGATTAAGATGCAGACATCTTTGGAGAGCCATTATTCTGACTACCCCACCTAGGAAAATACTAAAATAGTCCAAGAAAAATAAAACTGCCAAGTAATGTATGTAAAGTGAGCCCAATGCATTCAGTATATCAGAAGACTATAATTTTACAGCAGCCATTTTTGCAGATTTGATGGCATTTTCTCCTCAAACTTAAAGGGCTCTTCTAGAAGGTTAAATTTGCTGAAATGTGACCATAATATCAGAGAAGAAGAGATCGCTTTATATCAGTTTTTATACTGGACCAATTTCTGAAGAATATTCTACACACGCAGAGAGTGAAAGGATTATTTCAAATATTCAACCAATGAGTGGCAAATCAATTCCTGTCTCTCTTGTCTCTCTAGGGCATCTAGTTTGTGGCACTTTGAAGTAGATGCAGGCATAAGATACCTATGTCAACCCTGGAGCTTCAGGTTGTATCTAAGGTAGCATCCCCTTTCTCGGAGAAGCAGGCATCCAGAAGAATTTTGTTTTTGCTAGAATCTGCTCCAGGGTTGAGGCAGAAGTAGAAAAAAGTTTATAAATCTATTGAATTGAATTGCATTGTAATCAGCTATTTAACCCTCTCTACTTGAGGGTGGAGATTGTGATGGGTTCAACATGATTTCCCAATTTTGAGATGAATGCTAAGTATCTGATCTGAAAGGGTAGAAGGTGTAATAGTCTTTAACAGGGGAGGATTGGTTGGGAAGATCATAGGGTACACCACGGTAGCCCTGGAAGGGACACATCCATAGTAAACATATTTGACCTTTGTGAACAAGTGCTGGATCTTTCAACACATGGATTCAGGGCTAGGCAGTTGCAGGACTAGATCTCAGCTGTGTCTCACCTTGAGCCATCCACTGGTCCTTGATAATAGTATAGACATGCATGAATTAAGTGGCGAAATGACATCATTTTAAATATAGATGGTACTGCATTGTGTAAAGTGTTAGTTTTGAATCAGACAGAGCAGGGTTTGAGGCATTTATTAGGCTGTGCTATTTTATTGTCTCTGTGCCTCAGGGCTTGCCTCAGGCCTGGGAGATCTGCTACATTTGATCCGAGCCCCAAGGAGTCTGAGGCCTCACTATGCCTTTCCTTCTTTTTCCTTCTCCTAGAAGTCAAAAATTTCATTATAAAGGCCTTCTTCCTGCCACTTACCCTTCCATATTTGTCTCCTTTTTTGTTTTCCAACCAAAACTCGTTCTACACACACACACACACACACACACGCACACACACCCCTGCCTCTGAGTTTATGATTTGATAGTTACTCCAGAATCATAGAATATCAGTTTTGGAAGGGTCTACTGGGGCTATACCTATATCTAGCATTTGCAGACTCCTACCCACTCACTTCATTGCAGTGTCTTGAAGTCACAAGACAAACTTCACAGTCTTGAGGGGTCATTAGTTTCAAGATGCGAAAAATTATTTTAAGTATTATAAGTTTGGGATAGAAATCTCATATAATAATGGAGTAGGAGTAAATATCCAACTAATTCTTAAGAAAACAAAACTTGACATGTTTTGGCAGCTTTCTGGGGTCTTTAACTTCCTGTTTACTTTAGCAAGAACCTTTGGGAAAGTTTAAGAGCGTCGGTCTAAGTTTCTCCTTTTACTGAGGAGGAAATGGAAGTATGACAGGACTGAAGCTCAAGGCTCTCGGGCTGGCCCCGGCTTCCGCCTCTGAAGCACACGCTTGGTTCTGGAGAGCAAAAGGGATGTTTCACTTTCCTTTCCAAGGTCCCTGTTGTGTTCTGGGGAGAGTGACCTACCTGATCCCTATCCTGATTAATGTAGCTTCTGAAGCATGAGATCTGATTATGACCCCATGTTGTTATATTTAATTACAAATCTCATTACGGCCCTGGCCATAACACCGTGGAGCCCTCACTGCCGCCACCTTTGCTGATCTCACTGCCTGAAGGTCCATCCTTATGATTTACTCTAAATTGTTTTAGAATCATAGACTTCTAGAGCTGGAAGGGAGGTTAGAGATCATGAAGTTCAATCCCCTCATTTTACAGATAAAATTACAAAGGCCCCAAAGAGAATAAGTCATCTTCCAAAGGTCACTTAGTAGACATGGGATGGGAGCAGGGGCACCGGCTGCCCTGCTGGGAGTCCCACTTGCCCACACCATCTCCTCACTCCCCTTCCTTTGTGACACATGACCACTCTGTCCCTTGCACAGTTTGAATTGTACTGTCTTCCCCGATACAAGGTCACTCACGGCTCAAATCAGAACTGCTGTTCTTGGGGTACTGGGCAGAGAATGCTTCATCAGACTATTCAGCCTTCTGGGTCTCAGCCTCAGTTGACTGACACGGGGGCAGCTAACCGGCAATCTATGAAGAAAGACCTGCTTAAAGTGAAAGCTGAGCAAACATAAGTATTGTCAAGTGAAAACAAATCTGCACTTAGGTGAGGAGAGACTTTATTCGAAAAGACTGTTGCCATAAGGGAATGCTCAGAGCATAAGGTCTCTAAGCAGGTTAAAGGTTGGACAGAAAAGGGATTTTCTTTTATAGGAAGGAATAAACAAGGCTGGAAAGAACTGGTGTGGGGCATCACAGGATGGAGTGGTGTGATCACGTAGTTTATTGAGGAGTGTTTGTCTTTGTGGTCTGCTGATTTTCAGGAGGGGTCCTTTAGGATGCTGGCTCAAGCTGAGCATGGGTCAAAATTTGGGTCCTGTGGGGCTTCGAGAAGCCTGGAAGTCTGGACCAGGCATATTAGCCAGGATTTTGTCCAGATTGTTCTGTGGGGAAAAAGAGTTCAGGTATTCTTCATTTATAAGACGTAGAATGGGAATTTGGAGGGTCTGTGTCTAACTTTGTTATAGGCGGACAGGAAGGCCATCTGTGAGAGTCTTATCCAAGTATTTCTTCACAGTGAGCCAATTTTTTTTGGAACCCAAAGCAGAGAGGAGGCTTCTTGACCATTGTTCTTTTCCAGGAACACAGGGCTCAGGTAAAATTTAGCATTGTCACTCCTTTAGTGATTCTGTATCTCTTTTCAGTAAGCTTTCTTGTATCATATAACTGACTTTCTGACTTTTCCCCTCCTTTTGGACAGGGGAAGGTGGTGGGAGGTCTTGCATCATATGTGAGAAAATTATTTTACCGATTAGTGCTTGAAAGATCCTTCTTTGCCCTCTTAAAATGGAGCTAAACACCCACTTATTCCATGGAGTCTTCAATAAGGTCATAAAGAGTCATCACTACTTTTTTTTTTTTTTCATGCTCTTTTTGTAAGCACCAAATAATGCTTAGAATTGAATGGAGTGGGCAGACTCTTTAGGGAGTGAACTTTTGGCTCTGTAAAGTATGGCATGAACCTTGTGTTGACTTAGAAACAGCCTGGTCACAAATAGTACTTCATGAGATCATGTAACCTCTCTTCCAAACGCTATGCAAGAAACCCATTGAATATGAGGCTGTAGAAACCTCAGCAGCCAATCCCAGGGATAAGAAGGTGGATGGCAGTAGTCGTTCCAGTTCCCTAATAGTTTTTCATCAGCCAAGCGGGGAGTCTTACAGCTTTCCATCGCTTCTAAACCTGCTAAGAATTACCATAGAGAACATACCAGCTAGGTGAAATACTTGACCATTTTGCTATGATGCTAAAAATCTAAAAAGAGTCAAAGTGACTGCTGGAGGTCAGAATATAAGACAATTTGTTTCATCTTTGATCAAATCAGCCTTTCCAGTTACTAAACCTCATGGTCGATAGGTAGTGTGCAAACTTCATGACTCCCATCGAGGCGAGCAGCCGAGTTCAGTAGTAGCTGACTTTCTGCTCCCATATTCATTATGGGGAAAAACAGGCAGGTTTTTTTTTTCCTTCTGCATAGTCCTACTGAGATTTCATTTTAAAATATTAAATCACTGCAGCAAAGGATAACCCAGAGATACAAATAATGAAAGTCAAACTTGTTCTGACACTGCATCTTTTGTCTAGGGATCTCATATTATCTTTCTAAATTCCTGGACAGTACAGAAGCACACGCTGAGCTTTTTGGCAGGACCTACCTCACCTGAAAGGTCAATAGGTCACTGCCTATTACAGGCCTGGTTTGAAGGCCCTTGGTGTTGCTCTTCCCAATGCTGCCTGCAATTCTACACTTGGATTTATTCTCTTGAATAAGTCCTGTCCTAACATGCAGAGTAGCCCCCGGGGGAAGGAAAGAGGTGAGAGATATTAATCCATTGCTAGTCTAATTGCAATTCAGTGTTTTGGAGCTGGCTTGCCTTCTGGGCAGGGTGGAGGAGACTTTCTAGGCTAGCTGATCAGGACTGAATGGGAAGCGTTGGCTTGCCTGGGAAATATTACAGGGTAATCAGCTGATGGTTCTCCCTTAGTTTCCTTCCAACTCTCTTTCCAAATTTATCACTACTCCCAGAAGAAGTGAAGTTTCTCTCCATCCATGTGAGGCTAATCCCTTCACCTCTACTTTCCGTCCTTTAGTCTCATCGAGAGCTTTCTCCCTCATTTGTTATTTTGCTTTTCTACACATCCAGTATCCTCTCTCCATTGATTCCTTCTCTTTGGCTTATAAATTAGCACAGATGTTTCCTTTCTTTAAATTAAAAAAAAAAAAAAAAAAAAAAAAAAGGAAGACAAAAATAGAACAAATACCTGATTTCAACTTCTTATATCCTAGTTACTATCCTACTTACCCTCATAGATAAACTTCTTAAAAGGGTGTCTAGGAATGAGCTTCCTTATGTTACAAATTTTTGACAAAACCTGACAGACCAATACTCAAACAAGAATTTATTTTTTCCCCCATAACACAAAATCTGGCACTAGACTTTTGCTCGCAATAGTCACTTACATCATTCAGATTCATTTTACTATTTCATCATCCTTAACACGATGGCTTTTCATCTGTAGGTTTGTTACTTTGTGGTGCCAATACAGCTGCTGCAGCATCAAGCATCACAGGTGAACTCAAGTAAAGCAAAAATATGGCCAGTGCTCTTCACCCTCCATACCCGTCTTCCCTCTCTCCCCTAACTGCCACTATTATCTGGGAGAAAAGTATCTTTCCTGGAAGAGCTCACTGCTCAGAAGTGGTGGGCCCTATTTGCAAAGGAGTTCTGAGTGGGTATTTGGTATTATAGCTCATAATGTGAAGGTAGGTAGAGGAAGAGACAGCCAAACAGTGTTAGCCAAAGCATCTCTACTCTCTCACCTCCAAGTCTTTTCTCACCCACTGAAATGTATCTTCAGCCCCTACCACTCTGTGACCTAGTAAGGTCATCAGTATTCTCTGAGAATAAATCCAATGAACACTCTTTAGCTTGAGTTCTTTAACTCCTCTGTGTTGTTTTCACTCTTAGTCACTCCTGTGCTCGTGCTTTTTCTCATGATTTTCTGGTTGTTTCTGCTTCTGTGTTTCTTGGTTTTCTCTTTCTCTACTCACCAGTTAAGTGTTGTTTTCCTGGGATTTTGTATTCTGGCCTCTTCCCTTTCTGTTCAGTCTACTCAAACTACCACACATATGTCTAGGGCTTCTACCTACACATTAATGATGCTTAAAACTCGATTTTGATCTCAGGTTTCTCTCTTAGAGTCCAGATCGACACACACAATTGCTTACCTTTACCTGGATTTTTAAGCTCAACATCCTCCAAATTCATGACATGATGATAATAGAATGTGGGAGGCTAAGAAGAAATGCTTTATTTAATTACACAAATCCAAACATTTCTCACATGAATCTTTTTAATTGCATTTTTTTAAAAGAAATCTGTTTCACAGGGGTGTTGTGTTTATAGAACACCAAGAGAGAAAGAGAATTAGGGCATAATTCAGACAATTGAATGCATACTTTCTGAAGCTGCAGTCCTGAACCTCTTATATAATTCTCTCCAGTGTGTGGGATTTTCAAGTATATTGAGGACATGGTGGAGGAAAGATAATGTACCATTTCCAGTAACTGCCAAGTTTGGAGTTAGTATTAATTTAACCATAGAGAAACTACAAATGAACTGGAGAGGAGTCCATCAGTCCCAGGTAAATTGATAGGTCAATCAACAAATGAAGTGTTTAGTGCCTTGAGAAAAGTTTAAGTTCATGAGGATTTCTCTGGAAGCCTGTGAAATGATGTGGGCTTTCAGAATATGCACCACACTTTCACAGAAGGTGTTCTACATTGTCTTCTTTTAAGAAGAAAAACCATGAGAAGAAATACTTTGTGTGGTGAAAAACACAATGATTTAAATGATAGTGACAGGGAGGCATAACTCAGTTCGGGAAAGTTTTCCAAGTTGATAGTTCACGTTAACATCTTTCCCAGAATTCCAGAAAAATCTGTGAAACATTTTTGGTAATTATTTGGAGGAATGTGAATATTGTTGGTTATTTTTGAACACAGAAGAGAAGCAAATGATAATAGGCTGTTTTGAATATTATCTGACACAGCAAAGAGCTAGTTTCTGAAAATAATCCCTGCCCTAGTGCTTTCCAGTAAATAACTTATAGAAGAAGAGCAACCCGAGCCCAATTTCCATTTATTTTATAAGTGATGGCTTAATAAGAGAAACATTCCAGCTTTGCAATTGCCTGTGCTCTTCCCTCGACAATCTTGTCCAGATGCTGATTGCAAACATCCTTCAGATTTGGGGATTTTTTTTTTTTTTTAGGCAATTTTTTTGAAGAAATATCATTAGGGGAGCAAGTTCTCAAAGACAGAACCCAATAAAGTGAAGCAAAACAAAAGATAATATTTTTGTTTTACCCCTTCCCTGTCCTTACTCATACCAAAAAAAAAAAAAAAAAAAAGAAGTCTTGAAAATGAGCGACAAAATGATGACGGCTACCTAAGATGCTGTATTGTCTGGAAAGTTCCGGGCTTCCTGTGTCGCTCCTGCCTAGGGAGTTGTTTCTCTCCTTATATTCTTTTCTAATTTCTGCTGGCATTCATGATGTCTCTTTCTTTCTGCCCCCAGGCCTCCCTCTACTCCCTGAGGCTTTCTCTGTGCTTTTTCAAGTCTCTATTATTTCTCAGGCTCCCTTTCCCCATGTCTAATCCTGGAGAGCCAAGATAGCCACTCAGTTTCAAAATTTGTGAAATTCATCTTTGTTGGGGAAGGAGGCCCTTATTCATTTTACCTCCCTAGTTTCATATCTGGCAAAGAAGCCCCAGTCACAATAGCCAATGTTTACTGAAGTCTCACTGTGTCAGGCACTATCCTGGGGGTTTTGTGTGTGATCACTCTCTTAACGACACACGGCAGTCCTATGTGGTCCACCCTACCATATAGATAGGAGACTGACAACCACAGACCATAGGTAACTTGGCCAAGTCTAGGAAGTCTTAGAGTGATGACGCCAGCCTGGGAAATGTGCTTTCAGAGCCTGTACTCTAGACTACGAGTTTATGGAATTAATATTTAATGTGTGGTAGCCTTCTGAGCCAAAGTCTGTCCTCCTCCTTGCACATGCTGTGGTAACGATCTTAAGCATTTACTGTTCATTGCACATAAGAAGAGATCACCAGACTGGAACCCTCTGTGGCCTGACATCATGTTGACACAATGCAAAGGAACACATGCGCATCTGGAAGTAATACAGACTTTTACTACATGCTGTAGTCTGATTGGCTTTGCTGGATTAAATAAATGAGTACAATTTGTACTTGGAACCAGATTCCCTGTTTCTGGTCTCTTGGCCTGACTACTCTGGATATTCTGTGTGCTTTTATCTGGCCATGGTGATTCAGGGAATGAGAAAGGCCCACCCATGGTATCTGCGTGTCTTCAGACCTTTTCACAGGTTCCGAGTGGAAGCAATCCAAGAGCCCTCCTCTTCCCTGACCACCAGTGCCTCCTGCCATCTTGTATCACCACAAAAATATGTTCACTGCTCTACTATTTCCAAATACATAGGCCATGATGAGTGGAATATTTCACCTTTGACATAAACACATAATATTTACACTGCTTTAGTGAGAGTACCCCCAAACAGAATATAAAATATACATGTTTTATATCTTACTTTGAAATTGGGTATCTGGGTTTATTTTACCAATTTATTATTTTCTGTTAAGAATTCTAAGTAAAATGGAATTGTGTTTTCCAAGAAACAAAAACAACTTATTGGAACTGATAAATAGAAATCATCCTAAGTATCCCATTTTGCATTCCCCAGATGGATTTCCTAAGAAAATATTAGTGAATGACTGGGAACTTGGTGGTGGTGGTTGTGTCTATAGGGCCTTGGTTTTATGCCCCACTTGACACACTCTTTTCAATTACTCTCTCAACTGCCCCTGGGGCAAGGTGATGTAGCACATGGTAGCTGGTTCTTCTCTCTGATCTTTGTATCATAATTACCTGAGAACAAATTAAAGAATACCTGAGAGTTCAGGCCTTCTCTGATGTTTATAGCTTTAGCATAAGCAAGTCTAAAAAAAAAAATGATAAATTTGCTCTGAACCTAAGGGAGGGAGAAAAGCTTGTCTTTCTAATTAAATTGTTGA
The DNA here is from genome assembly GCF_018345385.1 of Vulpes lagopus. NCBI lineage: Eukaryota > Metazoa > Chordata > Mammalia > Carnivora > Canidae > Vulpes > Vulpes lagopus. Next base: position 67,950,124 of record NC_054829.1, read on the forward strand.
GTTGGGTTCCAATCAATACACACCTGAAAAAGATTTGAAACAAAAGAGAATTAATATTTGCTTTGGTCTTGCTAGTTTCTTTTTTCCTCTCTCTCTCTCTCTCTCTCTCTCTCTCTCTCTCTCTCTCCTTTCTTTCCTTCCTTCCTTCCTTCCTTTCTTCCTTCCTTCCTTCCTTCCTTCCATTTTTGAGAGTTTAAAGCAAAGAGGAGTGTCTCATTTAGATGATACACAGTGTCAGGGGCAATAATGAATTTGACAACAATCAGAAATGCCTCGCCTATTGACTTAGTGCAAAATTATACTTAGTTGTATAACAATCCTTTCTTTATCGCTCTGTATAACTGAACGCGAGTAAGTTATATTCTGTGTATATAGCCACAGGAAAGATCACAAATTAAGATGAGGAAGCAGGCCACCCACAATGGGTTTCTAAAAGACAGAGATTAATTCCATAGATAGTTCATCTGAAAACCAGTAGTGTATAGAATATTTCTTTATGGAAAAAATATGAATATGTTTTCAGAAAATATCTTAAAGTATATAAAAGAAACTCCAGGTACTCTATGAAATAAAGTACTCTTTCTATAATTTTATCTCATACCATTTTCCCCTCTAGGGCCACTTCTGGGCATCCTGTGAATCAAGATGCTGAGACATACAGTTTCTCTTATTCTTGACACCCTGACTGCAACTGAATATTTCAAGTTGAGATGATGAGAAAGACCTCTGTAAAGCAGGTTTACAACTGGATACATATCAAGACTCTCTAGTTACACTGAAAAGGCAACATGGTTTTATCACAGCAAACTTAAAATGGGAGCTGCTTTTATATTTACCAATGTATATTATTTTAAATATATAATTTACAACTGCAGTGGCCATTTGAGGACTATGTCTGCCAATGTGATGCCCCACTGAGAACATTTTGAAATTTATAGATTTTCTTTGCTGCTGTTAGCTGCTGTTGATCTAGAATTTATTTACTTTTCATTTACCTATTGTAAAAATTTTCAAACACACAAGAGTAGAGAAAATGGTATAAAAAAAACACGCATGTCGGGATCCCTGGGTGGCGCAACGGTTTGGCGCCTGCCTTTGGCCCAGGGCGCGATCCCGGAGACCCGGGATCGAATCCCACGTCGGGCTCCCGGTGCATGGAGCCTGCTTCTCCCTCTGCCTGTGTCTCTGCCTCTCTCTCTCTCTGTGACTATCGTAAATAAATAAAAAATTTAAAAAAAATAAAAAAAAATAAAGAAATAAAAAAAAATAATAAAAAAAACACGCATGTCCCTATTACTCAGCTCTCCATTTTCCTAGTTGAATTGGAATTATAATTGTCTGTCTTGTTGTACACTTGTTTGAAGAACCCAGAATTTTTTTTTTAAGATTGTACTTATTTATTTGACAGAGAGAGAGCAAGCACAAGCAGGGGGAGTAGCAGAGGGAGAGGGAGAAGCAGGCTCTCTGCTGAGCAGGGAGCCCAATGCAGGGCTTGATCCCAGGATGCTGGGATCATGACCTGAGCTGAAGGCAAACACTTAACCAATTGAGCCACCCCTAGGGATTCTTTGAAATCTCTTTTCCCATTAAACAGCCCTGAAAGAGGGGTATCTGGGTGGCTCTGCCTTCAGCTCAGGTCGTAATCTTGGGTCCTGGGATGGAGTCATGCATGAGGCTCCCCACAGGGAGCCTGCTTCTCCCTCTGCCTATGTCTCTGCCTCTCTCTCTGTGTCTCTCATGAATAAATAAATAAAATCTTTTTTTAAAAAAAGCCCTAAAAAAGGTGAAGTCATTACCACTGATAAGTTCCTTCTTTGTAGCTGTCCAGCTCTTAATGCATGTCATCTTCCAGTCATTTTCAGATGTTGTACTATCTTTCAAATTACCTTTTTTTTTTTTTTTTTGGCACAACTCTTTTTTTGTCTAATGCCTGTTTAGAGTTCACACAAGCAACGGGAGCAGTCATGAGGTCTAATGCGTGCCCTGAGCAGCAGCTACAAAAACCAGGGCACCAGACATGTGCACAAGCCCCTGTCCAGAGATACCTGTGACTTACAATGAGGCCAAAGGAGAGCTTGAAGGTGATGCCTGCCAGCCTCTGTCTTTGGAGATTATTTCAATAAGCCCGTAGTTTTGTATTAACTTAGATGCCTGTCCCTCAAATGAGGCTTTAAAATAAATAAATAGGTCTCTTTTATAGAAAAACTGGAGATTTTTCAGTTGGCTCCCTCTGCGCTGGGCTCTTGAGGGTAGCCAGGCGAGTCTGTGCCCAGCCCCTTTAAGAAACCTTTGTCAGTTACTATACCCTTGTGGGTCTTATGGATGCAAGACTATTGGCTTTCAAAACTAGATGTTTTGGGGACTCATGTCTCAGGTGCAGGTCTAAAATTGTTGGATTAAAAACCTTTGTTCTTTGCAATTTTGACTTCCCTCCTGATTGTGGGTCACCACACCAGGGGTGGGGTTTATAGCAAGACTGTGTCTCAGCCTCTCAAACCCATTTGGATGTGGGCTCATCCACCCAAAGTGTAGGAGTCACTCAGCTAGTTTTTGAGTTTCTTTCAGAGGAAATTGTTCCATATGTAGCTGTAGATTCAGTGGGTCTGTGGGAGGAGGTGAGCTTAGGATCCTCCTACGTCGCCATTTTGAACTGGAACTCTCAAGTTTTCTTTTGCATCCAGTTATCACTAAAGGTTGCATGTCACAGTAGAAGATGCCTTTCCAAATGTCTGTTTTCTCTTTCTCCTCATATGCATTCTGCTTTTCTTTTGAAGCTTATATGACTCTGAGGCTTACCCAGTGGCTGTATTTGGCTTTGAATAGCCCTTGACATAGCCCTGAGTATAGATTCCCTTCCACTCGGGGACTAGACTAGCTTTTGGACATCAATAATGTAAACAATGACTCTCTCAAAGAGAATTGGCCCATTTTCATACTGTTGCCTCTAGGCACAAAGAGGAGAGACAAATAACAATGTATATAGAACTCATCCATAATCAGGAAAGAACATGTCTCAAGTCTTCCTGTTATACTCATGGCAGATGTGACACTCTGCTCTCTCAACCACATTAACTATTCCCACAAGAGAGATAATATTTGTTTCTCTTCCCTTTTTATCCTCCTTTCCCCACCTTACCCTTTCTCCAAGTGTGGTGAAGCTCTTTCAGTAATATTGCTTCAGGAGTATACTAGCATATCGACAAACACTAGTAGCAAGAGGAAGCTGTCCACCTGCAAACTGCATTTATTATTAAAAAAATGAGGATACAGGACTAATAGATTACCTGGCTTGAATTCAAGAGCCAGTGGCATAAAATAAAAACTGAGTGTTGAGCACATGGTATAGCAGCAGGATGAAGCTGGGGCACCAGAAGAAGTAGAGTGGGAGAAAAGCAAGAAGGGTCTTAGTTCAGGCTGCTAGAACAGAATAGCATAGACTGGGTGGTGTATGAAAATAAAGATTTATTTCTCACAGTACTACAGGCTGGAAGTCAGAGGTCAAGGTGCCGGCGTGGTTGAGTACTGGGGAGCAACCTTTTCTGGAATGCTCATTGCAGCCTCATGTGGTAGAGAGAGCAATCAACTTTCTCATGTCTTTTCTTAGAAGGGCACTAAGTCCATTTATGAGGCTTCCACCCTCATGACCTACTCACCTCCCAGAGACCCCGCCTCCTAATACTATCACACTGGGGGGGGGGGGTTAGGATTTCAACACATGAATTTTTGGGAGACCCAAACATTCAGTCCATAATAAGAGAAATCAAAGAGGATGGTTGGACACCTAGTGGGAAAGACTCTATATTGTTGGGAAGGTGATGTCAAGGGATATTTTCACCCTCCTGTGGATTTAAGTGCATTTCTCGTGTTGTAATGATATAAGTTTACACTCTTTATTTGCAGAAGTAACTAGTTACAGTGACAAAATACTAGACTGTATGTGTCAGTGCTCTGATCTGGGGTCAAATGCTGCCCTTCCCCATTCTGCATTTTCTTTCACATACTGTTATTCTGAGCCACTTTTCTCTGCAGCTGATACTTTTGTCTTTATTTTTGAGATCTAGAAGGAACAGACAAGTTATCCAAGATATATCTTTGCAGAATCCTATTCAACTTTTCTCAAAAATATAATAAATGCTCATTGATGAAAATAAAAACAAATAAGAAAGAACATATATGATATAAAAATCATTCTAACATTTGAAGGAATTCCTGCATTAATTGATAAATGCTAAAATCTTAAAATTCAATGATTTAAAAATGTAATCATTTATTAATACTTCTGGGCCTACAGGTCAGCTGGGCGGTATTTCTGGTCTGAATGAGTTTGGGGCTCATGTTTGCGATTATTGTTAGCAGATGGGCATCTGGGGTTGGCTGCGGCTTCCTGGAGCCTGGCTGATCTAGGATGGCTTCAGTTGGATGGCTGGTCTCTGTTCCACATAATCTCTTGAACTCCAGCAGGCTTACCCAATTTTATCGTTTTCCTGACAAAAGTAAAATTTCACAGGGGAAAGGAGAAATGTTCTAGGATTCATGAGGTGTAGGCTGTAACTGGTACAGTGTCATTTCTGCTGAATTCTGTTGGTCAAAGCACACATAACAAGTGTAGAAAATTCAGCTCAACCTCTTGGTAGTAGAAGCTCCAAAAACACATTGCAAAAGGAAAGGTGGAAAATTGAGGGTCTTTTTATAATCAATTTGCTACAAGTCTTTTAAATTTATATATTTAGATATGGATATTTATATGTAGATACAGATGTACTTTTAAAATGTAAATCTGATAAGAAAGCTATGAAAATTTTATATAAGAAATCTATGTATTTGTGTGTTTTATATAAGTCATATAAATGTTATATGTAATGTTACATATAATTATAATTGCTATAAGTAAAACATACATAATTTATAAAGTAGGGCTATAGAACTTAATATTTTTAACTTCACTCGACCAGAATTCTTCCTCATTTTATTAAATGATGGAAAATACTACCCTAGTGGTGCAAAATACATAATTGTGCAGATGAACTAATATTTTATTCACACATGAGCCACTTTTATTTATCTCACTGAGTTTTTTAAAATGTTCATTTTAGAGGTGCCTAGGGGGTTTAGTCAGCTAAGCATCTGCCTTCAGCTCAGTTCATGATCCCAGGATCCTGGGTTTGAGCCCCACATCGGGCTCCCTCTTCAGCAGGGAATCTGCTTCTCCCTCTCCCTCTGCCCCTCTTCTCCCCACTTATGTTTGCTCTCTCTCTCTCAAATAAATAAATAAATAAATAAATAAATAAATAAATAAATATCTTTAAGGAATAAATAAAATGTTCAATCTATTTTAATTCTACATTACAATAAAAAAGCAGTGAACACTAAATTCTTTTAAAAATAGAGTTGAATAATTTTTGCAACAGTGATAGAACACTAAATGCAATGATGAAAATAATTTTGGAAAAAATATAAAATATTAAATAGAGGACTGATGAGTTATCTTAATAAAATTGAAGTCATACTAATTCTCAGAAGAATGAGGTATTAAGTGCAAATATGCTTGCCTCTTTGTCTTGCATTGGAGAGGGCTATACACAATATTTTTGGCATGTGCTCTATGTTCCAGTAGTCTTACTTCATGATACATAACCCAGAGAAACTGTCACATATAATGCAATACAAATATATGAAAACATCACAATGGCAACATTTTTAATACTAATAATAAAGCTGGAAACATTCAAAATGCCTATCAACAAGGGGATAATAAATATATTGGCTATAGTCATAAAATGTAAAACCCTTTAGTAATGAAAACTAATGAACTCTGACTATAGTTCATAACAAGCCTCAGACGTCACATTGCCTGGGTTCATATGTGGCTGCAGTTCCTACAACCTGTGTGACCATGAGCAAGATACTTAATCCCTCCACACCATGTGTTCCTCATCTCAAAAGTGGGAATCATAATGATAACTACCTCATTGTGTCTTGTAAACAATGATTGTAAAAACATTTGAATTATTATTATTTTTAACATGTGAATTATTTATAATAGCACTTCACACGTGGCTCTCAAAAGCTACCTATCCTTTTAGGAAGATTTTCCGGGTTTTTCTTAGCTGTGGAAGAAATATATTTTTTGCTTTGCTAATCAAAAGACTTCCAGGTTGTGTCATTTTTATCCATCTTATCTTTAGGTACAGTTGCTAGCCCCTGGGACCTTCGTAGTGACTCTTCCCTCTCTGCCTGGAATGTCCTTCCCCGTATCCATTCAGTCATTTGTATAGGTTCTCAAACTTCTTCTCAGTGAAGCCTGCACTTGACTGTGCTATTTAGAGTTGCAAAGTCTCCATCCCTGGTAGTTCTGATTTCCCTTACTCTAAAGCCCTATTCTATCTTTCAACATGCTGTGCAGTATAGTATTTCAGCTTTTAATGAATCTTCTTGTTTATTACCTGTGCCTCCTCACTAGAATGTAAGTTTCTCATGGACTGGGATTTTTGTTTCTTTGCTTTCAATTATGGATACAGAGCACTTAGAGTAGTAGCACCTGGCACATGATAGGTACACAAATATTTTGTTGAATGAATGAAAGAATGAGCACATTTGAATCATCACCTAGTAACTAACTGATTTACGATCTTAGGAAAATCACTTAAACTTTTTGAACCTCAGTTTCCTTATGTTTTGAAGGTAATATTGCCTGAGTTTGAGTTTTTTTGTTTTTTGCTGCATGGGCAGCAGCCGCAGTCCAGGGGCCGCAGGGGCCGTGGTTCTGGCGATAAGAAGTCCAAAAAGCGTAGCCGGCGCAAGGAAACCTACTCGATGTATATCTACAAGGTGCTAAAGCAGGTGCACCCGGACATCGGCATCTCTTCCAAGGCCATGAGCATCATGAACTCATTTGTGAACGATGTGTTCGAACGGCTGGCTGGCGAGGCTGCCCAGGCTGCCCGGCTGGCCCAGTACTCGGGCCGGACCACACTGACATCCCGGGAGGTCCAGACAGCGGTGCGTCTGCTGCTGCCCGGAGAGCTGGCCAAGCATGCTGTATCTGAGGGCACCAAGGCCATCACCAAGTACACCAGCTCCAAGTGACCCAGGGCCTTCCATTAATAAAGAGTGAGCTGCTCCAAAAAAAAAAAAAAAAAAAAAAAAAAAAAATGCTACCCTTGAAAGCACTCAGTACAGTTCTGACACCCATGTGGGGAGCAGAAAATGCTTGTTGCTCTTCTCTTCCTTTCCTTTCTCCTCTTTTCTGTTTGTTATTATTATCTTCTTCAGTCTCCATTAAAATTGTTGGGGTTCCTGGGTGGCTCAGTTGGTTAAACCACCAACTCGTGTTGTCAGCTTGGGTCGTGATCTCACAGGTCATGGGATCCCGCCCCACAAAGGGCTCCATGTTGAGTGGGGAGTCTGCTTGGGTTCTCTCTCCCCCTTTCCCTCCTCCCCTCCCCCCACTTGAACACTCCTACACTCTCCCCCTCTTCTAAAGTAAAAAAATTATTTTAAAAAAGTCATTGCTTACTAAATTTTTCATGATTTTTTGAATAATGCAAGTTATGAAGTAATTAAAATATCAAGAGTGGCATGGATTACATGTTATAGTCAGAGGAAGGACACGTCATGGTAAGGATGAGGATGGTGAAGGTCCCATGAGGAAGATGGAAGGTTTGAGGGTAGACGGTAAATGAGCTTATAGGCCCTGAATTCAGGCTTCAACCTTGCCAGTCCTTAGCTTCTCTTAACTTGGTTATACGTATGAAAATTGCAGATAATATTACCTTTCTCAAGTTTGAATTAAGTGTTAAATGAGGTGGGTTTTTTGTTTTGTTTTTGTTTATTTATTTATTTATTTATTTATTTATTTATTTATTTATTTAATTTTGTAGAAGCATCTGGTCCTTGCTGTCACATAGAAGAACCTGAGGAAAATTGGTTGGGTCTGAGGGAACATTTTGATCCTTACCAAGGTGAGGAGAGTTTTCAATATTTAGAGATGGTGGAAATAGAGAATGACATTATAGATGCAATGAGGTCTGCACAAATGGAGACAATTTTGGGATCGTCAATTTAGCCTTTATGAGAATCTATAAGAATTCATGAGAGGGAAAAAAACCCAACAAACTCCATTGATTTTAACCAGAATATGAGATTTCTTCACTGTCATGTGAATGTTTGAAATCATCCAGCGGTCAGTGACAAACCTTAGAAGCATTTTGATCACAGAATTAGTAAGATGGGAACCATGCTTTAGTGAGATTGATTAATATGACAGCAAGTGTGTAGGCTTCATTGGAAGAGAAGAGACTCCAGTCAGTGAGACCAATCCCTACTGGGTGCCTGGTGCTTAACCAATATTTGCTGAATTAATTAAATATTAAAGAATGTATTTGCATTTTGTTAGGTTCACTATTCACCATGCTAATTAGTGTCTAGAGACATTATGCACATGATAATGTTTTGCTTACTCTTTCCATCTCTGATGCATGTAATGGGAATGAAGAAAATGGACATTTCCAGTGACTCTCAGGATTGACATACTGTCTCCTCTTTGCCTCATTTAAAATGCAGAGATTGAAAGTCAAATTTAAAGGATAGAGAAGATTGCATTAAGTCATTAAATAAAACGTCCCTTGAGGCCAAAGGTATGATGGGTTGTAAATAGCCATTTGTCAGCAATATGGGATTAACCACCTTAAAACTTTTCCTTTTTTTTCCCCCTAACAAAATGATGGCTCTTGCAAAACTGAGCAGGCTTCTTGTTTGAAGTGATCTTTTGTTGACACTTGTGTGCCCTAGTGGAACTGGCATCCCAATTTGTGAGTGGGCGCTCAGCCAACTTGCAAATGGGCATGAGCACTGGCAGCCAGTCTTTGTGGCTGACGTGCATTGATTATGCAGGATGTCAGGCTAGTAAAGTTGAAATGGCCGTCTGTCCTCAGCTTCTGTGCTGGCCACTGAAGGGATGGGCTGTCATGCGTCCAGCTTTCAGCTCAATTAATTCCAAAAAATAAGAATTAGCTTCTGCAGTGAATTGCAGCAAATTAATATGCCTAGGAAATCAGAGTAGGTATTCCTCCAAAAGAAAAAAAGCAGGATCTTCCTCTTCATGGCTTTATCTGTATAAAATGAAAGACAGACTTGATTAATAATAATAATAAAAAATCACCCACCACCAGGTTTTTTTTTTTTAATTTCTCTCCCCTGGAATGGGTATGGTTCTAAGAAATGGATGAATTTTACTTGTGTTTGCCAGGAAAACAATGAAGTCTAGGATACTGCTATTTCTAAGGCTTCTAATTTCTTTTTTGTTTGTTTTTGCTTTTTAAAAAATTGGTATTAAAAGAGATCATTTAAAAGCATAGATCAAAATCCATGTTGTCAGCTCATTATGTCAAGTGTTCAAGTGTTCCGGCACTGGCATTTCCTAGAGTGGCTCTCAAAATTTTGAGTCTTTTTGGGTTCTTTTTAAAGAGCCCTATAGATGAATCCTATTTACCCATTCCAGAATGAATGACAGTGGTCTTTGGGGGGTTTGATGTATTGAACTAACTCCATTAGACTAAACTGCTGATGGACAGAGCTTGTCCCTTGTTCATGGATATGTCCCAAGTCACTAGCACTAAGCCCAGCATATACCAGGTGCTCAGAAAAAATTTTAAATCAACGAATGAAACTTATTATGTAGAATCTGGAGGGGTTCAGGAGTCATAGTAGGAGGGAAGGGGAAGAGAAATGTAATCCCCTGAACTCTTATGCACCGATCAACTGCTTGGCTCTGCATACATTCATGGGTATTTCTTGCCTATCTTTAAATTAATAGCTTAGTTATCACTGTCTTTCTTCAGCAACCCTTCCCAATCACTCGGGTCTGGGTTATTTGTCCCTCCTGTAGGTTCTTACCTATCCCTCACAGTGCACTGTAAGTGCTCACTTACGGGCTGTGCCTCCTCACCAGATGGTAAAACCCATGAGGGTGGGAACAGTGAGTTTCTTGCTCACCGCTGGAGCACTCAGCCTCTTCAGTGGGTTGTTTGGTCTCATCTTGACCAGGTTTCCATGAGGGAAGAAGCGTTAAAATTACATCCAGAAACGCTAGGTTCAGGTAGGTTAAATGACTTACCAAAGTCAAGGAGCTTATAAATGGCAGAGCCTGTATTAAATCCAGAAGTAGCCACAAGGTGTTTTTATTTCTATTCAACACTGCTGGGCTACTTTATGATACTGATGATTTGGTGCCTAGATCCTGGGAAAAGTTTATGCAATGAGAAAAATGTTGCTAGAGATACGTTCAGGGAAGCCCATGGATCTGCCACCTGAGATACAGAAGTTTCCAGTCTTCTGTTGACCATTTCTAATGTAGTTATGTTGATTCTGTCCCTTGCAACTGCATCCCCAAAGCTCTGTGTTTGTTTTCAATATTTCATTTATAAAAGTAAACTCAGTGCCTGGACAGCTGGGTATATAGGCAAACAATAAGATATCATACATTTCAATTTCAACATGAGCCAGAGGGACTCTCTATCAAATCAGGCAAAAGCCTGACTGGAAAGAAGGGATAAAATTTTATCACGAGAATGTATTAAAAACAGATGGAATTGGGAAATAGGTACAAGTACAAATCATACATACAGTACCTCTGCTGCCCCTAACTATATTGTGGAAGCGCAGACTACAGATTCCTAAAGCCAATCTGAGGACAAAATAAAAGAAAAGTGGACAAACATCCTCGGGGTAACTTTAAGTTAGTCAGTTAGGTCTTTTTCAAGTGCTCTCTGTTGCATAGTCAGGGTCTGGGGAGATGGAAACAAAAGTTTCAGAATTTGTTTATTAGCCTAATAGGAAAAGAAGATGGAGAAATGGCAAGGGAGAAATAGAACCCCCTCAGGGTTTTATTACTCAGAGCTACGTCTTTAGAGAGGTGGAAGACAAGGCAAGGGGAAGTTTAGATTTATGTTTCCTATATATGAGCCAGGATATTTTTCGAAAAGCTTTCAAAGACGCCTGAAACTTCTTAATTTTCTATCATCTTGGAATGAATGTGGCTTTGAACAAATTCTATATTTTTAATTATTATTATTTTTTTTGATAGTGCACAGGACAAGGGATCCAGACTGATGAAAACTTTTTTCTTTCTTTCATAGAAAGCATTTCTTTTACCTCTACTTCCAAGAATATTATGACAGGGAAGAGATTTTAAAGATTCCTTAGTCCTACCCTTTACTTCACAGATCAGAGGTTTAAACATTTGGCAATGTTAAACAACCTTTCCACCCTGCCCCTGTTTCCCTGACCTTTAGAAAGGGTTCCAGATTTAACACAACAAGCAAAGGCTGTGTTGTTGGTTTAATGGCTGAGATGCCACCCTTTGCCCAATTGGGAGTCCTCCCCAGAAGGTCAAATCCATCAGAGGTTGGCCAGTTTCCACCTTCCCTGAGGGCTGCGTCCCCCGGAAAAGCTATCTTGCCCTCTTAAGCTTACACTCTGGGATGGTGTTATTAGGGCAATATTATAGGTTTCGACTCCCCGACGTAAACTGTGAAGTATCTATTTCTCTATCTCCAATAATTATTAGGGCACAGTAGGAATAGACACATATAAGCACAACAGGAAGACAGAAAAACATAATAAAGCAGAGTTTTTATTACATTAACAGAGGCGGTATAAGGGAAACTGGATAAGGGGTGTATGGGAACTGTCCATTTTATCTTTTCCATTTTTGGTAAATCTAACAGTGTTCTAAAAAACATAGCACATTAAACAAACAAACAAAGACCACGGGCTGCAGATTTTTTGCTTCCTACATTTTGCCTGGTCCCTTAAGTGTGTTATTCTAGGTCCAAAAGCTGCTTAGCTAACTGAAATACCAAGCTGATACCCACAGGTAGAAAAACCTGTTGGTTCACTTATAGACTAAATAGAAACCTCAATCCCTTAGTGCTTAGAGCTACCTTTAGGTAATATTCTGCAGAAAAGGAAAAAAAAAAAAAAAGAAACCTAACAACAAAAAATGGTTGGGTCCTGTTTGAGTAGCATGGCCTCTGAATATTTTTCTACCTTAAATCTTGTAGGAAGCACAGATTCCCCGAGGCCAGCATTTATAGTAATTCTTGTACTCGCTGCGCTTTCCCAAGGAGGATGGATTTTACGTGTAATTATGAAGAAGAAAAATTATAAACAGAGATCGTACTTTGTTGTCACCATGACCATGACCAAAAAATAAATAAAAGTGAAATAAAGAAAGAAAGAAAAGAATGGGGATCCCTGGGTGGCGCAGCGGTTTGGCGCCTGCCTTTGGCCCAGGGCGCGATCCTGGAGACCCGCGATCGAATCCCACATCGGGCTCCCGGTGCGTGGAGCCTGCTTCTCCCTCTGCCTGTGTCTCTGCCTCTCTCTCTCTCTCTCTCTTTGACTATCATAAATAAATAAAAATTCAAAAAAAATTCAAAAAAAATAAAAAAAAAAAGAAAGAAAAGAATGAAATTAGTTTGCATCCTAACAGCCACAACAACAACAACAACAACAAAAGCAGCGAAGAATCAGAAGTATGATGTAGGAGAGAGATGAAAAATCATAGTTGCGTTGTTTCATGTTCAGAAAATGAATACATCAGTGCTCAACACCGTGGCGCAGGAGACGGCAGCTTCAGCTATTCCTCTGGAGGAAGGCGACCAACTAGCTGAGGGTAAAGGGATGGAAGCCAAAGGGCCCAGCGAACCGCCACGCATCACCCCACCGCGTTTCTGTGGCTTGTGTGCCTCCGAGAGGCTCCAGCTTGTTGGTGTTGGCCCACACATTATTCAGGAAACGGTATGAGCTCATCTTCGGACACACACTTCTAAGAGAAACAGTCTGCAATGAGAGCAAGAACCCTTAGCATATCAAATTTATAGGACGTGGAGAAGCGAATAAATCATTTCTTACCAAGGCTGGATTCCTTCCCCCGGTCCTTTGGCGCAGTGACGTGTGCGCGCGGCCGAGCATCCTGAGCCCAACATCTGGGCGCACGTGGATGAGAGTAAAAATATTCAGCTATTAATAAAACTCATTTCCCAAGGCGATGTCCGTGTGGGGTATTCGTTCGGCCTGACTCCGTCCTTTTACAAAGAGCACCGAAAAGCGAGGTCCCCGCTGCGAAAAGCCGCCTCGATTCTCCACTCTACTCGGGGTGACGAGACAGCCGCTGACGTCAGCTCCGGCTGATTGCGTCACGACCGCAGGCACACGGCCGCTCTGGCCAAAGCGCTTCTTCCCTCGCCTTCTGGAAAGGCCTTGGAATTCGGGCTCCGTCCAGGCGGCGGGGCCGGCGGCACGCGTGTAAGCCGGGGTTTCCGCCACCCCCCACTTCCGGGGGGAGGGGTGCGTGCGTCGGCACGAGGTCTCGCGTGAAGTGGCGCCGCGGGAGCGGGAGCGGGAGCGGGAGCGGGAGCGGGAGCGGGAGCGGGAGCGGGAGCGGGAGCGGGAGCGGGAGCGGGAGCGGGAGCGGGAGCGGGAGCGGCGCACGCGGCCGCGCAGGCGTCGGCGGCCCCGAGACCGACACCCTCCAGTAGGTCGCAGGCCGGAGGTGCGGGGGCTTCCCTGGAACCGGGCCGGGCCCCCGCGGCCACGTGGGGAGGCGGCGGAGCCCCTCGGAGCGCCGCGTGCCTCCCGGAGCTCGGCGAGCGCCACAGCCCCCGGCGGCTGCTGGGCCGCGGAGGCGGGTACGCGGGTCCCCCGAGGCGCTTGCTTAGAGCTGCGCGTGGCCCGCGCAGAGGCCTGTGGGAACCTCGACGGCTGCCGGATCCTCCCGGGAGCCGCGGAACACGGCCGGGCCGCCTCGAGCTCCACCGCCCCAGCAGGGAGTCGCGGTGCCCCCCTTCCTCCCGCCCCGGACACAGCCGACACAGGTTGCCCCAGATTGCGGGGCCGGCGCCACGCGGCCGCGGTGCTCGCCTTCAAGGAGACCGGAATGGGGCAGAAAACGAGATGTCCAGGGAATGCCACAAGTCCACGTCCTCCCAAACCAGGCGAATATTTAAAGAGGACTGGGGATCTCGTAGTCGCCAGCGGCAGACGGCAGCGGAGCTTTCAGAAGGTGAAAGGCAAGGCAGACGACGCCCTAACTGGATGAACACTATCTGCGTGACCCGTTTCTTAGTTCTTCCTCACCTAGCAATAGCCGCCCTTCATTCTGCTGCGGAAAACACTGGTTCCCTTAATAGGCGTTAAACCAACACTAATTCCTGCGGCTTCCTGATCAATAGCAAAACGGAGCTCACGCAGAGATTTTTTTTTTTCGTGTTGGTTAAAACTCTGCGGACTGCAAGATATTTCCCCTCTGATGCTGTTTTTATATTCAGGTCTTCTAGGTATCATAAGAAACAAAATTAAGAGTAATAGATGTTCATTTTTAAAATAAGCCAAACTAAGCTGTAAAATTTTAGATGCCTTTGAGTGTACCTCAAAGAATGTGACATCAGCAGTTATATAATTTTATTGCCGATGTTAAGTCTGTGACAAACTCTCAGCTACGGTTTGCTCTGGATGTCGGAAAATGAACCTTATGAATTTTAATGCCTTTTACTTTTGACATTGATTTATGTTTTGTACAGCTGTACTTTTCTATACACTGATATAAATAAACAGCATCCTTAATAGAACATTTGGAGAATGCCTTGTTCCAAAGTGTTACTTTTTAACATCAGCTGGAGGTTGTTTAAGTAATAATATTCAAAGTGTGTACACTAATCACAACAATTTGAAGTGATATAAAGATGTCTATAAACGTTTGTGTGTTTGTTTTACAGATTCAAGCTTTTAGGTATGAAAACAGTGTTCAAATAAAGCTGCTAGAGGTACTTTCAAACACTGCCAAAAACAAAGATGACATGATGATAGTCTAATAGACTTACAGCCAGCATCTGACAGTGAGTCATTTAGATATGAGGTGTTTGTGCTCATTCAAGGGCAAAGTTTGGCCTCCAAGGTGGGGGAACAGAGGGCATAGGAAGGGATATTTTTCTGTACCCTTCCTGTTTGTGATTTATGCAGTCATTGGATGGCATCTTAATTAAGTTGACTTTATTCACCTAACAGACATTGGGAAACCAGCTCCGTGGAAGTTGTGAGGCACCCAGAGAGCACAAACTTCTACCTTTTACCTCATGGATCCAATGTAACTGTTACGGAAGGTAGGAAGGCTTCTTAGAAGCCAACTTTTCGATACTCTTGTATCTTTCTTTCTTTCACTCAGTGGTAGGAGATGCCTTCAGAGGGAAGGAAAGGTCTCCATCGTGAGGAGTCTTTGGCACATGTTGTTGCCCCACTTGTACTCTCTAATTCGTGGCTCTCCGTGACCCAAGAATGCACACGGAGTGGAACTATTCATATATTTAACAGATAGGATTTTTACTCCATAAAATGCGGGGACTAGGAATACCACATTCATTTACTTTGTGAGTCAGCTAATCACTCTGAGTCTCCACACACCTAGCTGGCAGGAAATGAAATTCTGATCATTTTCAGGGGAAACTTTTCACTCTTATCAGGGTAGTAAAAGAACGTCAGCAGTCTCTTGAATTCCAGAACATTTTGGGGACAGTCTTGGGTGTTCACTTTGGTACCTGTCCCTACGACTATACCTGTTATCTTCAATGATCCATGCATTGTGAACTCTTTTAGTGAGATAGCAGTCATGTTATTTGCAACTGAGTTCTGCACGCCCAAATTATCTTTTGAAAGGTTAGTTTTCTTTGAAATGGTAGGTAGGCATTGTTTACCTTCTCATGAAGTTTTTCCTGCTTTTTCTTAACAACAAAGAACTCAGGAACTTGGCAGGTTCGCAGCTAGTCCATATGGCAGTGGAGGAGAAGACATCCTGCCCTAAAGACGCTTGAGCACTCTCTGCCAGGAAGTTGTCTCCATTGTGAATGGTGCCCCCTGGCTGTAAACAACTGCACTACTGTATATGGCAGCTCAGCAGAGATCAGAGATTTCTTTTTTTACTTTGTTCCCCTCAGTACTACAAATGTGAGAATTATCGAGGTGAAGGGGGACTTTATGATTATTTGACGGTTTGGAAAACTGAGGCCCAATAGGCAAAATGCGTCGTCAAATGTAGTTGGTGAAAGGCATGGAATTAGGGCCCGTATCTTCTCACTCGTTCGCTGCCACATTTTCCACTTGGATAAAATTTTAAAAACCCAACGTTGGCTTAAAAAAAAATAAAAGAAAGATAATAAATATACAAATGTGGGAAGTTAACTTTATTATCAAACGATTCACCCCAATAAAAATGACAAAAACAGATTCCGTCTGCTGTTTAAAATACAGCTACTTTATCAAAAGCAAACTTGCACGCAATTTCTAGAAATGTGTTTTTGTTTAGAGCAGAATACTCCTGGGTAAGTAGTGATACAATGTTAAGGTCTGCATGGTGTTTAATACGCTAAAAACCATAGTTACCTCTTCTGAAGGGCTTCCCTCAACAGACTTATTGAATAGTGAAGAAAAGTTAGCAGCAGCCACTTGTTAGGGCTAGGAAAAGTGTTTCCAAATGATCTGTGTTATTTAAAAAAAATAGCGTTCAGTATCTTGAAACTGTGGTATCGGTATCATCGTCTCTCTCCAGCTTAACACAGCCAGGCCAGCTTCTCCCTCAGTCTTTCCTCTTAATTTTCCTATTAGTCGTTTGTGAGAGCAGAGCAGGCTTGATGCCACAGTAGTTTTGAAGGTGCCTAATGATGCTGGTGGAATCAGCAATACAATCAACAAGGAACAAATGGTAAAGCTCTTGGTGTAAGCATCCTGCTTTCTCCTTTCCATATATTTACTTTTGATGAAAAACAGTGAAGTGTCTCTGAGTTTAGGGACTTAATCGCTTCTACTTTTAATAGTGGGTAATACTTCCACAGGTAGAACAAATTACATAGATTCATTATATTTTTACTCAGTCTAAATATCCTCTACCTTATATGTTGCAAAGTAGAGTATTTTAGCTCCACTTTTTTTTTTTCTAGAGCTACCATATTTTTTATACCATGAAGAGTCACCTGGGCTATGAACACTAATGTTTTGAAGAGATTTTGTTTTGAACAGTTTCTGTGCATAGCATGGTAGATAATAAAGACAAACACAAGAAAATAATGATTTTTTTTTTTTAATAAGAAAAGACCCACCCCACCCACATTTCTACATACCAGGTTCATTTTTCTATTTGAAGTCAATCTCCTTTCATCTCCTATCTTCTAATCAGGTCACAGGAAAGGGCAAAATCACCCAGCAGGCCTCAGAATCTAGTTATTATCCAAACAGGAACATTTATAATATCTAACTAGAAAAATGAGGTAAACAAAATGTAAGTACAGTACATTGCCTCAATTTTATATGATGAAATGGGAATAATAAAGCTTATAAGATCATAAAAGTAACATCATAAACATCATTATGCAGCTAATGGGATGGGAATTAAGGGTGGTAGATTGCTTGCTCTAGGCCTGATGACATTCTTTCTTCTTAGCCACCTTGCATTATCAAGAAAATAGAACATTGAAATGGCTGCATTTACTGGCTACAGGATGTGAAATGCAGTCCTGAACTCTGGGCCTTTACTTACTAAGTAATTAGAGAGACACTATCACGCAAGACCAGTGAGGTTCGTTTGTTAGGAACCAGTGAGGTTCGTCTGCTCTTGAAAATTTAGAGAATAAGACAATTGGAGAACATTTCTCCACCCCCTCCTTCCCTAATATATCTTTCCTTTCTTTTGATTGACATCAGCTATGAGACTAGTTGACAAAATTACACACTTCGTGACATTTTTTTTTTCTGGCTACAAAATTTGCATTAAGCTTGGCAACATTAAACCCTAAGCATTTGTTTTTCCACTCTCTGGTCTTTCTTGCCAGTGGTTTCCCCTTCCTAGTGCTCCCTACATCTCCATTAAGGGACTATAATTCTTAGGCTACCTGTCCAGAGAATTTTCTCACAAATTGTCTCATAAGCAATTTAACCATGTGAACCAAACTGACGAGTCACAAAATCAAGAATGAATAAATTCCTATTTGATAATTTGATTATCTGGATTAACTGTTACATTGAGGGACTCCCCCAATCTTCTTAAAGATGGGATGGATTATCTCGTTATAGCTGCCAAATCATTATAAGTGGTAAAATGAACTGATAGTGCCATGCAGTCAAAACAGCAGACCTACTGTCTGTCTATGGCACATTCTGATAGAGCATAGAAAAGAAACACCAGGGATCCCTGGGTGGCGCAGCGGTTTGGCGCCTGCCTTTGGCCCAGGGCGCGATCCTGGAGACCCGGGATCGAATCCCACATCAGGCTCCCGGTGCATGGAGCCTGCTTCTCCCTCCGCCTGTGTCTCTGCCTCTCTCTCTCTCTCTCTGTGACTATCATAAATAAATAAATAAAAAATCAAAAATTAAAAAAAAAAAAAAAAAAAAAAAAAAGAAACACCAAGTCATTGGTTGACATGCATGAGGTTCGGTATTTCTTCTAGCTTCAAGACATATGAGTCAATGTTTTATTTCTGTGAATAATATATATAACATTGCTTTAAAAAAAAAAAAAAACCCTGCTTCCTAAGAGGGTTCTTCAAAGATAAGATGTGAACTAGCATGTCCCCTTCTAAGTGCTTCCTTGCCCAGGTTATTTCTGATACCACTTCCAGGTCCCCATCAACCCTAGACTCTTACCGGACATTATTGCGCATTTGTTAGCTCATTTAAAAGTCTTTGCACTTTCAATCCAGGTATTATGTTTCCTTAGATTAACAAAATAGATATTTTGTGAGTCCTAACACAAAATTTTAAGATTATATGTTATTCTTGTTGTTGAGATTTAAAAAAATTCTTCCTACTTCATTCAGCATTAGCTCTCCCTACCAGCTTGAGAATATACATAAATGTCATCAACACGATTTCCATGTCATCTCTTCATTGAATATTAAATATTGATAGAAATATTGAGCAGAACATGAAAAAAGCAGGAGCCCAGGGAACACCAGTATAGATGATCCCTCTAGAATGGTGTTTTTAAACTTAACTATTACACAGCAGTCAATTTTTTGAAGGGAAAAATTGTTTATCCTCAGTGTTGACTTGGGCTTTTATAATTATTAATGAAATACATGAAAACATATTCATATGCATAGTACTTATACAGATATAAGAACAAAAATTTACAAATTTTTCAAAGGAGAAATAAAATTAACAATATTAATTTTAAAAGATGCAAAAATTTTAAATTATCTATAAAGCAATGGTATTAAACTTAATAGTAGAAATATTACTTTAGTGTGTAGTTTTAATTTTATCAGTTTTTGGCTATTAAGAATGGAGATGGACATGATTGTCTTAGATCCAGCTTTAATGGGAATGCTTCCAATACATCATAAGTATGTACAAAGGTTGCTTTAAAGTTTTGACAAATATCTTTTTATAGGGTTAAAGATATGTCCTGCTTTTTTGGGCTCTAAAGCGCGCGCGCGCACTTGTGTGTGTGTATAGGTGCATTTACATATGGATATACTGGTTTATAAGAGAATATGGAATTGAATGTTGATGATAATGGTTTTTTTTCTCTTTCAATATGTTGCTGTGGTGACTATAATATAATATTATTCATTTTCTATGTCTTGTTAGAGGGAATTTTTGTTAATAGTTTATTTGGGATTTTTGTACCTAAACTACTAAATCAAATTAAACTGGCCATTTGTTTTCTGTCCCTGTACAGTTCTTTCTCCTGTGGTTTTAACATCAAAGATAGGTTAGCCTCATAAATAATTTTGGTAGTTTTCTTTCTTATTTTATGGTTTAGAAACAAGTGTTTTCTCAAAGTTTGTGACTTGCCTTTTCATTCTCTGTAAATGTCTCTCTCAAAGGACAGAGGTTTTTAATTTTGAAGAAGTGCAATTTATCAATTTTCTTTTATAGGTTATATTTTTTATGGCCTAGATAAGAAACCTTTGCCTAACCCAAGTTCATAAAGATTTTCCCTTGTGTTTTCTTACAGAAGTTTCATAGCTTTACATTTTACATTTTAGGTCTACAATCCATTTTCAGTTCATTTTTTATGGCATGAAAATTTTCTTTTACTTATGGATATAAAGTTGTTCCAGTACCATTTATTAAAAAGACCATCAGCTGAATTGTCATTGAACATTTGTCAAAAATCAGTAATATATACATATGTGTGTATATATGAAGTCTGATATTAATGATATATACATGGAGTTACACATAGATATGTAGTATCTATGACTTTGTCCTATACCATTGAGTATTCCTATAGCAGCCATTGGTTCTATACCATAGCATTATTCCTCTTAATATCAATGTTACATTGTCTTGATTGACATAGCTTTATAATATGTCTTGAAATCAGGTAGTATTAATCCTCCAATTCTGTTTTCTTCTTTAAAGTTGTTTTAGATCTTATAAGTCCTTTACTTTTCCATGTGAGCTTTAGAGTAAGCTTGTCAACTTTTCCAAAGTGTCTACTGGGATTTTGTTTGGGATTGTATTGAATTTATCATCAGTATGGAGAGGGTTGACATCTTAATAATATTGAGACTTCCAATCCCTTTACCTAATACATGTCTCCCCTTACTTTTGTCTCCTTTTATTTCTCTAACCAGTATTTTGTAGTTTTTAGTCTATTGATATTGCACATATTTTATCAGATATATTGCTAAATATTTGGGATTTTTGAAGATACCATATAAATGGTATTTTTACTATTATAAAATATTTGTTAGTATACAGAAACATAATTAACTATTGTAATTGATCATGTGCCCCGCAGCCTTGCAAGACAAACTTATTACTTGTAGTAGCTTTTTCTAAAGATTGTTTCATATTTTAATTTTTTTTAATTTTTATATTTTTATTTATGATAGTCACAGAGAGAGAGAGAGAGAGAGAGAAGCAGAGACACAGGCAGAGGGAGAAGCAGGCTCCATGCACCGGGAGCCTGATGTGGGACTTGATCCCGGGTCTCCAGGATTGCGCCCTGGGCCAAAGGCAGGCGCCAAACCGCTGCTCCACCCAGGGATCCCCTGTTTCATATTTTATACAGAAAATCATTCACCTGCAAATAGATTTATTCTTCCTTTCCAATCTATATGTCTTTTATTCATTTTCATAGCCTTATTGAGTTGGCAGAAGTTTCTAGTAAAATACTAAATAGGGGTGTGACAATAGATATCTTTATTTGTAACCTGAACTACTATCTTTATTTGTAACCAGCTATCTTTGTAGCTGTCTAGAGAAAGATTCAACTGTTGGCTTTTAAAAAATACGTTACCATGTTTTGAGAGGGCCATGCTACTAGGACCTTAGGGCAGCCACTGAAAGCTGAGAGTGACCTCAGCCAACAGCTAGCAAGAATATGGGGAGTCAGCTTTATAATCACAAGAAATTGATTTTGCCAACGACCTGAATGAACTTGGAAGGGAACTGTGAGCCTCAGATGAGATTGCAGCCCTGGGCCTTAAAGTCTGCCTTGGAAGACTTGAGGACCCAGGCAACCCAAGTCTGGACTCTTGACTTATAGATATTGTAAGATAATAAATTTGTATTGTTTTAGGCCACTAAGTTTGTGATAATTTATTATGCAGCAATAGAAAACTAATGGAGTCATGATATACTTTGTATATATTATTAGGTTTGGCAGGCACCAAACCACTGCGCCACCCAGGGATCCCTGATTTGCTGAATTTCTTTTAAGAACATTTTCATCTAAGTTCAAGGGAGATATTGATAATGTGGTTTTCTTATGCCTTTGTCTGATTTTAGTATCTGGTTAATGCTGGCCTCACAGAATAAGTTTGGAAATATCTCCTATCTTTCACCTTTCTGGGAGAGTTTGTGTAAAATTTCTTTTCTAGATGTTTGGTCACAATCAACAGTGGAAGGATCTGGGCCTGGAGTTTTCCTTGTGGGAAGGTTTTAAACTACAAATTCAATCCTCTTAATAGAAATAGGATGATTCACATCATCTATTTCTTCTGTGGGGTATGGTGATTTGTATCTTGCGTGGAAAGCGTCCATTCATCCAAGTTGTAAAATTCATTGACAGAAAGTTATGTATAATATGTATTTATTATCATTTTAGTATCTATAGACTCTGTAGTGATGCCATTTATCTGAATATTGGCAATTTGTATCTTTTTTTCTCCTGGTAAATGTGGTTAAAGGGTGATCAGTTCTATTGATCTTCTCAAAGAACCAGCTTCAGATTTCATCGATGTTCTCTATTGTTTTTCTGTTTCTTCTTTCATTTGTTGATCTTTATTATTCCATTTCTTTGGTTTACTTTGGGTTCCCTTTTTTTTTTTTTACCCCTAATTCTTAAGATAGAAGCTATGGTACTTAGTTTGAGAACTATCATTTCCTCAGTTATATTTACTTCAGAATTCCACAATTTTGATATGCCTTTTCATTTTTGTTTAGTTCATAATACTTATTTTTCACTTTGATTCCTTCTGGTCCTATTTATTATTTAAAAATAAGTTATTTAGTTTCCAAATATTTGGGAATTATCAATGTATATTTCTGTTATTGATTTTTATTTCATTTACTGTGGTCAGAATATATACTTTATATATTTTAAATCCTTTTATGTTTATTGAGACTTATGGTCTAGCATATTGTTAATGTTGAAACATGCCCCATATGCCATTGAAAAGAATATGTTTTCTTGTGTTGTTTGTGTATGTTCAGTACTTGAACTATTGGGCAGAATAATTTCAGAGTTTTATAGGTGATTCTATTTCTCCCTTTGTGCTAGCACAGCATTTTCCTTGAGGTTATGACTTTGGTCTTTCAGGTGGAGTTTTTTTAATCACTTTTCAGCCAGTAGCAACATTTTTCTACCTCCTAGAACAGTGCAATGAGCCCAATTCCACCTCCCCAAAATTCTCAGAGTCTGTGGCCTAGAAATACCTCACTTCATAGGCATTAAGATTCCAGTTGTTAAAGGACATACATGTTCTACATCATTCTGTGCAGAGTGGTACATCAAATCCAGGTCCACTATGACTGCAGATTTTCTTCATTTCTATTAACTGAAGATTTCCCTTTTTACTTTTGAACTTGGCTATAAATTTTTCATAACTCTTCAGATATTTTAAGTGGAATGTGTGTGTTGTGAAGCAAAGGAGGCTTTTTGTATTTTCTCAGTCTGGCATCTTGACTGAAAACTCTTAATCTGTATGGCTTTTTAAAATTTTTTTTTTATCTTGGTTACAATGACTCTAATTCAGAGAATTACTATTTGAATAAATATGTTGAACAAGGTGACATTAATAATATTAAACTTCTGTTTAAAAATTTAGAATAATTTAGAGCTCTTCCTTACCTATGAATCTACCTTTGAGAGATTGTGAATGGTAATTTTAATGATGTGTCACCTGATACCATTCTAAAGCATTCTTGTTCACGTTAAGATATGGTTTGGTTATCTTTTTGATATTATTAAAAATGAAATTAGATAAACTTATACTTTGCTTTTTGCTAGGATCAGAGACAGAAATAGCAAAGAAATTCATTGAGTATCTCTCTTATGATTGCTGGTAATTATAAGAACAGGTCTGATTCTGTGCATCGGTTCTTTTGACGTTGGTATGTTGACAAAATCATGACTCGTGATGCCTCAATTCTTCAATAACTTCTATGCAAATTACTTTGAAAATCTAGTTTATGCACCATCCTTCAACTTCACTTGGCCTTCCTTTGGAACATATATACAACCGTATACATACATGCAACTAAAAGTAATGAAATTACATTACATGGCAGTAGTTATGCACAAAATCAGGATTTGGATAATTTAGAGTATGTGTAAATTAATTTTGTATTTCTTATTAAAATTAAGCCACAGAATTCTAAATATTATTAAATATTATTATTAAGAAATATTGTTTTAGGCTCTAGAATATATTTTTCAACCAAAAATACAAGAGTAAGCCTGCTAGGAGGGTTGTCATTGTATTGGGGGTGATGCCAAGCCAAATGGGGACATTATAAACTTCTCAGACATGTACTAACACTTGGCTCTCTTATAGCAACACTTGTCTCACTGTTAAGTGAGTATGCTCTTTTAGACTGAGCATCTCTTTCTTAGGGAGATCTTATTAGTAGCACATCAGATAAGGTTAGGGTTTGTAAAAAGTTGGAGAGTTTCAGTGAGAATGAATACAATTCTCTTCCTCTGTTCTTTAGACACACAGTCTAATGCTAGATGAAATAGTAAAGACATAACTGGAAAGGCATAACTTGTCTCAAATGTTCTGCACAATCCACTCTATGTGAAATAGAACAGCTATCTAAGTGATGAGTTAGGATAAAATTTGGGCCTTCTGATTCAGGACAGATATAGACAACAGTATCTGAAAGTATAGTAGGGAGAAAATGTGCCAGTGAATAGAGTCTGGAGTCTGGGAAGTGCTCTTGCTTACTGAAAGAGGCTGAAAAATTGCTGACTTACTGGTTGTGGTTATGGCTTTATAGGAAGCTTTGGGCTTAGGGAGGCAGGAAGAGAAAGACAGAGCCTCAGAATGAGAAACAACTTCAAATAATTCACTGACTGACTGGATCTGCTTAAATTACCAATAAACATTACCTGGTGCAGGAGTCCCCAAATGCCATTTTAAAACTTAAATGTAGGATAGGGACTCGGCATACAGGCAGAAGCAGTCACAAAACTCTAGATCCAGAGGAAAAGAGAAACAAAAACAAGAACAAAATGAACTGGCAGATTAGATTATCCTTCAAAAATATTTGTCTCTTCCACCACGTAAGAAGTATATTTCGTCACCTCCCATATGTTGGGCTTGGCTATGTTGTATTTTTAGGCCAGTGGGATGTCAGCAGAAGCATGAATTGTGCTTGTAAGGTTGGACTATTCTTGAGTTTCCATCATGGCTATGAAAAGATGAGGATCAAAGAAATGTAAAGCAGACATGGAGCCAAGCCCAGCTAAACACTTCTTAGATCCAGGTCTCCTACTGTTGACCTGTATCTATGTGGAAGATTAAGTGATTGTTGTTTTAAACCACTGATATTGGGGTAGTTTAGTGTACTGAATATTATTGTGGTGCTAGATACACAAAACAAAAATCCTACTTAAAAAGATTGCAACCCAAAAATCTAAAATGTATGTAGAGTCTATAAACTCATGTAATCCTAATAAGCACATGAGAGAAAGAAAAAAAATTAGAATTTCATGTTTGATGAAATTAGAGTAGCTCGACAACAGTCTTTGAAATCATTGTTTTAGGATATGAAAAAGATACATAATTTAATAATGTCTATTAAAAATACATTTTCAAACAAAACCAGGAAGAAATGAAATAACAAAGTTGGAAAGAAAAGACTACTGTGACTGTTGGAAATAAAAAGCACAGTATTTAAAACTTTAAAAATCAATATAAAGGATAAACTCTAAGTACAGTTGAAGAGTAACTGTTTCAGCCTACTTTAGCACAGAGCAAAAAAGAGGAAAAAAGCTATCAATAAGAATTGTAGATTGAGAAGCTACCATACATATATATATGTACATGTATATATATACCCATGCTACAGGAGTTTCAAAGGATAATGGAGAAATTTTTTATACACATTGTTTAAGGAAAAATTTTACAATTTTCAAAATTTAAAGATTCTCAGAAAATTTTGTATGATAAATTTTGTATGATAACCTAAGATAAAGATGGATCCACACTAGACACACTATAGTGAAATTAAAGATTATCAAAGATAAAGACAATAATTTCAATTGCTTGTAGGGTACTGCTGACTAATAGAACTTTCTGCAGTAACAGAAATATTATATCTTTGTTGTCTAGTATGATATCGATTAGTGGACGTGATTATTGAGTACTTGATATGTGACTAGTGAAACTATTGAGGAACTAAGTCTTTTTATTTAAAAAGTGTGAATTGGGGATGCCTGAGTGGCTCAGTGGTTGAGCCATCTGCCTTTGGCTCAGGACGTGATCCTGGAGTCCCAGGATCGAGTCCCACACCGGGCTTCCTGCTTCTCCCTCTGCCTGTGTCTCTGCATCTCTCTCTGTGAGTCTCTCATGAATAAATACATAAAGCTTTAAAAAATGTGAATTAATAATAATTAAATTTAACTGGGCACATGTGACTAGTGATTACTATTTTGAACTGCACAGTTCTACAGAAAAAAAACCAGAGAGGTCATTTAGGCCAACAATAGACTTCTCAATAGCCTCAATAGATGACAGAGGCAATAAAAAACCAATCTTTAAAGTGCTGAGGGGAAATTACTTTTAACAATTTTTTATACCCAGTTAAACAACCACTCTATTTTGTAGGTGAAACAAGAAACTTGCCTTTCAGATATTCAATGCAGAAAACATATTGCATTCAAACTTGCATATATACCCTTTAGATTTATTTAAAAAATCAGGGAATCCTCTTTCAGTAAGTGGAAACCAAAAAACTGCTACAACTATACATTTTAATAATATTTGACAAGGTAGAGTTCAGGTCAGAAGAATCATGAGCTATAAGTGGTGCATCAGGTAAAAAAAAATGTCTGTGGCCATTTTGAGATTTCCATGCCATGTATTATAATTGTGACATTTACACAGAGACTACTTTTTAGGACATTTTAGATCAGTCCCAATCAATTCAACTTCGTAAAAGTATACATTTCATTTCAGAACTTATGCATATGTAAATACAATGTAAAGTGGTTGGAAAAATATCCTAACATATACAAAACATTTTATCAACTATGGCAAAGAAAACGCTATTAAGTGCAAGAATTCATAAGGCCAATAGGAAACCAAGATACTTGATTAAAAAAAAAAACAGCAGTAAACTTAATTAACCATATTGTGTAAAATAAGAATGCTAATCAAAACGTTACATTAAATAGAACCCTAATATCTAGAACAATAAGATCAGGAGTGAGCTTGTTCAATAAATGGTTATACTGTTAGGATTTCTTACTGCATTCAGAAGGAAGATAGATACATATTAGATTAATTCATGGTTAACTGTATGCTTCTTTTTAAAAGGTCACTTAAAAGAATATAATTAGATTATATAATTTGTAAAACAGGAAGAAAATAGTTTAATAAAAATTCATATAATCAAAAGATCAAAAAAGCAGAAAGGAAATTAAAAACAAATGTTAAAAAAAAAGCTAAAATAGGGATCCCTGGGTGGCGCAGCAGTTAGCGCCTGCCTTTGGCCCAGGGCGCGATCCTGGAGACCTGGGATCGAATCCCACATCGGGCTCCCAGTGCATGGAGCCTGCTTCTCCCTCTGCCTATGTCTCTGCCTCTCTCTCTCTCTCTCTCTCTCTCTCTCTCTCTCTGTGACTATCATAAATAAAAATTTTAAAAAATTAAAAAAAAAAAGAAAAAAGGAATGAGGCCTGGGACCTCCTTTAAAAAAAAAAGCTAAAATAAGGTGATTATCATTCACTTTATCAAAGGAATTATCATTCATATATTATCAAAGGAATTATTCATATATTAAACAAAATAAAGTGGTATGGCAATATTTATATTTTAACAAGATAGACCTTAAATGAAGTGTATTCATAAATGAGTATAAGCATGAAGTGGTATTGCATATAATATTTAAAGGAAAAACCTGACAAAACATAGCTACCATTAATTTGTATGTACTTATCAATATAACATCATAATGTGTAATAAAACAAGGACAGAATAGTGGTATGAGATGCCCAGGGAAAGCTCCCTCCCAGACAAACATTTTTTAAGCTGGTCAAAATTAGCAACAGCAATCATTTGAAGTCTCCTGGAGGTTGGTCAAATGGCTCACAGCAGATTTGGAAGCATTTATTCAACAAAATGTACAGAAACTCAGAACAATGAGAAGCCACAGCATTCAAGCCATAGGTGCACCTCTCTCCAGCAGCTCTGCCTTACTCAACTGTTTCAGCTGGCTCAGTGGCCAAGTAGAAACTCCCGTCTCCTACAGTTCCCTAGGGTGAATGACCATTCCGGGTGGTTTTGGCAGCCAGTGAACTTTGGCAGATCCCATTTTCCACAGCTCTGTCCCATGACAGATCTGTAAAGGCAGCCAGGCCATCCTGATCCTTTGCTGGAACTCTTAGTAGTCAGGATGGTATGGGCAGAGAAGTTGATAAGGAACGTATTCCACTTCCCCACTGATCTGTTTTGGAGAAGGCTGCCCTCGTATGCTCAGCAGGTTGGTGGTAGCTCCCATTTTTCCCAGCTTTGTAGGACAGAAGACCTATTCTGGGTAATTTTGGCAACTGTGAACACTAGCCAACCCTATCCTTCCTGGCTCTGGGCTGTGGAAGATCCATACCTCATGGTGGCAGCAGCCAATGGTGACACTAGTTTCCCCTAGCAATGCGTACACATACATAGCTCTTACTTCATAGGGAGAATCTAGGTGGGACAGCCAATAAAGAGTTCTTCATCTGTCCCAGCCTGTGTTTCCGAGCACAGA
Source organism: Vulpes lagopus (assembly GCF_018345385.1). Lineage (NCBI taxonomy): Eukaryota > Metazoa > Chordata > Mammalia > Carnivora > Canidae > Vulpes > Vulpes lagopus. The sequence continues at coordinate 67,978,603 of NC_054829.1, forward strand.
GGTTCTTTCCAGGAGATGGTCAAAGTAAGACTCAAACTGGCAATACCCTGCTCTTACGAAGTGGCCCAAATTCAGCAGGACCAGACCATGGAGCAATTTATACCCCGGCATATTATCAAAAACAATTGAGCAATCAGCTGGCAATTAGTGGAGGCTAAGAGCTGTATGTGATATCAACAAAGGCAGACCATTCAGGACCTTAATGAAAAGGTCAGGGAAAAAGATAGTAAAAGAGATCCTGGCTAAAATTATAAACATCTCTGGTGCTATATGCTGAAGTCTGTGCCTCTGAGGAGTGATACTAGGGGCACACTTTGTGGGAAATTGACTTCACTAATCTAATCCAGTCATGGTACTAAAAACAAGCCAACAGACCAGCAAACAACAAACCTCAGAAGAAGGAGCATCATTCATAATTGCTGTATTATCTAAACTGTCCAGTTTTAGAAAAAGAACATGCAAAGGAATAAAAAGGTGTGATCTATACACAAGAAAAATGGCAGACAACAGAACAACAGAAAGTACCTCAGAGGGAGGCCCAGATGTTGGGTTTGGCAGAAAAATACTTTAAAGCAGTTATTATAAACATGATCACAGATCTAAAGGAAACCGTGTTTCAAAAAATTAGAGGAAGTATGATGACAACATTTCATCAAATAGACACCAATAAAGATATTATAAAAATAACCAAATGGAAATTCAGAAATTGAAAAATACAATAATAAAAATGAAAATTTCGGGGATCCCTGGGTGGCGCAGCGGTTTGGCGCCTTCCTTTGGCCCAGGGCGCGATCCTGGAGACCCGGGATCGAATCCCACGTCAGGCTCCCGGTGCATGGAGCCTGCTTCTCCTCCCTCTGCCTGTGTCTCTGCCTCTCTCTCTCTCTCTCTCTCTCTCTCTGACTATCATAAATAAAATAAAAAAAAAAAATTCTTAAAAAAAAAAAATGAAAATTTCACTGAAAGAGCTCAACAGTAGATTTGAATTGGCAAAAGAAACAATCAAACCTGAAGATAGATGTGTAGAGATGATACAGTCCGGAAAACAGAGGAAAAAGAATGAGGGAAAATGAAAGAACCTAGAGAACCTAGAAAAATGTGGCATACTCTTAAGTATACCAGCATATGCATAGTGGGAGTAGCAGAGGGAGAGTAGGGAGAGAGGAGCAGAAAAAAAATATTTTAAAAATAATGGCTAGGGTGCCTGAGTGGCACAGTCGATTCGTCACTGGACTCTTGATTTCAGCTCAGGTCATGATCTCACAGTTGTGAGATGGAGCCCCCTTCGGGGTCTGTGCTCAGTGCAGAGTCTGCTTAAGTTTCTCAATCATTCTCCCTCTGGCCCTTACCACTGCACATGTGCACTCTCTCTTTCTCAAATAAATTAATAAATCTTTAAAAAAATTATGGCTGAAAACTTTACCAAGAGGCAGAATTAGTGAACTGGGATTTCTATTACATTTATTTTAGTCAACTGGTGTCCCACATTTCTCTGAGGCTCTTTTTAATACTTTCCTACTTTGTGGGAAGTTTAAATAATTTCTATATTGTAAGTTACAGTCTCCTGAGTTAAAATGTCACTTGCCTTTACTAAGAAGATAGAGATCAATTCTCTGCCATTAAATGTTTTACATTATTTTATCCAGGCAGTTCACTATGTTGTAGTAGTTCACTTTTATGTTTGAAACAAACTCGTATACAGATTCTCACATGTGTTTATACTCACATAATTTATTGTGCGCTGCTAGTTTTGTTGTTTTTGCCAGCTTTTTCTTCTAACTTTTCAAGATTACTATTTTTAAGTACATGACTATAACTTTCTGTTTATATTTAGTTATATGCTAGGAAATGTAGCATTGACACATTAAAAAAATGAAATTCCACCATACTTTTCCAGTTTCACCATATTTTCTTTAGTTGTTTTGATTTTTTTTTTTAATTGGGAATGGTCTTATCTTTTTAATGCTGTTAGCTTTTA